>NW_015546076.1:0-28562 GCF_001515605.1 Sinocyclocheilus anshuiensis
CATATATATATATATATAGAACATTAAAACTAAAATCTATATTTTAGAATTACATTATAATGTACAATGTAAATTATATTATAATGTAATGTAAATGTAAAATCAGGAAATGTGCATGCACAATTTCATATCCAATAAATTTAAAGGGGTCATGAATTGAGAAATCAAATTTGGTAACACTTTACTTGAAGGGGTGTGCATAAGACTGACATGACACCTTCATAATCATGACATGACACATGTCATGAATATGAAGGAGGTTTTATGCATGTTTATGACAACTGTCATTAAGTGTCATTCGCTCAGTTATGTCATTTTTAATGCAAATATGACATTATTTGACCTAACCCTAACCTAACCCTACCCTTACCCCTAACCATAGCCCATAACAAAGACATCTCAAACAATGTCATCTTTGCATTAAAAATTACATAACTGAGCAAATGGACACTTAATGACAGTTGTCATAAACACGCATAAAAAACCTTCATATTCATGACATGTGTCATGTCATGATTATGTAGGTGTCATGTCATGATTATGAAGGTGTCATGTCAGTCTTATACACACCCCTTCAAGTAAAGTGTAACCTCAAATTTTCCTTGATCTTTTAAGGTCATTGTACTATAAAAACTTCTTGTAAGTTTTAGAGCTCAAAACTTCCTCGTCAGTCCAAAAACAGCTTTTATTGAAACCAAGCTCAGAAAATGACTTGTTTCAGATTTTGCCACTTTATGACATAATAGTGCAGCGAAAGACCACCGCTGCAGAATCAGATCATTGCGCCTTTGGCCCCACCCACTGGAGTGTTAGTGAGATAAGGAGAGAAGAGCAATACAGGTTCACCAGACTAAAAATAACATTACCTTCCAAAGGATTTTAATCCTAGGAAAGTGCTTATTTATTTTCAAATATGTGGATGTCTCAGTGCATTATTTGTTTGTTCGGTACATTTCACTGAAGATTATTTGGTAAATCAGTCGCAGTTTTGGCGCAGGCTTTGCAAACAGACTTTTACTGTAAGACACCGATCCAACAGGATTACCACAACATGCAAGTAACTGTGTTCATTCTAATGCTTAATCTGCGATCAGTGATTTCTTATATGTAATGATTCATGTACAGTCAGATGTTCTTCGTCTCAAAATAATTTATTGCTGTTTATGCATCAGCAAATCAAGCCAGTGACTACTACATGTTGTTTCTCTTAGTAGCATGAAAATAATGTTATTTAAATTTAAATTATATACGGAAAAGATCAAAGAATGCTCCCTTTATAATCGCTGGAGCTGTTAATCACACAGCGCAAATTTATTATCAATTTATGTGCAGTCTACACTGCACAATGAATCTCTTATTTACATCATGTTTGCACTGGTAGTTATGATAAAAGCATCCGTGAAAGCGCAAATCTCATGTTGCAATGACAAGATCGCAGCATTCATGCGCTCAACAGTCTTTCATCTACTACAATGAACCTTTCATGTGATGGGAGTAGATCTAAATATAATGCTATAATCAACACTTTTCATGATTAGTTAATCTCAACAGCTGTAATAGTAAAAATGTAGTAAAAGTTTTAGAGAGAGTTCCACATGTAATACTTATTTTGTATGGCAGCTAATCATAGCAATGGGCGTTTCCATTGAAGTCTCACAGCAGACACACCCATACACCCTTCCAGCAGAGCGTTCAAATCAGAGGGCTAAAATCTAGGCAGAAAATGCCTTTATTTGAAAATTCTGACAATTTTTAATGTAAAAATCATAGTAACATTATAAGTGCACCTCTTAAAAAACACATTAAAATGCAAAAAAAAATATATATATTTTTAAATGCAGTTCAAGACCCCTTTAAATCTCTAATGTCAGCCAGTAACTGATATGGTATTGATATATTGTCTATCCCCATCTCAAAAGTTTAAATTACTTATCAAGCTTTAACTCACCATGCTGACGAACATGGTCTCTCAGCAGCCTCTCATTGGCAAATGCTTTGTCACAGTGTCCACATGTAAGAGAATCTGTAATAAAATGTCTTTATAAAACAACTACAGACTTAAGTGATATTTAATGGACATTCTTAAACATCAGAGTTGCTATATTGTCAGCGAGTGAAGAGAAACGATCCTAAATAAACTGACCTTCTGGTTCTGCTTGTCTCTGGATATGGTCAAAGAACTTAGTATTGCTGGAGAACATACAGCCACAGGTGGGGCAAGCGACCAGCCGCTCCTGTGTATGACTGCGCAGATGCTCACGTAGGCGGTACTTGATTTTAAAGAAAGCATCACAGTCTGCAAAAAGAGCAAAAATGTTTCACATAGGAACATTTTAAACACTGGTGAAACATTCCTGCTTTCAGCGCCTACCTGACCAGCTGCAGAAAAGAGCCTGCTGTCGATCAGGAAGGGGCTGGAGCTCAGTGCAGTGTGCATGCATGTCAACATGATGGTAGAACCACTCAGGGTTATTAAATGAACTCTGATAAAGCAAAATAAATAAATAAATAATAGACAAGCTCATTATATAATGTCTAAGTTAAAGGAATATTTCAACCAAAAATTAAAATTTGCTGAAAATGTAGTCAACCTCAGGCCATGCAAGATGTAGATGAGCTTGCTTCTTCATCGGAACAGATTTGGAGAAATTTAGTATTACATCACTTGCTCACCAATGGATCCTTTGATGCGAATGGGTGCCGTCAAAAAGAACATACTCATCTTTAACTTTAAACCATCAGTTCTGGCCAAAATGCCTGTACATACTTCATAATAACATTTCCTCCAGTGGAAAAAGTCCATCCCCTGTTGTCCTTTCAAATCAAAATCCACTAACATATTTGTTTAGGACTGTTTTTGTTTGTAATCGGCACTTAAAATGTGAATATTTTTCTAATGATTCAGGCAAGACCAAATTTTTTCACTCGAGAAATCAATATTATGGACAGAGGACTTGATGGATTGGAGTTGTGTGGATTACTTGTGGACTATTGTGATGTTTTTATCAGCTGTTTGGACTCTCATTCTGACGGCATCCATTCACTGCAGAGGATCCATTGCTGAGCAAGTGATTTCTCAAAATCTGTTCCTATGAAGAAAAAAAAAAACTTGGATGGCCTGAGGGTGAGTAAATTTTCAGCAAATGTTCATTTTTGGGTACACTATTCCTTTAAAGTAAAACAGAAGTCAACATGCTACAATACTAACATCACAGTGCTGCCACTGACAGACGAACCCCTCAGAGACATCTGGGACTAGGCTGTTGCTGTGAAGATCCTGAGTGCAACTAGGCAGTTCGGGGTGGGATTCAAGAAGCTGAGTCCCAATGTATTTCAGCTTGCTGTGGAAGATGTGGAAATGGGCATGAGCGATCAGCTCACTTTGGCTTCCCATCGCCAGGAACTCACAGCCCCTCCATAGACATGGATAATCCTCTATAACAGACAAGATATCAAACACACACAACACAATCGTCCTAATATATGCACTGACTACGATTTATAAACAATTCAAATGTTGTCACAAACACTGCATTAAAGATCTGCCTTATTTGTCTACTTATGCATGCATTACAATGTCCTACCCAGTTCCTCCATTGCATCTCCTTCCCCAAGATGCTCTTTCAGATGTAGAGACATATGCTCACTCAACTCCTCCATGCTTTGACTCTTGAAAGTGCATGATACCCACGCGCATGCCACCACTATTTTAGAGACATTTCTTCTTTTTGCCATCTTAACCTTTGAGAAGGCGAACAACTACATCAATAAAAGCTTCAGAATACTAAAGATAGTAATGACAACACTCTTACCGTGCCTTTAAAACAAGTATAAGACGTCAGCTCGTGCGATGTAAACAAACGTTTAATTACTCGTGATGTAAACAAGGTCGAGTGCTTGTCGTTTACTTCACCATACACAAGCCAACAAATCTCAATACAACACCCTGATACTGCCAGAGAGGTTATGAATGATTAAAGTCACTTACTCTAATGTTAATGAGCCACGGGCTGGTTTGAGGATCAGTTGCGAGTTCAGTTTTATTAACTGGTCGAGGCTCAGAAGCGCGCGCACACATTCAGTCATCAGTGTAAAGGAAAATTACATAGTCTTAAAATATACTGAGTAACTGGACTCTGTTCTGTAAAACTGCTTCGTTGTTTGGAAAAGTAAATTGCCTAAAACTTCATGTCCGTTGAGCGGACGAGGAGACAGACAGGAACGCGGGTAATTTGTTTGTTTGAGAGGATGGAGACGGTCGTGACTCGTGACGTGTGTTTCCGTGTCACAGACAAAATAAAAGCCTGCCTGAATCTTTCTGCTGACATGAGAAATTTCAGAAAGATTAAAGTAAATATAGTTTTACAACGGTGTGGAAGTGCATTACAGTATATTTGGACAGAACAAGAAGAAACATATATTATACAATTATTAGTATTATTGGAGTTCATAAACATCAAATAAAATGATCTGCTTTTATTATTTGCAAAGTTTGTTACTGGTATTATGTTATATGCATATAATCAATAGATGTCATTTTTATTGGTTTTATTTATGTTTCAAAATAGAAAAACAAGTGGGAGAAATGCATTTAAAATAACAGCACTCAAAATAACCACTGGGGGGCACGTGAGGACATGTTTTCATATATTAAAAAAAAAAGATGTTAGGGCAATTCATTCTAATGTTTATTGAAATATGATTAGAAGTAGTTGGATTTAAGAATGTGACATTTTTGTGCTGTTCTCTACCTTTAGAGCTGGGATGTTGTACATTTGAATGAGTTTCATTGATGCTTTTCACATTTTTGATTTGAAGCTACATTGCCCCATTGTCTTCATTTTCACTATACCACACCCAAACAGTATTCGTGCAGCCAACACTATGCAGAGCTTGAGACTTTAATTATTTATTGAATTTTGTGAGGACGACTGAGTCGCTGCTTGGAGTCCAGTGAATCTGCAATGTTTCTTTTCTGAGATGAAGGCCGGCAGCACCACCATCCCCATCTGTGTTTTTAAAGTGTAAGATTCGTTTAGTTTTATCAATAGCATCACATAAATTAGTTTATTTTGTCTCTTTAAAAAAATAATTATTGTGGATCAGTTTTTCTCTAGTATGCTTCAGTCATGTGTAGAAAAGGCCCTCAAGTCAAAGAACCAATTTGTTTAGAACTAAAATAAATACAATAAAACAAATACAAAAACAATACAAAAATGAATATACACACACGTGTGTTTAAATACACACACATATGTGGACATATATAGTGTATTATAGTATAGTATATTATAGAGAGATACATGTGTGTGTTTTAAATAATTACTTACAATTTCCTGTTTAATCGAAAGATTTGTGTTGATTTGTGTAAAATATATAATTTAATTTTTTTTAAATACACATACATTTGTGGACACACACATAGATACATGTGTGTGTGTGTTTTAAATAATTACTTACAATTTCCTGTTTAATCGAAAGATTTGTGTTGATTTGTGTAAAATATATAATTTAATTTTTTTTAAATACACATACATTTGTGGACACACACATAGATACATGTGTGTGTGTGTTTTAAATAATTACTTACAATTTCCTGTTTAATCGAAAGATTTGTGTTGATTTGTGTAAAATATATAATTTAATTTTTTTTAAATACACATACATTTGTGGACACACACATAGATACATGTGTGTGTGTGTTTTAAATAAATAATTACAATTTCCTGTTCTGTTAAAAGATTTATATTGCATGAGGCCATTTTCCATTAAAACATGATGCCACGAGATTTATCAACCATGAAATTTCGATGTCACAAACCACATCGCAAATGTATTGCTTTAAGGATTTTAATCAATTTCATTCAATGCAAGCTCACAACACAAGCACATCACACTTAGAATTATCACTTGGACATCTGATGGCCCTATGTTGCTCAATATACAGGCACTACTGTTATGGAAAGCATAGCTTGAGGATAGCACCTAGAATGGTGTGCACAGCACGTGTAGGACAACCCAGGAGGAGCTCGGGACCAAGAGGCTGTAGATTTACACTGAGAGGGCTCTCACCCCTCAGATCGGGTCAGAATGATGATTAACATACAGATGACTATGATGGGCATGCTTCGGTCTGTCAATCACATGGACCTCAGCTGTATGCTTAGCAGCATTCTTCCCAATTCAATCATCCATATTACAGCATATGCAAGGAAAGCAGGCAGTTTTAGGTTTACATCAGTAAATTCTCTTATTACATAGCATGACATAGCATCTAAATGTTGCTTTATTGAGAGCAGAGCAAGCTAAGCGTAAATATGTCTCCATAGCATAATGCTCTACACTACACGGTAACAATAACATTTTAAGAGAGACCATGCCTCAGTTTGTTTAAAAATGACTGGCACTGTTGTCGAAAGATCTGAAATACTCTTTTTTTAATCTTAAAAGTGAAGCTGGATCATATTCATTTGTTAAACATGGTACTCTTGTTGACGTGTGAGGCTCCTAACTGCTAATTTCAGGTGTAACACTGTCACACAACCTTTAAACATGCAGTTTGAGATGTTAAGACGTTCTTGTGTTCATTGCTGATCGTTTGCGAGGAATACAACACTGTTATAATCCAAATGTGTGGTGACAAATATTACATCTTAGTGTATGAGCAATGCTATTGGTGCATCTAATTAGAATGGTCCATATACTTCAAATTAAGTCCATATCACATTGAATTAGATTGCTTGAAAGAAAAGACCATTATTTTTGCAGTAAATATTTTTCAATGCAAGATAAAGCAAAAACCTTATCTTATATAATAACTAGGCATTTGGCCATTTGCTCAGAGGCAGCATGCAACAAGGATCCATGAACCATCTTTGCCACAGAGAAAGCTATTGATGTATATGGAAAGGGAGCAGACACAGGGCAAAAGCAAAGATAGATTCATAATAGACTGGACAGTGGCCACACAGTCAAGACAAATCAAGCAGACAAGCCTTGATCCACTACAATACGTAGGTAAAGACACCATCAGAGTCGGGCCATTAGAGTAAGGTCATGAACAAGGGGATGAGAGTCCTCTATTCCGTATAGCCTCCTCAACCCAACCCCCCGCCCCCCCCAAACACAAAAGTGCACTTAATCTTTTGCCTCAGCTAGTCTGTTGATAATTTCTTTGCTTTTCTTGGTGACCCCTCCCTCTGACTTTGGCTCCTGGTTGCTCACTGAGGTTTTCTTCTTGGCAGCTTGACTCCCAGCGATTGGCTTCTCCTTTAATTTTTTCATTGTTTTGCTATGGCTTGTTGTCTTTTTTGGCTTGGAAAGTGATATATTATGCCTCTCCACCTACAGAAACAAAAATTTAGACATTTTGGTGCATTATTCCAAACTGATAAATATATATATAATTTAACTATTCCTGTTTGTTTTTAAAAATAAACATGAAAAATAAAAATACTTTATTACTTTTACCATATACACTACAATTCAAAAGTTTGGGGTCAGTAAAATGTATTAATCAAGCAAGCAAGTTGATCAAAAGTGACTTTAAAAACATTTATAATTTTACAAAAGATTTCTATTTCAAAATTTCAAAAGATTTCTATTTCATTTGAGCTTTCTATTCATCAAATAATCCTGAAAAAAATATATCATTAGAATGATTTCTGAAGCATCATGTGACACTGAAGACTGGAGTAATGGCAGCTGAAAAATTCAGCTTTGCCATCACAGGAATAAACTGCATTTTAAATAGAAAACAGTTACTTTGAATAATAATAATAATTCACAATATTACTGTTTTACTGTATTTTTTATCAAATAAATGCAACCTTGGTGGGCAAAAGAGACTTAATTCAAAAGCATTAAAAATCATTCCGACTTCCGAAGTTTTTGAACAGTAGTGTAATGTAGTTTGTCATTTTTACCCACAAACCTTTATGGTAAGCACTCAGACCTTCTGAGGGCCATACAGTTAGGAAACAAATAAATAAACAGGAAAAGTGTGTAATTTACAGTCGGAACACAACCACTGGCCCTCCAGTGTAAAATGATGTCAATAAAAGAATTTTGAAAATGTGAATCATGTTTCAATTAGTACTGTGGCATACAAGTTAGTATCTCATGACAGCAATACGTGTTAGGATGTGATTTTCGGACCTTATTGAATGTGCTCAATGCAGATGAAGTGTTTAAAACAAGATGTGATTTGTTCTGCATACTCCAAATAGAGCCCCTCTTGATAGTGAAGATACTATTGTTTCATGCAAAAGAAAAAAAAAGCGTAGTGTTCAGAAAATCCTCATTGTGAAGGGGATTTAATCCGAATTGATCCCACTGAGGATCTCTGTGATGGTGCAGCTGTATGGTGAAATACTCTAGATCCATGCTGTCCAAAAGAATCACTGAACACACCTGACTACAGAACAGAGCTGCTGTCACTGTCAGAACAGTCCTATGAGAGTGAGAGAGGGAGGGGCTACATCAACACATTACATGCACATCAACACTAAAAAAACTCTCCTTGTTTAACATATTTGCTTTTACATTAAAAAGGAATAATTTGACCAAAAATGAAAATTCAGTTATTTTTATTTCCAAACTAGTATTACTTTCTTCTGTGGAAGACGAATGAAGAAATTTTGAAGCATGTACTACTCAGGACTAGAAATCTTAATTCTTTACTTAATATTCGAAATGTTCTAATGAAAGAGATTCTGAGTAAGAATGTTTCTGTAATAAAGCCCCTGATGTCCGATCCATGAACAAATCGTTCTTTTAAAGAAATAGTTCACCCCAAAATGAAAATGTACTCAACCACAGGACATCCATGATTTGGACATTTTTTAAATTGGAACAGATTTGGAGAAATTTGCAAGTTTCTTACAAATGCACAGTTTTTCACTTCAAAAGACATTGATGGATTGAAGTTGTGTGGATTACTGGTGGATTATTGTGATGTTTTTATCAGCTGTTTGGACTCTCATTCTGACGGCACCCATTCACTACAGAGGATCCACTGATGAGCAAATGATGTAATGCTAATTTCTCCAAATCTGTTCTGATAAAGAAACAAACTCATGAAGAAACAAACATCGTGTATGTCCTGAGGGTGAGGACATTTTTAGCAAATTTTCAGTTTTGGGTGAGCTATTCCTCTAAGCTGGATCTTGATCCACTTAGAATGACTCACGACTGATCTGGTTCTCGGATTCCACTCACAGACTCAATGATCTGGTCACAGCAGTTAATAGCTCACTGGCTGGGAAGATTGTCAAATGCCACTTTTTGTATTTTTGCCTTCTTTTTTAAGCTGGAACGTCCCATACCCATGGGGGTTAATGGCATGGCAAATGGCAACCAGTACAATTCTTCAAAACGTCTCCTAAGAAAATAAGTCATGCAGTCAGTGTTGTTATTGTTAACTAAAACTATTAAAATTGTTTTCATTCATTAAAATAAAGCTGAAATAAAACAAAATAAAATAAAATATCAGATGAAAAACTTAAACATAAACAAATGAGAAATTTTACGTCCACAACTAGCTGAAATAAAATGTTTAGATTGAAGTTCTAAATTAAAATAAAGCTGAAATAAAACAAAATAAAATAAAATATCAGATGAAAAACTTAAACATAAACAAATGAGAAATTTTGCGTCCACAACTAGCTGAAATAAAATGTTTAGATTGAAGTTCTAAAAATACTAAAAACTAAAATTGAAACAAAAATTTAAATAAAATAAAATGATATAGAAATATTAACAAAAACTAATAAAAATTACAAAAGCACATAAAATTACTTAGACTGAAATCTGAAAATAACTATAATAGTTTACAAATAATACTAAAATAACACTGCATGGAATGTTATGAGGGTAAATAAATGGATGAACTATCTCAGAACTGATAGCATTAGAGTGACAGATGTTGGAGCCTCATATTAATAAAATATTTCTGAAAAATTCATAATCTTGCATTACAATTTCACCTCTCACAGTATAATTAAGTTTCTGATGATAACCCTCATATCTGACATTATTGAGTTCATCACTATGGTAATAAAAGAGGGCACCTGAGAAAGCACCCTACCTTGCTGGACTCTTTGCTTGGTTCACTATACAGGCTACGTATCCGACGGCGCTCCAACAGCTTGTTGTCTGTGGCATGAGGTTTGACCTGCTCTCCTTTAAAGGTGGCACTATAACTGGTCTCCAGGTTGGTCTTCTCCTCCACTAGGAGTTTGTACTGAGATTTCGCTTTGATGAGTTTCACTGGTTTGACACCTCTATAAGCCTTGAACTCCGTCCTAGAGAAACACAGAGATTTTGTAAATTAATCTTAGGCTGAAATAATTATACATAGCGTAATCAAAACTGGTTCATTGTTCATTGTCAGAAGACTAAAACAAATAACATGACAAAAGATAACAGATCAGCAACCATGAGGTAATGTAGTGAAGTGAAGTGAAAGTGACTTGTGGCCAAGTATGGTGACCCATACTCGGAATTATCCCATCCAAAGTGCACACACACAGCAGTGAACACACACCCGGAGCAGTGGGCAGCCATTTTTGCTGCGGCACCCGGGGAGCGGTTGGGGGTTCGGGGCCTTGCTCAAAGGCACCTCAGTCGTGGTATTGAAGGTGGGAGAGAGCGCTGTACATTCACTCCCCCCACCTACAATCCCTGCCGATACGAGACTCAAACCCACAACCTTTGGGTTACAAGTCCGACTCTCTAACCATTAGGCCACGACTTCCCTTATGTATATGCTTTATTTAGATGCCATCTAAAATTGAGGTTCTGACCTGAGTTAGTAAAGTCAATATTCAGCATAATTACTCTACCAAAACAGATGCCTTGTAAAGAAATAAGGACAAACTAATTGGGACACTGAGGTGTTGTATTACAGCTTTATGCAGAGTGAGTGTGCACAAAATGATCTGAAAACTCAAGAATGACTCGACATATTTTGGTGGGGGGAAAAAAGCTCAGACACCCACAGAGAGGAAATTACACTGGTGACTCGATATTTTTCAAAGACTGGATCTAAATCTTTCCTTGTATCTTGTGCTTAGATAAGGTTACATTAGCTGCAGTGATCTGATATACTAAATATTGGTTTAAAATAGAAAGGTACCCAATAATCAGATTGACGTATAAATGAGGGCTTTTCTATGACAAGTTCTAAGGTTGGTTCCCCCAAATCTAGAATATACAGAATTGCAGCCCCCAACAAGGGAGCTGATTATCAATTTTATCATTTCATGGTAATCAGGAAATATTTGTCTGCTAATATGTATGGGTTTTATGAGTTTTAAGAACAGTTTACAGTTGAAATAAGCATATATTTACTGAGTTTCTAAATGGTGATATGTAGAAAACAGGATTACAAATAAAGTTGCTGATAAAATGCATATACATAATGCAACAATGAAATGAAAGCAAAAGAATGATGCAACAGAACAGTTTCATATAATATTTACTTAAAATGAATGTAAAAGTGATTAGACAGGGACATTGTTGGCATCGTGGTCTGCGGAGTGAACTATCACCTGCAGCCGTCAGCGCCTGGCCAGCATCGGGTGGAGACGTCGCTCATTTAACCATTTCAAGACTGTAACACATCCACATCCACCCACTACTTCAACCATTTCTGCCAGCGAACGCTACATGTTTCTGGGACTTGTTGATCTGAAGACCGGTTCATAACATATGACATAGCCTATACGGTTCTAAAACGAGTTGTTGGTGTATTTTACAGTTGTCAACTATAAAAACATATAATAATGCAGATACAACTGCCATTTACAATATTTAAAACGTCTATATGTATTATTGAGATTTACTGTCTTATACAATTATGAGCACATATGCCAAAGGGACAACGGTCTCAGTTTGAATTAAGTACTGAATGATTATAACAAAATTGCATTATTGAATAAATTAAAAACACGTACATGTGCAAAATATATGTCCTAACTACCATATCAAATTGTGATATTGTATTGTTTGCAACTTTCTATTAGGTGCTATTGGCCAATTAAACATGATATGCATGTATGGTTTTGAAATTTGGGGTGGATATCGGACCCACCCTGCATGAATGAAGCTACATCCACTTTTCTTTTGTTCTTTTCATTCTTACATGTGTACAACATACCATCTAGTGGTGCCTGCAATGATAGCAGCATGTGTTGCATGTGCATGTGTGTTTCCTTGTGTAACCCATGGGGTGGGGCAGTTAGCTCAGTGCAGATATCCAGTGATGCTCCCAGTGCTCTCCATCTAACTTACATTGCATTCACAATGCATGGCCAAACTGTAAAGTAATGCCTTACCTCAATTAAAATATGTCAGAAATTCCAGAAGCAGACTTCAAAGTGGCAAAAGTGACAAGAAAAAACCTGACATCAGAAACCTTAGTGGAAGCCTTTCTAATGGATTTTTTTGGATGAGAGATTATTTGCACACATGCACAATCTGTTTTGCCTGCTGTTCTGTATCCTCAAATTTCCACTCTTTTGTCTTTTCCCTCTAATCAGTAGTGGGATGAAAAGTAAGTATGGCAACAATGTACATTTTGCAGTTTTTTTGTTGTTGTTGCTTTTAATTTACACGCACATGGACACAAACCCGCTTGAATCAATATGAGACCTGCAGCAGCTCCTTGGTGATTTAAATGTGATTTAAGGTTTAGTACGCCCTCATTAACAAACCTTTGTATTGTAATTGAACCCACCCATCTATTGACACTAAAGTAGTTTAAAATGGCATCATTTATTTTAAGAAAATACATACTTGCAAATGCTGCTCTCTTGAGGACCAAAGTGGAATTGACTCTAAATACAAAGCAACAGATGTTATTCATGCACTGTAAGCATTTGGCATTTGCATTGCAAATAGGTTTTATTGCATTTACAAAATATTTACTAAACATTATTAAAGACAGTGATCTCGATAAACCGATGGTGCTCACAAAATATAACTATTTTGGTTGCATTCGTTACCACATTGTGTAAAAAAGATACAGAAGGAGGCAGAATGCTGTCTGCATGAAGCAGTGCAGTGCATCTTTTGTATTTTTATGCGAAACTGTTTAGTTGGATATACTGGAGCAAGACTAAAATTAATCTGGTTAAAGAAGGTTGTTGCAATTACCACCAATATTGATACATGAATTTCCAACCTGTTTCAGTGCCTGTTTTTCATAGTAATAAATATACCAATACATTCCCAAAGAGTAAATGGTAACACTTAAGGTTTCATTTGTTGACACTGGATAAATACATTAGTCAGCATGAACTAGCAATGAATATCAAATTCTGTATTAGTATTTACCTTAACTAATGTTAATTTCAATGTTTACTAATACATTATTAAAATTAAAAGATGTATATTTTAATATATTATGGATCTATTAATATTAAATGGACCTGAAGAACTAACAAAGAACAGTTGTATTTTTATTAAATAACACTTACAAAGGTGAATAAATACTGTAGCAACTGTTTTGCTTACTGTTATTTAATGCATTAACTAGTGTTAACTAATGGGACCTTTTTTTATGGCTACCAAGTAAATATATATTATAGGCTAGCTGCAGTAGTGTATACCCTGTGACAGTAGAAAGAAATGACATCCTTATATAGAAGATAGCATCAAAAGTGCTTTCATTTTATTTACACTTTGGACCAGTTTATACAAACACAAACATGTCTTTAATGGTTGATTTTCAAAGTTATTTTTGTCATTTATCAGTGAAGTCAAGAAAGTCAAGCAAACAAAATGCAAGACCACTCTGCAAATTGCAGATACTTACACGGTGAATCTTTTGAAGGTCCTCACAAATGTAAAAATAGTACTATATTTCTCCAGGGGGAAAAGACACATGAAAATAAACAATTGGCATTGTCATGAAAATCAAAGGGTAATTACAAAATGGTATGCAAAACAATTATACAACTCATTTCCAGCTCAAAGATTTTTGCAGTTGAAACTCGGAGAGTCTATACATTTGACCTGTTAATCACTCTCACTTTCTTCTGAGTAAGTTTTTAAATAACACTCAATCATTTCTTCCAGGTCTGTTTTTATATGATAATTGATGTTCAGCACAGCCAGATTCTTACATCTTTGGTGTACCGCAGTGTCTGTGAGGTAAGCTTGTAAGCGTCTTTGGGCGGTTTCACCGTGATTCCCATCTAGCTTCAGCACCGGCAACGTGGCTAATATTTTCAAAAACGCATTAACGTTGGGGAAGAACTTCACATCAGAGTGCTGAAGGGTTTTGTGAATGGTGCATGGCAAGCTTACTTCCTTCCCTCTGTGTTTCCATTTTATTCTCCAACAATGTAGTTCAGCAGGCAGCGTGTCTGGATGGGGCAAATCGCTCCTGTAAATGTCGGCATGGGTCTCCTCGGAGGTATTAAACCTCATTTGGCCCATGACTGCGGGGACGAGAGACAAGCACTTGAGCGCCTTGAGATGATTCTCAGAGAAGATGTCCTTGACCTCCTGCGTGATGTACTCCATAACCGGCAGAGTGAGATACTCCTTAAAGAACGACTCCGCCTGTATTTCCATGGTCTCCACTGCCTGTTGCTTCCGAAGAAACAACCTCGGGACTTTCACTGGGATCTCCATTGCAGTCGCCAAACTGACCGCCTCTTCGAACCAGAATTCATGGTATACTTCGAGATTGTCCGATACCTCGTGCAATGAATGCAGTACTGCTGTTAAGCTGTTGGCGGCGAAAAACACATCAATGGTTTCTCCTTGTAGGTTCTTACCAAAAGCTCTCGTAAAAGACAATGCGTTCTTCAAAATAACCAACGTCACAATGAACTCAAAGTCCGCCAAGGCCTCAGCAATGGCGTAAGCGTCACTGGTTATTTGGCCATTCCACTTCAGATCCTCATTGTCGTGTATGCTGTCCATGCACAGCAGAAGCGGCTCCATCAAATCGACGGCCATCTCAAACACATTATGAAGATCAGTCCAGGTTGAACGCGAGTCCTCTTTGAGAATGTTTTCTTTTTCTATGTTTCCCTGACACAGGATGGAGACAGCATTATCAAGTTCGCTCTGCAGCAACGGAGACGCTTTAAAAAACGCATTCGTCTTCTTCAGAATGGACATCACATCTTGCACTCCAGTCAATGGCATGCCATTAGCAAGATGAACATTGAGTGCACAGGTGGAAGTGGGCGTGATCACCGCCATGGGATATTTCTCCTTGAGTTGGGCAGCGATGACCTTCATCTTGGTGCCAATTATACCAGACCCCGCATGTGCTTGTCCCCTGCAGTGCTCCATACTCAAGCCCCATCCCTTCGTCAACCTAGTCTCCAATCTCTTAGCGACAGTGACCTCCTCTCCTTCAAACGAGAGGAACTCTATGAATTCCTCTCTGAGCGTGTTTGCCTGGTCTACAAAGCGCAGGAATATGGGAAGGTGCTCTCCTTCTGGGAACTCTACTAACTCCCCTGTGATGATGGAAAAGAAGCGGTATTCTCGGACTTGCTGAAGTATCTCTTCACGGACGCATCTCTCGCAGACCTCCAGCAGCTGCCTCTGCTGGATGGCCGAACAATATTCCTCATTAACAGCCGCTGCCTCAAACCTCCTCCGAAGAAATTCATCACCCGCATTGATACGGTTCTCAATTAGCGCTTGAAAGCTGCCTGTAGTCAAAAGCCGTTCCTCCTCCTTAGAGCACATCTCATCTTCTCTTGCATTGCAACTGAATGGAAAGTTCTGCCTTCCTATCAAAACCATGACTTCAAAGGAAGACCTTAAGAACTCTCTCAGGTCTTTTTGCTCAGGCGTCAGCTGAGGGATGTCGTCGGCTTTCTCGCTGTCATCCTGAGCATCACAGTCTTTTTTTGAGAGCAGTTGTTCAATTGAAGACTCCACTAAAGAAACAGACACAAACATTCAAAGCAATGATCATTCAGAGCTACATTTTTAATCAGTTTAGTAAGAAAACAGTTTAATCAATTGATCAGTTTCAGCTTGCCAGATGAGCAGAGTGATACACAGTGCTGCCATAGGCAAAGGCGAATATTAAAAAATGATCTGACCGCTAAATGTTGCAATTGACCAATCAGAATCAAGTATTCCACAGAGCGGTGTAATAATCAACTATATCTTACTTACATCTTCTTTCTTTGATTTTCCGAACCTCTTCATCTGTCTGAGGAAAACAGGAATGGAAAGTGTCACTTTATAACTACTGTGCTGATTTATAAAGTTACATTTATTGACTTATCATTAACAATGTGAAATATGACACTTTGCAGTAAACAACTGCGATGAGAAAAAAAAATTCTACCAGAACTTTGATGCGTTTGCGATGTCTGCTGTGAGGATTGCTGAGGTGGCTGGTTAAATCAAAAATCGTGGGAATAGCAGTGTCCCTTAGTACTGTCCTGTAAGGGCTCTGAAAAACACAGTAACAATCCTTATGTAATAATTGTAAAACACTATTTAACTATTTAGATAATATGATAAAACATTAAGGTTCCTGTACTATGAGTAATGTTAAATGCTTATAATTTTAAAACAACAATTGTAAAGTACAAATTACAGTGCATTACAGTTTTGCATATCATGGCTGGTTCAAAGTGCTTTGCACACAGTCGGTAGTGCTTGTTCAGCTGATCCGGAGTTTTCTCCTCCAGATCTGCCCGGCGACAGTTCTCCACCCACAACCTACATCTGTGCAAATAAAGTTTTAAGAAATACACAATGACTAATTTCTTGCATAACATTTTTGTAGAAAACACTTATTCACCGGTTTAGCCAAGAAAACTGAACAACAAATGAAAAAAACACTGTACACTGCTGAGTCTGACATTTATATGCATATGTTTTGTTGATGAAAACTACTGTAGCAGCTATATTATGGTCTTTTTCTCTCCAATTTAAACACTGGATTTTGATTAACAATATATTTTTTGTATTATAAAATTCTAACAAGTTAGAAGAGGTGAGAATTATTCAACACCTGCAACAAAACACTACAGTATATTACTAATATAATGTATGCAAATTGTATAATATCCAAGGTACACATTTCTAGTAATTGTGCAGTTAATTCTCATATTGTATTTTCAGAAAGTTTTGGAATATTTGTCCTCTCCCCAAATTTGTCACTACCGAAACACAGTAATAATAATTTCATCAGAAGAGTTATATTGACCTGTTAAGATTTTGCTTACATCTACATTGTAAATATTTTTTTTTGCTATTTTATAAATTTTTTTCGAGAGGTAAATCAATAACAATTAAATTTTTAAGAATATTTCAAGTGTAATTTAGGAGATTTGTTGTATTTTGAATTCAATTTTTATTTGTAAAAGGCAAAAAGTTGATCATACTGATTTAAAAGTTAAGGATACATTAGTTTGAATATACATTGAACAAAAAACTATCATCTTAGTTGATAATTCAGTATACTTTATTTTTGACAAAACATCTCATGTTTCGGTAGTGACTGCACATTTTCGGTAGTGACAGTAACTGTACTCAAATTTGTTTATTTCCCCCAAATATGAGGATTATGTGTTCCCTTTTGTCACTACCGAAATAATGATATGTTTTAGTCGTGACAATTTTATGGGATAACACCCAAAAAAACAAAGATCTCACTATCGAAACTCCACCAAATGTTTGTTTCGGTAGTGACAATTTTAGATAATTTTGAACTTCTCAAAGATGCTAATCAGCACATGGTTAGCTAGCACGGTTCTGAACAGTTGTACACGCAAAAAAATTAAATGATATGGAATAACTCCCAAAAAAGTGTGCTTAATTGCAGAAAAAAGTTGTTCGGTAGTGACGTTCCTTAGAGTTACACACAGATTTTTCAGACTTTGGAACACATTTACCTCAAAATGATGGGCCTATCTACTCACCCTGTAGCTATGAGAGAGACACATAAATATGTCCTGATCATAAATGTAGGGGTGTAGTTCAGTCTCAGCAAATGGACTAAAACATGCATTGTTTTACGTCACCGTTAGTGACATGGAAAATGCAGGACACATATTTAACAAAGTTTCATAATTTACAAAGAAAATATAAAATAAATATTTTTGAACTTCACTTATTAAAAGAATAGAAAATATATTTTTAAAAACAACAATGGAAAAAAAATACTAAAATTATTTCAATATAATTTTCATAAATTTAAATTAAGAGGTTAGGGTTCGGGGCAGCCACCTCCCAGTTGAAAGTACCCAATAAATGATGATTTTATATATATTAAGCTTAGTGATATTTGAAATATTATTGTGGGTTTCAATAGATAATAGAAGGATCTTAGTAAACATCTAAGATTTGAATACTTAAATGCTTTTTAAATGTGTTTTTTGGTTGTGGGACAGCAGTTTGGACAAATTCTGTAGAATGGCCCTAATTCAAAATATTCAGCTAAATAGCAGAAAAACTGTCTACACTATCTAAACTTCTGTTGACAAATTATTCACCAAAAACTTTAGCAAATTACATTATAGCATCACAGTCAGTCAAACGTATAAATAGGAGAAGCCTCGTACTGACACTTGTCGTGCACTAACTGCACTTCAGCTCTGTGTCTGAGAAATCTTCCTCCGGAAGCATTACTTTCATTTCAGTCGTCAGGTTTAATTAACGGCATTTAAGCACAGAACGACAGTGATAATGTTATGAAGCTGTAAAAAAAAAAAAAAACAAAAAAAAAAAAATACCTCACCGGTGCACTAACTGCACTTCAGCTCTGTGTCTGAGAAATCTTCCTCCGGAAGCATTACTTTCATTTCAGTCGTCAGGTTTAATTAACGGCATTTAAGCACAGAACGACAGTGATAATGTTATGAAGCTGTAAAAAAAAAAAAAAACAAAAAAAAAAACATACCTCTCTGGATCCCTTGGAAACCTAAAGAAAGCTAAATCGGACTGGGTGCTTTTCCTGGTACAGTTCGGAGCGGCACAGAAATTTGGCATTATGCATTTAATGTCTGATGAAAACCTTTCAAAGCTTTCTAGGTACTCTATTAGTTATGATGCCACTAATACAATTATTGCAACACTGCACAAATGAACAAGGCGCGCAAGTATGAAACACTAGTATTATTGGCGTGCCAACCCACAATGCAATTCGTTTCGATCCCATAATGCACCAGCCATACTGAAAGCAGTAGCGATTAGCGAATTGTTCATTTGAGTCGGATCTTTTCAATGATTCAGTCGAACCGGTTCACAAAACCTGATTCGTTCCAAACGGTTCTCGAGTGAACAGCTCTTACTACTAACTAAGCATACTAATATCAATATATTGTGAAGTTGTGGATTAAATATATATGTGCGTTAGTATTAGATTTGTAGGGTTACATTTTTTAAATTTTACTTTGACGATAAATAAAATAATAAAAATAAACTATTAACTATATTATTTGAAATATTTCTTGTATAACGTTAGTTCTGTCTGTCTTTCGTTTGTTTGAAACACATAATGACCCTTTTGTAGATTATGTAAATTTTTAGGGATTTTTTCCTACATTTTTAACAGTTTATGTTGCAATGTGTTATATAATCTATCAGTTCAAAACGCTTTTAATCAGATGTGAATGTTTTTCACACATAAATAATGATTACACATTAGTTATGTTTATTTATATAGAAATAAACATTTCTATATATAGTTATAGACATAGTTATATAATAATAATAATAATAATAAGAAGAAGATTGTTAAAGCAGCTTTACAGTAGTAATCAGAATATATATACATACATACATACATATATAGAAATTTTGTTGCTAAATTTAGCAACTTTTTTTAGACTACCCTAGCAGCTTTTTCTTCCAAAAGCACCTAGCAACAAATTTAGCTATTTTTACATTTTAATTTGCCTACTTTTAGCAACTTTTGATAAGTGACTCAAACAATAAAAAGGCACACATTTTCCACTAAATATAGTTATAGACATAGTTATATAATAATAATAATAAGAAGAAGAAGATTGTTAAAGCAGCTTTACAGTAGTAATCAGAATATATATACATACATACATACATATATAGAAATGTTGTTGCTAAATTTAGCAACTTTTTTTAGACTACCCTAGCAGCTTTTTCTTCCAAAAGCACCTAGCAACAAATTTAGCTATTTTTACATTTTAATTTGCCTACTTTTAGCAACTTTTGATAAGTGACTCAAACAATAAAAAGGCACACATTTTCCATCTAAATTTCACAAAAAGAGGAAACCAAAGTTACCTAGCAGTACACACCTCACATGAATTAAGTTATTGCTATTTGCGATTGTTCAATTTGATAATAATAATAATAGCTTAATAACTGTTCATCTATGATACACCTTGTTAGTAGCTTGTACCTGCGATTGTTGATCAGTTAGTCCACTATAAGAAAAATATCTAGAAAAAAAATTGAAAAGGTACTAGTAATTTTCCAGGACATTATCTGTTATCCATTATCCGTTGTAACCCTGTAACCCGAAAACACAGAATACAATGCTTAATTTAAAATGCAGGTAAAAACAACAACAACAAAAAAAAAAAACTGTGAATTACCATAGTAGATTGTGACCTATTTCTTACAGACTTTTCTTAGAGTGTAGCATACTAACTACTAATACACTGCTTAAAACTAGAATTGTTCAGAATGTGTAGTTTTACTAGTTAACTAGCTAATAAAACTTAAATTGTAATCGTTCAAAAATGTGTAAATGTCCAATAATTCAATGTTGTTTAAAAATAGTTATTTCTATTTTTATATTATATTATGCATTTATATTATTTTTACGAACAAATCTAAATTAAACATATACAAATATATATTTTTTGCTGAGATTTGATGTAGTGACAATTTTGCGTCGGGATTACGTCATGACGTCATCGCGCAATGACATCACAACACCATTTAGCAACTTATAGCAACAAACCGACCGTCTTTTAGCAACTTTCCCTGAAAATTAGTTGGCAACACTTGACTGGATCCTCTCATTAAAGCCGTGAATCCTGTAGATGGCAGGATCAGAGACCGGACAATTATAAACTCATAAAATAACTTATTCTCAATCCCAACGTTCAGTGTTCTTTGCCAGTTTGTTTTAATATTTGTATGACCTCAGATATGTTGGCAGCAGCCTACAACCAACCTGGGTGTCTCGGTGCAGGATTCGGTGGTCATTTGTGATGCTTTTGTCTCCGGGTAAGAAGATTATTTTCTCCCCAAATTGTATCTACATTTGGCAAAATAGAATGTTACTGTTATGCAAATGTGTGTTAGTCGAGAACAGCCTTAAGTAATACGATGATTAAACGTTATCAATTACACACTCGTACAAATATGCAAGATTGAATAGCGATACTAAGCCTACCCACAACGCTAACACTAAATCACTGGTCTCCAAGTCAACAAAGTAGCATATGTATTAACCATCATTGTTAGAATTTAAATGCTCCAGTTTTATTTAAAATGAGCTGTCAAAAGGCTCTTTAAATATGCCGCGTGATTTCAGAACTACGTCATGACGTAAGGAATCACTGAAACCGTTTCTTTGAAACGAACTGTTCGAAAGAACCGATTTCATGTTCCAATTAACAATCTCTAGGAATAAAAAACGAGTCAGACAGCTATATGACACGCGTAGAGACGTTAAAATATGTTCATATTAAATGCTAAAATCACAGGTTGTCCTGTTGTACAAAAAAGGTTCCCTGCAATGGAGTTTAAACTATAGAAGAACACTGCTCATTGCTTACATATTAAATACATTTTTGTCGTATACCTAGTAATCAAACTGTATTTGTATATATTGTAACGGCAGATTTACATAGAACGCTGTGAGTCAATACATTCTTGAATGTAAACATAGGGCTCGTCCGGGATTTGAATCAGGTGTAGTGCCGAAATGCACCCGAAGCGAGAATCATACCCCAGACCAACGAGCCGCGCAATATATAGCCAAAATACCGCCTCGTAAACTGTGCAACCGAACAGGTTTCCGTTACGTTACTACTGTTTAAAGCTGAGCTTCTAGTTTCCATCGAACTTATCGTGGACTTATTTATTTGAAACTTTTATTCATTTATGTGCATTATTCGACAATCTACAAAAAAACCTAATTTAACATGTTTGTCAAGTTTTTGTAAGAGCTATTGGTACAGACAGTCCTCTAAATTAGACCGAAGAAGTGTTGAAGCAACAAGCCAGGGAATAAACGAAGAAAAAAGCCAAGAGCGCATCAATTAAGTTATTTTTTATATATCATACATAAGACTGTTTGAATATAATACAAAGGGCATTTTCATATACACAGCAAAGTCTTGACTAGATCTTACAATCTGTGGACACTTAACCTTTCCCCATGCTGTTCAATTATATAGTGCATGTTGCATGAAAAGTGTCAAGAAAATCTGAAAAGGAAAAAAAAAAAAGGCTGAAGAATGTTGAATTAAAATCCACGATCTTGTGGATCAGTGACATTTACCAGCAATTCATCTAAGAGAAAGAGGGAAACAGACAGCAAACCATGAGCATTAGAAAAAGTGTGGACATACATGCGTCATACCCTGTGAAAAGATTCTTTCGGTAGGCTACACGTTATAAGCCCTACCTTTAATGTTGTCCTGTTGATGTCAAATGCCTCTGGCTAAAAGCAATTTTGGTCCAATGACCAAGACAGGCAAGAAGGGTTTAAAAAATAAAATGCTAAGCAAACACATGGCAATGTAATTGACATACCAGCATGAGCAATGTAGTGAGTTCTATACTTCCTTTATTTAAAAAAATATAAATATATACATAAATTCTATTTCAACTATTAAAAAGGGGCTGCATTTCATGAAAACGGCACTAAATCAGGTCCTATTTAGTAACAGCGGAAACAGGTGCACTCTTTAAAAGTTTCTGTAATTTTTAGATTTTTTGGAATGTTTGTGTCAACTTCAGCAAACTGCACTCTGCACAACTTTTTTTTTTTATTACCACTAGCTGTTGTGAGATTTGTAAATATACCAAACATGATTCCGGCTGAAAGTGATCTCTTTGTGAAAGGAAAATCTGCAAATGTGAACGCCACACACTTTCTGGCAGGATAGTGTCCCACTGTCTGTAAAAACTGCTAGATCGAGAGCAGCAGCAAACAGGGATCCTTTGAAGAATTTAGATCTAAAGTGAGAAGCTAGGTGGTGGTGGGGGGCTCACAACCTCAGATATAAAAATCAGAGTGAGCAAAGCTATCCTTAACATGACTAAATAGTGACTATAAACACTTATCCTCTTCAGAAGAACATGCATGTGCCCAGTGTTTGTGTGGCAGCACGTCACCTCTAGTTTCCCTTTGAATAGTACATCTGATGCAAGCATCCAACCAATCACTTGATAACAAATTCAACTCCGACTCAGAGGTCACAGTAGCTACAGTAGACTGCCTGAATAAATAAATTTAAGTAGCCACTTAGATTTAAAAAGGTAGAAATTAGCATGTTCATCAAATTATTAGGTATAAAAGGCAGCATCACTGACTGATAGACCAGGTAAATACAAAACAAAACACTTTTATCTCCTCAGAATCATTTGTGATCTCTCAGCCACTCTGTAGCCTGCAGAGTAACCGTCAGTGTCCCTTCCCTCCCCTTGACAGGAAAAACAAATGAAAAATGTAACAAATCGGGGAGGTTTATCCATATATTAAACCAATTTCAGTATTTTGTTAACATTAAAACATGAAGTTCAGCAAAAGTTCCAGTTTGAGAGAGAGTATACAGACTAAAATGAACTTTGATGAACCTTGGGCTGAAGTGGTGAACTGCTACATTATTTCTTACAGACACCTAGTGCTATAAAAAACAACTGCTTTGGTATATCAAAAAAAAAAAGGAAAGCCGGCAATAAAGAAGAATAAGTAATTTGTGTAAAATTCACAGCATAATTCAAGAGGAGAAAAAAGGCAGTCACATAAATCTCATTACATATCTTCTGTGTTCAACACAAAGAGGCAAATTTACGCAGATGTTTTTTCTCTGGTCCTACGATTCCAGGCCATACTACTGGTGGATGATAAGGCTGTCTCGCCTGTACAAACAAGGAAAAACATTGTTCAGTCATGAAGGCCAAACTTTGATTTGTTTTAATTACTTGACAAGATCAACCAGGTGGGCTCACCTGAGGGCAAAGGTTGTCACAGTCTATGGCTGGCATGGCTATGCCAAAATGCCCGCTGCTGTGCCGATGGTGATGAGTTGGATCGGATCTTGCTCTGCCACTGGTGCTTGTTCCAGACGATCCTCCTGAAGCAGAGCAAAAGAACTGCATTAAGCTTTACCCAGAAACACTACTATCAAGCCAGTTACATTCAAGAGCTTAGAGACCAGAACAGATTCAACTGTAGTAAAACCTGAGCTTGAGGATGTACTAGAAGTGGTCCCTGATGACTGTGACTGCTCAAGTGCAGGACTTGTTGACACACTACTGCTTGTATTGGTTCCTTCATCCGTGGTCTTCTTGAAGAAACTGTGCTGGAGGGCATAGTAGGGCTGAATTCGCGTCTTGGGGTCGTAGTCCAGCATTCTGAGAATGAGGTCCTTGAACTTCAAGTAGTCAGCTACTGCGTGTCCGGATTCTCCCGCCCGACGACCGCCTGGTCCACCACATTCCACTCCCAAGATGACATGGAGCTTTCGAGACGCTGGAGGTTTGTACTGCTCACAGAAAAACAGAAAGATGTTCTAGCACAACAACAAGCAGCATTCCCACAAAAGCTGTATAAAAACAAAATTCACACGGCAGTGATTCTGCTTTAAAATATCAATGACACATACCCTTTTTCCATCTTTGGTCTTCTTAATACTCCATGTCCCATCTGACAACTTCTCAAAGAACTTCCTGGCTTTTGGTGCTAGGTCCATAATGTGATTGGGTGGGATCCCAAGTACTTCAACAACTTTGTTCATTTGGTCCACCTTTCATTTAAAGAATAAGTTTGTTTTACAGACTGTATTTTTTCTATAACAGTCATTTTTAGTTATGTAGAATCTGACTCCTGTATTCTGTACACACATTAAACAATAACTTAGGGCAGGGGTTTTCAAACTGGGGTCCTTGACCCATAACCAGGGGGTCTGCAAAATTATTTGCTATACTGTATTTTCCAGACTACAAGTCACATTTTTTATCATCTGAAACATGGTATAATTTATATTCTAAAGTGACTTATATAATGCATTTAATTTGTTTACAATATGCAAAATGTAAACACTTCAGGGATGCAAACCCATCATGGGTGAAAAAGGTGACAAAGATGAGTTCCCCCCCATCCCCCAAAATAAAGCCCTACATTTTTTAAACACTTATAATAATTTAAAGCCTTTATTATTTTTTTTAACTTTGCCAAAATTCACTTTAAATGTTTACTTTCATTCATGAAGAAGACAGGGAGAAAAAAATAGCATGAGTGCCCACTTCTGGCGGAACCCTTGGAATGGGCTGAACTGGAACGTCCTAAGCCCTTGATCACTTAGAATCAGCTATGGAGTTGGTTTATTGTTTACATTTTTTCCCTTATGAATTTGTTTGGTGCAGCATTCTATATGTATATAGGTATGTTTGGGCTGTTATAAATGTTTAAAAAATCATTCATATATTATAGAGTTGTTTGGGGTGGGGATAAATTAAACGCGATCTGCAATTACGTCACAATCGTGTTGCATTGTGGTCTATGGAGCGGCCTGAAGTGTGCATATGAAGCAGACTCGCTCCCTCGGTCAAAATCGAGGGGTTGAGGGTCTGTCCATATAAACTTCCCTCGTCCACTTCACGAAGTGGAACGCACTTCAAAATGGCAGCGGGGATTCCCCCAAGGGGAAGTGCTTAGGGAAGTTGGCGAGTGCGTGTCTAAAAGTGGAGTGGAACGCAGCCCTGGTGGAAAACAAAGACTTAACATGAAAATGACATGAAATTACCATTATAACCAGTAGATGGCAGCAGAGGATCACTCATTAGCTCAGTTGCCATTTCAACTCCCTTGGTTTTTTTCACGTTGTGCTTTTGGATTTATTATAAAATGGCTATGCAGGAAGTGCAGGAAGTCAAAGTCTCATGTCATTTAAAAATAAATAAATAAATAAGCTCAGACACCAACAGCCTAGTAGGGTTAATTATTTAAATACTTAACTAGTTAACTACAAATTAAGTTATTAATGGTATAATAATTAAATAATGCATTAAATATTTTGCCATTTTTTAGATTTAATTTAAAAACGACATTTTTCAAACATTGCCTAAAAGAGGACACATCAAAAGGAGAACTTTAAGTTATCTTTCCTTGTAGAAGCTGTTGAAGCCAACACAGACTTGTTGCTGCTGTAGTTTTGTTACTCTGATTTTACTCTGCATCACTTAAAGCACAGCTCTGTTGTTTTGACATTGGCTCGTCAGATAGTTCGTTCCATCCATTGCTACAGGTATCTCCGTCAATCGCGGATCAATTTGGCGGATTCACTCGCGTAATTTTTTTAACTCGCGTTTGTCATTCCTGAAACAGTATACGTGGACGGTACTCTTAGAGAAAATGAGCAAAGGGCGATTCACTTATGGTGCAACTGACCGAGCTTACTCACGCGGAAACTCCTGATATAATCAATAACTAACTACACAATGAATATCGTATTTACATCGGGTATGATTTCTTTTTATCTTGTTATAAAAGGAAGAGCGTGTAGAACTGTGTAAACAATAATTAGATCAGAGCGGATTCTGACTAACTTACAGTAAACACCTCTGATTGGCCACTGCTTTCAACAGAGATGCCTGTGACTATTGTGGCTACAATACTCAACGCTGCAAAATACAATGTAAATAGAAACTTTTGGTTTTGTAATTTGAAACCAGAGCACGCACACAAAAACACAGGAGCGTTTGAAAGCGGGTGACTTCGAGCAGGTACAGAATTGAGTTGGTACTACTGGCACTGTAAAAAGACCCGATATCTTTCCGCTGATATAAAGGAAGTGTTAGTGTCGGCGCCTCACGCGCACACACAACATATCAATTCTAGCATTGATAACTTGACATTGCAGCCTCTTCATCAAACTAAATAAGACAACCAAACATACAAAAGGTATTTGGTTACTCAATTTAGTCTGTTGTACAATATGTAGGTTGTACCGATCAGCGTGAGATCGCCATGCTGTGGTGTTTTTCTAAACACATTTTTGCGTATGTGAATGATGCGGTTTTAGGTGGAAATTGGGATACGAGAGAAGTACAAAGCCTTCTTTACATATCAAATAATAATTTAGCAACCAAATGTTACATGCAACGATTTATTCATGGAAATGGCCGAATTAGCAATTTATACCAATTAAAGGGGTCATATGATGCTGCTAAAAATAACATTATTTTGTGTATTTGGTGTAATGAAATGTGTTTATGTGGTTTAAGGTTCAAAAAACACATTATTTTCCACATACTGTACATTATTGTTTCTCCTCTATGCCCCGCCTTTCTGAAACGCGTCGATTTTTACAAAGCTCAACAGTCTGAAAAGCGAGGTGTGCTCTGATTGGCCAGCTATCCAGTGCGTTGTGATTGGCCGAATACCTCAAGCGTGAGAAGTAGTTTCGCTTTCACAACGAAAAAGTATTTCGTTTTATTACGAAAAAAAAAGCCTTGAGTGAGCGGAGGCCGGAGGCCTAGAGTGAGCTGTGTCCTAGAGTATGCGGAGGCCGGCTTGAGTGAGCAGAAGCGGGCGGGCTTGAGAACGGCGCGGCCGGCGGATTGGACAAAGGATTATGCAAATTTTCCCACATCGTGACGTAGACATGTGGGGGTGTGTTAGAACGAGCCGTTTTAGGTAGGCGTGGTTGACTCTTAACTTTTATAAGGAATATCTCTTTGGATTTGAGACTTTAGTCTTTGCAACTTTACAGATCTTCTTTATGCACCAAGAGCTTGTAACACTCCAAAGAGAAAGGAAAAATTGAAATCGCATCATATGACCCCTTTAAACAATCATATTATGTTTATTACTCACAACTTAAGCCTTAAACACGGTTATAATTATGCAGGGGTCCTTGAAAAATTTTCTCCCCTGTAAGGGGTCCCTGGCTCCAAAATGTTTCAAAACCCCTGACTTAGGGGATTTATTCCCACATTTAAATGTAGTTATCACTCCTAAAACTTTGTATTCATGGTGTTTAAGGATACAGGAAACAAAGAGTATATTAGTTCTAATTAGTGGTCGACCGATATATCGGCCGATATTTGGCATTTTTCAAATATCGGCATCGGCCGTTAAGTTTTTCTGTTTGCCGATGCGTTCGAGGCGGGACTTTTATTTTGACGGCACTGAGAGCGGCAGCGCCTGAGCACACAGTGCTCACATTCTCCCTCGTTCGCCGTCGTCATTAACAGTTCTGTCTAATCCGGATAGAAGTCTGTCTAATAATCCAATAGAACTGTTAAACAAAGGAATTAAAATGTATACAAAAAGTATTATAACGATTGCTTTTATATTATTAGTAATAGAAAGGCAAACATTATAATACTTTCTC
>NW_015546076.1:29490-40274 GCF_001515605.1 Sinocyclocheilus anshuiensis
TGTGTTTTTTGAACCTTAAACCGCATAAACGCATTTCATTACACCAAATACACCAAATAATGTTATTTTTAGCACAACATCATATGACCCCTTTAAATATTTGTTTATTTGTGAAAAATACTTTGTCATTTAAAGTATGAGCATGTTTATTTTACACATTTATTTTTGTATCCATTTTCAAATGATTTCAAATTTCTTAAATATGAAATAAAATAAATAAAATTATATCGGCTTTATATCAGCCATCGGCCACCCTGCTTTCCAAGATATCGGCATCGGCTGTCAAAAAAACCCTATCGGTCGACCACTAGTTCAAATAATCATCATTATTAATAATAATAATAAACCATACAGATCATTACCTCATTGGCTCCACTAAATAGAGGTTCTCCTGTATGCATTTCCACCAGAATGCATCCCAGAGACCACATATCTATGGCCAGGTCATATGGCATTCCCAATAACACTTCAGGGGAGCGGTAGAATCGACTCTGGATGTACTGATATATCTGATGGAGGAGGAATACGTAATCAATTACTCTAAGCATTCTGTGACAATCTCCACACTTTCCTCACATTCAAAAAATAAGTCGCTTCACAATACCCTTTGTCCCAGTTGGCAGGAGCTCCCAAAGTCCACTATTTTGATGGCACTTCTCTTGGGGTTACATAGCAGGATGTTCTCTGGCTTTAGGTCACAGTGGATGATGCTGAGCTCAGGTGTAGCGAGAAACAGTAGTGCTGTACACAACTGCTGGGCAAACTTCCGTGTCAGATTCAAAGAGACACCTCTGAAGTTCGTATTCCGTAACAAGTCATAAAGGTTGTATGACAACATTTCAAATACTAAGCAAAGATGATTCCGGAACATGAAGTGCCGTTTCAAGTGTACTGAGAAAAGAAATGCATTTAGATTTTTATATTTAAAATTGAAAGAATGCACTGTATGCAAAGATTTTGAAATGATATCAAAGAATTGAACAGGCTGCTTACCTATATAGTATTTCATCTCTGTGTCATGTTTGTTCATGAGCTCGAGAAGCCGTAATATACATAATAAATATACACAGTACACACACATATATTATGTACACAAAAACTTTTATTTTGGATACGATTAATCATTGCCCAGCACTAGTACTTATAAAGCACATATTCTGCATGACCATATTCTACATCCCTAATCCTACCCAATACCTAAACTTAACAACTATCTTACAAACTATAAATAAGCAGAAAATTTGCAGTTTGAGGGAAATGTCATAGTTAATGGTTTGTTAGTAGCGAGAATTGGACCTTAAAATAAAGTGTGACCGTTTGTTTTATCTATGTTTTTTTACTATAACATTCCGTTTTAACTCCTGTATTCTGTACACACATTAAACAATAATTTAGGGGATTTATTCCCACATATCAATGTAGTTGTCAATCATAAAACTTTGTATTCATGGTGTTTAAGGACACGGGAAACATTAGTTATAATAATAATAATAATAATCATCATTAATAATATTAATACCAACTCATACAGCTCATTACCTCATTGGCTCCACTAAATAGAGGTTCTCCTGTATGCATTTCCACCAGAATGCATCCCAGAGACCACATATCTATGGCCAGGTCATATGGCATTCCCAATAACACTTCAGGGGAGCGGTAGAATCGACTCTGGATGTACTGATATATCTGATGGAGGAGGAATACGTAATCAATAACTTTAAGCATACTGTGACAATCTCCACACTTTCCACACATACAAAAAATAAGACGATTCACAATACCCTTTGTCCCAGTTGGCAGGAGCTCCCAAAGTCCACTATTTTGATGGCACTTCTCTTGGGGTTACATAGCAGGATGTTCTCTGGCTTTAGGTCACAGTGGATGATGCTGAGCTCAGGTGTAGCGAGAAACAGTAGTGCTGTACACATTTGCTGGGCAAACTTCCGTGTCAGATTCAAAGAGACACCTCTGAAGTTCGTATTCCGTAACAAGTCATACAGGTTGTATGACAACATTTCAAATACTAAGCAAAGATGATTCCGGAACATGAAATGCCATTTCAAATGTACTGAGGCAAAAAAAAAAAGTAACAAAATACATTAAGATTTTTAGATTTAAATTTGAAGGAATGCACTGTATGCAAAGATTTTGAAATTATATCAAAGAACTGAACAGGTTCCTTACCTATATAGTATTTCATCTCTGTGTCATGTTTGTTCATGAGCTCGAGAAGCCGTACTTCAATTTGAGCTTGATTCAGAAAGGCCTTCTTGTTCTTGATAATCTTAATTGCTACCCACTCTTGCTCAGCTCGGTCGTAAGCTTTTACAACCTAAAAACAGCCATCGATTACATTCATAAGACAATACTTAAGTTTTGTTTACTTATAAGATATAAAAAATACTCTGAAATAATGATTACACAGTGCATAATTTTAGCAGCTATGGATTTTGCTTTCCAAGTCCAGAACAATAATTTAGCCTCTATTTTGTCAGGGCAAAAGCTGATAATATCCCTATTTCCTACCATTTAAAATCTTGAAATAGGTTTTCTTCCTTTCCAAAATAAACTACTTAAGAGACTCTAGACATCATACCTGTCCAAATGACCCTTTTCCAATTAAAGAGTCAATTTCATAGCGGTCCATCCATTTTTCCCCATTCTTGACAATGTAGTCGTAGTTCTCATCATCGTAGCCATCGTTGAAGACTTTCCTTTCTTTCTTGTGGCTGGAGTCCTCAGCTTGACCCTGCTGATGTCGTCGTTTCTTTTTTGCATAATACACCTATACAAAGGAGAGCAAGCAAGCTTCACAGCATTAGACTCAATACAAAAGTCCTTGAGCATTGTTGTGCTCATAACTTTAGAATTTATTAGTGTGAAAACTTCCTAAAAGACTTTTCAGATATATGTCTACTTATGATCAAGTATAATTTTGTTCTTTATTACTATTTTTTAGCTTTATTTTACGCTGTACTACTGCAAGGAAAATAAAGAAACATTACCTCATTGATGTGTTTGTAGGTTTTGATCAGGTCTATGGAGAGCTTCCTCAAAGGAGCTAAAGTGGGGTCACGAAAGCACTGGGGCATGTGCCTCTGCAATAAAAGAAGGGGAAACATGTAGATTTAATAGTTTTTTTTTTTAACAAATCCACATACTTTTGACTAAGAGGTAAAATAATCCAAAGACTAAGTGTCAAGTAACAGGAAGAATTAATTTTACAAAGCACAATAATTGAGCGTACTTCATCCATGATTATTCACGATGCAAAAAAAAACTAAGTGCATAAACAGGAGCGGAGCATCCAGTACCTGGCTGGCAGTGAGTGCTTGTGTCTGATCACTGTATGGCAGTACAGTGACAGACTGGTCTGTACTCTGCTGTTGACAGTCACTGTACTGCTGGTGCGAATGAGGCATGGGAGCAGCCATCTGAAGACCAGCAGCATGGAAAGAAAGAGAGGGTGCAAGCCGGACAGACGAGGGTTTGCATGCTGAGGTCTCTCCCCCTAGAGGAAATTTAAGCTAAATTAGTGTGAGTGTTAGAACTAAATTCTCCTCTCTCCCTGTGATCATTTGAACCGCAAACCTCTTTCAGGTTATTAAGACTATCCTTTTCTCTCTGTTTTAGGAGAGCAAAACCATCTCTGAGATTTTTATTAGGGGTGTAACGGTTCACAAACATCACTGTTCAGTACATTACCTTGGTTTCGATGTCACGGTTCGGTACGGTTTCGGTACAGCAGGGGGAAAAACTATTTTTTAATTAAACAGTGGTTTACTGAACAAATTGATCTTTCTTTAAATAAACTCAAGTTATAATACATTTTCTTAGGGATAAAAATCTACCTCAGCTTATGCTCTAAACTAGTGAGCCCTTTTATATTAGGCCTACTATAAGGTCACAGTTAACAACAGAGCCCAAACTTAAATTTAATCACTATTTATTTTTTAAATATAACAAGCAACACTTAACTTAAAAAAAAAAAAAAATGTATGCAAACATGTAAATTGCACATAATGCAGTTTTTAAATTAACTTCTAAATTATAAAAATTCTGTTTGTTGTTGAAATATATTCATTTACACAGTGCCTCTCATAACTCGTTTCATAACAGATTTCTTTAAACATTAAATAATTAAAACATCACTAACAGGTAAAGTAAAATATAATGAGTAGGCCTATATAGTCTAATATTTCGCGAAATGCTCTTCTCTGCACTTCATTTATAACACACTAACGAGCTGTGGACACTGATGACTTCCTGATAAATGAAATGCTATGTAACATTTTGTTTACAAGCCGTTTTATTGTCGTCTTTCCGCGGTCGAAACACTGATTGAGCGATTACGTGAGGCGTGAGATGTTTATTCATGTTTATTTCGCATTAAAACTAATAGTAAAGAGGAGGGATGATCACGCTCACTCGCATTCCGCGCTGCAGTTTGAACCAGGGTTGCCAGGTTTTCACAAGAAAACCCGCCCAATCGCTACTCAAAACTAGCCCAATTGTGTTTCGAGGGGGTCCACAGTTAAAAATCGCGTTCCGGGGGGTAAAATACATGTTTTTTGGCAGGGTTCCCCTGCTAAAATTCACATTCCAGGGGATAAATATGTTATTGGAGTTGCTTCAACCCACGGACATGAAAAACAACCCGCGGCAACAGTGTTAAATAGCCTAATTCTTTGGGAAAACCACGGACTTGGCAACACTGGTTTGAACTGAGGTTTACAGCAATCTGTCGCGCCACATCAAAAAGCGCCAAAACGGCATTTATTGTTTGAATTTCCTGAAAAAAGGCCATAATTTGAAATTAAAAAGCAACAATATATAAAACTGGAAGTTTCCAATGAAGTTCTGCTCGTGCAGTGGTTAAAACAATGCTGTATTTGTTCGGTACACATGCGTATTGAACCGAAAGGCCCATACTGAAAATTTTTGGTACGAATACGTGTACCGTTACACCCCTAATTTTTATGTAACAAAAATAAAGCATAGGCTTGTAGCACTAGAACTAAAACACAATAGAATAGAAAGCGAATATATAATTAAGTACAACAATCTATGAATTTATGAATCTTGTTTATCAGAATATAGCAAAACATCCCTATTAGAGGAATGCCAGAAAAATAAAGGCACTAACAATTAAACCATAGCAACAAAAAGACAAAATCATTTAATATAACTATACAGATTGCAAATTTCATGTCAATTACAAAAATATTTGGTCAGAAATCTGTCCTTTTTTAGCTGTAAATTGTGATAATTATAAAGAGCTTGCTCATATATAAGCATCTCTTGCCAGGCAACACAATGCACCACAGCCACACAGAATCCCACCACTATTCAGAATCCCAGCAACAGCACCTAATTAGCATAGCCTATCACCAAGAAGATACAGTGTGATTTGGCAAGCCCATCAATGTTCAAGCCAATCACAGAAGAGTATGCAAATAGCCTACTTTTGTTGCCAGGGCAGAGCTGCTCCCATTTTCCAATAAGAAAACAAGAAATAAACAAGAAATAAAATTGAACTTTGGCACACTTAGATGAAGCATCCACCACATTGGAGCCTGACAGCAAAATAGCAGCTCAGACCCCACTCATGGTGTAGGAGCAGAGAATGATTCAGCTGACCTAACTAAGGCAGGGCAAAGAATTCATGCGATCCAAAAAAATATCAGAGGATGGAAACACTTCAACAGCCTCAAATACAACCATTTCAAAAGATTCAAAAGACAAAAACCTATGAAATGATAAAACATTTTTTACAGCACATTTTTACATTCATTTACCAACATAAACATTTTAAATTGATGATATATTTAAAGAAAAAAGTACATTAAAATATTGAGATACGTGTATTTTTTATCTGTTCCGCTAAGGCATAGTTCTCAATATGGGCTTGATGATTCATGTTGTCAAGGACTGCATGCAGTTCACCTAGAGAAAAACTGATGTATGTCACAGTACAAACAGAAACAACATTACATTCTGCACCACAGAAGACCCTCTTACTACATATAGAGTTCTGTTTCTTTGTGATTTATAAGCAGCTTTATAACTGCTAAATTAAAATAAGAATTTATAGGCCTGAATAAAAAATTATAAAGTTGGTAACATACAAAATATGTGAACAAGGCTTTGAAAATATAAACATTAAATATGACCCTCAGAGGTGTATTTCACTATTCTGCTTGTCACTCAGATTTGACATGTCGTGTACTACTCAGATTGACATTTTATTTCTGAATCTGATTAAACTACAAAAAAGGTATTATCATTTTTTTTCTGTTTACTGATCTATGATTATCCTGTTTTCAAGTAAATAATAATAATAAATTAATTATAAGATTTGTTTTTAACAACCTAAAACAACACTAGCAAAGACTAGTGATATATGTTTTGTAATAGCCAAATAAAAATAAATAATAAATTATCTTCATGAGATTTTGACATTTAATTCATCCTTTTCAATTAATTTTTTTCCATGGCATGTCTGGTTATTGTCAGGCCAGGTAAACATCAAACATACAACAAAATCCCTGGACTACTGTACAGTAAGGGACTGTGATCAATAAATCACCTTCTCACAACAATGCCAAACATGTTGAATGCACATGCAACAAGAACAATTATGGCTTTACATCAGACATTTTCCAATCTATAATAAAGCTCTGTAACAACATAACTGGTCTTTTCTTATAGTGTAATAGTGGGTCAGCTCCCTGTAATTTATGGCTTTCAGAATGGCCAGTGACACCTTCTCAAACTGCAAAGTTAAAATGTGTTGCATGTCCCAGAAATTATTCCACTTATTTGGTGTGGACCACAAGAACAAAAACGTAGCAAACTGAGACAAACTAAGCCACAAAAAAGAAAACAACTTGTTGGGTTTTTTTTGCTACCTAGTAGATATTCCACTTCAAACTAATTTCAAAGTGACTAAATGCAGCCGTGCTAAACAATGTTCAACTTTACCCATCATTTTACACAGTGACATACGAATACTGAATTAGACAAATACTACCACAGGGATCAATAGAGTACGGTGTGCATAAATGCACAACAGTTTCAGCTTCATAACAAGAACCGATGCAAAAAACTAACCTGGATGCATGATTTCCAATATAATTTAATTTAATCTTAATTAGTTGTAAAATGTTTTATTCACTTGCAATGAGTGTTAACAAACGAATCTCCCCATCAAAATCTCCTTTGAGTCCTACATGAACAGAAGGGCTGCAAACAAACTTTGATGAACAAACATCAAAATAAAAGAACAATTTAGAAAAAATGACAACTTATCTCAATACTGAGCATGTAGTGCATGCATTTGTACTTTGTTTTCTGATCGCTTTTTTTGTTTCAAACTTGGGTAACATTGAATTCCTATTTTTACAAGCAAGTCTAAGTTCACAACTACTCCCAAACTTCACCTACTTTACCCAAACATACTCGAGTGTTCAAAAAGGAATAACACCCCGCCCCCCAATTAAAATTCCCTATGTTACATAAAGTTATAATTAACCTAAATGTTGACTAATTTTCTAAATGCTAATAAAAAGAAGCCCTCAAACAACACTACAGCAGATTAGCTGGATTTCAGCATCACTGAAACTCCAAAACAATGTCAATAAGATGGAAAGAAAAGGGATATTGGACTGTGCATGGAGTGTAAAGAGAAAAAAAAGTGTAAGCGACAGTACAGACCCTGGTCCTTTTGTGCATGTAGGCCTATTCCTGCATATCCAGCTAAATGCATGCAGCTCATTCCTATAGTGTGACTGAAATAAGGTTTGTGCAAAACAAATAAACCGCATCACAGGAAAGAACAAAAAGCTCCTGTTAAACTAGGGCCACTGTCAATTACTCTTTTAGACTGCTGTGGGAGGAAGTGATGGACAAAAAACGATGACATCTGTCATTGATCTACCTATGAACTTTCAGAATAAAGTTTACCTCAGAGAAACAAAGGCAACAAACCATGACCCTATTTAAGAGACATTTCTGTGCATAATGCATCCATATCTGTATCGGCTGTACTTTTATTATGTATTTAACAGTACCAAAGCTGAACCTTCAGGTGACACTGAGGGGGAAATCTTACAACCTGCACTGTATACCTGGTCAGAGACCATTATTCATCTGGAAAAGACAAACCATCCTTCTGAAAGCCTTGCACAGATGAACAAATACGAATCTGAGCAGCGTGCCATCAATTCCTTTACATTAACTACAAAAAACTTGATAAAAAGCCGTGAACACTGAGCAAACTAGCCAGAGTTATACTGAGTGATAGTGACAGGTAAAGTGGACCTTACCTCTCTAGCTGGCTTAGCCATTCATCGGGCTCGATAGGACTCGTTTAACGTTTCCATCGTCACGCTAAAGTCTAAACCCGTACTACATGACTGAGCAATGTTTGCTGGATAACTATGGTTAAGCATCACATCCCTGGCTAATGTCAGCCCCCCTCCCCCGACAGGAAACCAGCCTGATGGCTAACTGACAACACGCTAGTCATGGGGCTTCATCATCATCATCATCATCACCTCCACCACCAGCGTTACCAGCCAAACACTCCCATCCGAGTGATGTGATGATGCACTTCTGTAATCACCAGCTGGCTGACTTTCTGCGGCTATGTAAAATCGTAGGCTGAGCAAACCCCACATATACACACACATTTGCTCCGGCAGGCTGACCTAGCAGAGCTACACGGGGTACCTGTTAAACGACTAACAGACTGTCCTAAAACCTGAACAAATGCTCAATACTGGGGCTTGGGGAGTGTAAAAGCAGATGCCGATGATCGGATAAGCTATCTGGCGTATGAACAAAGATCGTTAACTAACGTGAGGAAAGTTGTTAATCAGCTAGCCATCTAGGCCAAATCAACCTAGCCTGTAGCTTCTAGCAAACAAGCGGGTTGTAAACAAACTAACAAAGGCCATACGATTCACTTAGACCTCTACAAATGTCAAATACTCACCTTTGATGGTGTGATCTTCATTTAAAGTCCCAGATCCAGTAAAGTGAGGCGACTATGTTTGCTGGATAACTATGGTTAGGCATCACATCGCTGCCTAATGTCAGCACCCCTCCCCGACAGGAAACCAGCCTGATGGCTAACTGACAACACGCTAGTCATGGGGCTTCATCATCATCATCATCATCACCTCCACCACCAGCGTTACCAGCCAAACACTCCCATCCGAGTGATGTGATGATGCACTTCTGTAATCACCAGCTGGCTGACTTTCTGCGGCTATGTAAAATCGTAGGCTGAGCAAACCCCACATATACACACACATTTGCTCCGGCAGGCTGACCTAGCAGAGCTACACGGGGTACCTGTTAAACGACTAACAGACTGTCCTAAAACCTGAACAAATGCTCAATACTGGGGCTTGGGGAGTGTAAAAGCAGATGCCGATGATCGGATAAGCTATCTGGCGTATGAACAAAGATCGTTAACTAACGTGAGGAAAGTTGTTAATCAGCTAGCCATCTAGGCCAAATCAACCTAGCCTGTAGCTTCTAGCAAACAAGCGGGTTGTAAACAAACTAACAAAGGCCATACGATTCACTTAGACCTCTACAAATGTCAAATACTCACCTTTGATGGTGTGATCTTCATTTAAAGTCCCAGATCCAGTAAAGTGAGGCGACTGATCCAGTTTCTCTACGCTGCTTCCGATGAGACACCCCTAACGTATTAAGCCAGACGGGGCGAAATGCCTTCCTATTTCGTTAGGCAGGTAAAACAGCGTCTTTCCGATGCGTTTTTGCCCATGTCAGACCTCATTTGTGTAGCAATCATGGTTTATAAGTGGTGAAGTGAAGGCTAGCGGCTAGTTAGCGCTCTTTCTCAATGACTTTTAACGAACGCAGCTAGCGCTCGGAAACGCACATTGAAGATTATTCGCTTCTGGAGAGGCGGAGACGTAAATTCATTGTTTTCAAAAGTAAAATTAGTCGCAAAAAATCAACGACGTGCAGATATTAAAGAAACAGCTACGCGAAAAGGTGAACAAAAAACAATAGGTTACTTGCGTAACCCCGGTTCTCTGATAGCATTAAGTGAGGTGTCTCACTATGGGATACGCCCCTTCCGCGTATTCCTCAGAAGCCCTATTACATTACGCCAGCCCCAATTGGCTGACAGACGTGACGTTGTGTCTGGGCGTGGCCTCCCCACCCGTTAGTGACGAGAGAAACGAACCATTTCGAAGCTTCGAATCAATTGAACCAATTGCTTCGCAAAATGATTCACTGTTTCGAAGCGCTCGAAACACCACACGCTGGTGACGCCTGCTGGTCAAAACTGTGTAAATGCAACAAAAACTCAGACCAAAACATGCATAAAAACACAAATGTCTCATTAAAAATGTCTACAAATTGATCAAACTGATCCGAGATCGTATAGCCATAGACGCTGATTCATTGGTTCGCTGCTGGAGGGCGATCTCAGCTCGCATGATTCACCAGTTCACGGAGATCATCGCCCCTAAAAGGCAAACTATTGAAATTTCGAAACAGTTATGACGTAACGAAGGCTCGTTTACTGAAATCACGTGACTTCTGGCATTTTGATGCGCGCTGCGAACCACAGTACGCGAGACGGTCTTCACTGCAGAACACAAGATCCAGGGGGCGTGGTTGGATCCAGATCCAACTCCTCCCACCCTACATATACCTAAACCTACACATCTTAACCCCTTGATCCCTAAACCCACCCATCTCCACCCCCTGATCCCTAAACCCACCAATCTCCT
>NW_015546076.1:40299-41111 GCF_001515605.1 Sinocyclocheilus anshuiensis
CCAATCTCCACCCCCTAGATGTGGATCCAACCACGCCCCCTGGATATTGTGTTGTGCAGTGAGGGGCTACTGGTTTTTGGGGTTTATTTAAAAAAAATATGGTTGCTTGTTAGGAAAATTTGACAAACAACTTTGTTTCTTTACATTTATGTTCGCCGTATTCTCCAATGCATTGATTGACACTCTGTCTGCTCACAGTTAAAAGCCAATTAGTGCAATAATATAAGTGCTGTAGCGTAATTCATCAAATATTCCGCCCATCATGTTCAAAAAGAAGGAGCGTGACGCTGTAATCCAAGTAAATTATAGTAGACGTAATAGAGGAGTGAGATGACTTTCTTTTATAAGGTAATTTGTAATTTTTACAATGTTTTTGTAATGTATTATCACGGGCTGTAATAAAAAAAAACAAGTAGGCTTATAGTAATATATACAGTATATACAGACTATAAATATGTGACTATGTTACAGCTCCCCTTTGAAGCTCTTGTGTTCTTCTCCTTTTCCATCTCTCTAATCCTATTCTGCTCACAGACGATTGGAGATGAGTATTGTTTCCACCAGGGTCGGTTTCTCCATTAGGGCGATTGGGCGACGCACCACCAAAGCGCGAAAGGGAGGGATTTTTTTTCTTTCACATTCAACCACAGTGTTACGCTAGCTTTCACTGTTTGTTCTGCCTCTAAATAGTCCAATCAGCGTCGAGTCGCGTTTTGTGTAGTACCGCCCCTTTTTGGGCGATTTCTGTCAGACTGAGAATCGCCCCGAGTGATCCCATAGACTTCCATACAAAGATCATTTTTTTCGAACTG
>NW_015546076.1:41435-41828 GCF_001515605.1 Sinocyclocheilus anshuiensis
TATGCGCGCCATATTCTCCAATGCATTGATTGACACTCTTAACTGTCTGCTCACAGTTAAAGGCCAGTTGGTGCAATAATACTAGTGCTGTAGCGTAATTCATCAAATATTCCGCCCATCATGTTCAAAAAGAAGGAGTGTGACGCTGTAATCCAAGTAAATTATAGTAGACGTAATAGAGGAGTGAGATGACTTTCTTTTATAAGGTAATTTGTAATTTTTACAATGTTTTTGTAATGTATTATCACGGGCTGTAATAAAAAAAAACAAGTAGGCTTATAGTAATATATACAGTATATACAGACTATAAATATGTGACTATGTTACAGCTCCCCTTTGAAGCTCTTGTGTTCTTCTCCTTTTCCATCTCTCTAATCCTATTCTGCTCACAGA
>NW_015546076.1:41838-70460 GCF_001515605.1 Sinocyclocheilus anshuiensis
ATGTAAGTGAGCAGTGTAATGTAAGTAAGCAGTGCAATGTAAGTGAGCAGTGTAATGTAAGTGAGCAGTGTAATGTAAGTGAGCAGTGTAATGTAAGTGAGCAGTGTAAGTAAGCAGTGTAATGTGAGCAGTGTAATGTAAGTGAGCAGTGTAAGTAAGCAGTGTAATGTAAGTGAGCAGTGTAAGTAAGAAATGTGATGTAAGTGAGCAGTGTAATGTAAGGGAGCAATGTAAGGGAGCAGTGTAAGTTAAGGCAAGGGAGCAATGTAATATAAGTGAGTTGTGTAAATAGTGATTTACGTGACTTCAATTATTATTAAACTGAAATTGAAGTAAAAAGTTTTTTGGAAAACCAGATCCTGGCTTCAGTCTTCATTTGCTGCTGAATTGTGTTAACACGCATATAGAAACATAAGGAGAGCAAGAGATTGATTGTTAGAGTCAGTTTATTTTTAATTAATACTAGTAGTTCAGTTTCCTTTACATCTTTAACTAGCCGTTAATTTATCAATTGAATGGGTGACCTATCCTCATTAATCATGCAAACATTTGCCCCCCCTGAGAGAACTGGCAGGAGCCGCCACTGGTTTCCACTTTGATTTTTGTAAAATAACTTCTGTTTTTACTTTTTAGATAAAAGAGTAGTTTCAGTTTAATATGTTGCAGGCTCATTTATTGGTAATAAATAATTGATAATAAATAATATTGATGATAATAAATCATCAAAAAATATTGGGCTTGTTTTTTAAGCTTCGGTTGCTTATTTGTCTCGCGAGAGTTGGCAACAGTGCTCCGAAACACTGTTTCGAAACAATTGATTTGCAAAGGTTTCAAAGCTTCATGAAGCAGTGTTTCAAAAGTGGCCATCACTACACAGCGTCACTACGACATTCAAAACAGGCACACCTCTTCCTCGCTTCGCACAGGAAGGAGGGTGATCTGGTGAGACACCTCAGATAATGCTATCAGAGAACCGGGGTTACGCAAGTTAACCTATTGTTCTCTTTCAAGCATACGTTTCGGTGTCTCACTATGGGATATCCTAACCCCCGTATTGCCAGATAGCCTGCCTCGAAGTCTCCTGCCAACCACAAGCACGCATCTGGGGCTGAACGATCATGACTCGTGACACACATTCCTACGCTCAATACTGCATGTGCTAAAGTTTGAGCTGTAACATCCAGTTTATAAAACCTTGCAAATAAATGTATGCGGTGAGGACCAACTCACTACTTCGCAAATATCCTGTAACGTGACTCCTTTAAATACAGTAGAGCCCACGAAGTTGACATTCCCCTTGTTGAGTGTGCACATAAACCAGGTGGGGACACAGGGCCCTTACTGGAATATGCCAACGAAATCGCCTCCACTATCCAGTGTGATAAACGCTGCTTAGTAATCGGCTTCCCCGTACGAGGTTTCATCCAAGATATGAACAGCTGATCACTCTCCCTGAACCTTCTGGTTTTTTCTGTATAAATGCATAAAGCATGCACTGGGCACAATGCATTTATTAACTTTTGCTGTTCTGATGAAGCAAAAGGTGCTGGATAGAAGGCTCTTAACTCAAGAGGAATGATAGTGTTAACTATGTTGGGCATGAATGCAGGATTAGGTTTCAGAACTACCCCTGCATCCCCAGACATGAACTGCAAACACGCTGAATGCACTGATAACGCATGAATCTCGCTTACGCGCTTTGCTGAAGCCAAATCTAACAGCAGTGCCATCTTAAATGACAATATTTTGAAATCAACCTTGTCCAGTGGCTCAAATGGGGACATGGAAAGAGCATCAAGCACCAATCCCAAATCCCATGAAGGGGAAAGCAGTTTTGAAACTGGCAAAGTGCGGTGCGCGCCCTTCATGAACCTGCATACCAAAGGATGCTGCCCCACAGTTTTGTTATCAAAACCAATGTGACAAGCAGATATAGCAGCCAGAAACACTTTTATGGTTGAAAACACTTTCCCTCAGTCTATCAAATCCTGAAAAAATGATATGGATGCTCCAAATCTGTTCGAGTTCGACTGCAGAGTTAGCGCTTGGACAGAGTTTAAGTGTCTCATCACCCTTAAGGGAGCGATAACTCCCCGAGGTGATGTTATACTGTATTCTGTTAACATGTTTTGCAAATTTTTGGGGGGAATTATGTTTTGCAACATGTTCTGGGAATACAGTGAAAACTTTATTGAGTTTTGAACATGAAAAGTGCTTGTGACTAGTGGGTGGGTGTGCACCACTGCACCATCTCTTGTCCTTTTCACTGCTCTGCTTCCCCTGGCCCAACCGGGCTCTATTTTCCACACAGAACATCTGGGAACTTTGAAACTCGTCCCTTGTCGAACGCTGAACATCGGAGGGTCGGGAGCTAGCGAACAAGGGGGCTGTGGGCACCTTTCCCCGGGGAAGACCCCATCAAACTGCCTTCTTCTTCCTCCTCGCTCCCTGAAAATGGGAGTGAGGATGAGGTTGAGGAGCTGGCTGGACCACCTGAGCTGTTGCAGGCGGATAGTTCTTCCTAGTCAAGGCAGTTCTCTGTTCCGGGACTCCGCTGTGACCTGCTGCATTCACGTTCGGTCTCTTCTGTCTAGGAATGCGATAGCTGGGGGGTGGGCGTGCCGTAACTTGTGCGAAGGTCTGCCGAGGTGGTGGAGGGGGTGCAGTCTGTGCCTTTCTAGGCATACAGAGCTGCAAAGCCTCATCATCCCTCTTCTTTTCCTCGCATCTCTTTTGCATCAGCGTCCATCAGAGCCAAGCCAAAAATGCCCTCTGCGACCACCGGTGCATCCAGGATGGCTTCGTTTTCCCTGTCAGAGAGATTTGCCAAGTTAAAGGAGACATATTATGCCCCTTTTTACAATATGTAATATAAGTCTCTGGTGTCCCCAGAATGTGTCTGTGAAGTTTCAGCTCAAAATACTCCACAGATAATTTATTATAACATTTTGAAAATGCCTATTTTGAGTGGAAGCAGAAACACGCTGTTTTTCGGGCCTGTTTCTTTAAATGCAAATGAGCTGCTGCTCCCCGCCCCCTTTTCCAGAATAGAGCTGTGCCATTACAGCTCATACTTGCTAAAAACATCTGTCTTGGTTCTGATTAGCATGTTTATCGTGCTGAAATCAGGCGTTTTAAACCATATGAGTTTAAACTTCTGATATATCTGATTACAAAAACAGTCGGTTATGTCTGTGAAGGTAAGCTGCTGGGAAATAAATTGCATGTTTATTTTAGATCTGTGTGGCAGCAGCAATATACAGTAAACAAATCAATAAATGCACTGCTCTCTCTGAGGCTGGGACTCTAAATAGTGTTCTGTGCTCATCTGTGCAGTCAAAGACAGAACAGTTAGCATGTTTTGCTCAAACTTTCGCCATGGCATTAGAACTGGTATACCGTTGTCGCTTGCAAAAACACAATGAAGGCGCCGTGGGTGGAAATTTACAGATTAAGGGGTGGCAATATTATAATGAGTTCCCTTTGCCACGTCACCAAGGGAGCAAAATCTGACGCGCTCGTTTTCTCAGATGCTTGCAGAAAAAGGCTTACCAAAACAAAGTTACTGGGTTAAACTTTTTCACAGATGCACCGGGGACCTGATTATAGCACTTAAAACCTGGAAAAGTCAGATTTTCATGATATGTCAACGTCCTTTAAGCCAACGTCCTCTCTCTTGAATGACCATTGTGGCCATGGCTTTGCCTGCGGCTTGAACCACGCATCTCTGAAGACGCAGAGAAAGATCCATAACAACACAGATCTCTTCCCAGTGCGTCTGATCTGGCATGGTCGACGCTTCGTCCTGCAATTCCGCTTGGTACGCGGTCAGAATAGAGGTCGCGTTTGGAGCCCTGACAGAGAGAGCAACTGCTTTATAAGCGTGTTCCGTCATGCTTGACTGGAAACGGTCTGCTTTGGATGGCAACGTCGGATTTGCAGCCGCCGTGTGCTTTGGGTGCAAGTGTGCGGCAACTAATGGCTCAATGGGGGGCATTCGGAGAAGTCCTACCTTCTACATTCCCTCCACATTGAGAGCGGATCCTCCCTGCACGGGCATCTTGCTGGTGAATGGTTTGCCCTTCCAGGTCGCCGCAACCTCCTCCAGGAGCTCTGGAAACACAGGAAGCAGCTGCCGTGCTACCCGTTTTGCTCTCAGGAGCCTCTTACCCTCGTAGCGAGACTTTGCAGTCTCTGCTTACACGGTCGGCCACGGAATGTTTAGTTTCTCTGCAGTGCATTTGCACACATCTTGCAGATCAACAGTGAGAAGCGCAGATGGTGCCCCGTCCGCATCTTCCGTGGATCCCGCTGCGGCGAGGGGTTGTGCCAGGTGCGCAGGGGGGAGGAAAGAGGAGTCCTTGAAATATTCCTCTTCTTTAGAGAGAAGAAAGTCCGATTGTCCCTCTTCCTCGAAATCAAGCGTGTCCTCTTCCTTGTCTGTGCTGAGCACTCTGGGCAGAGGGACGCAAATGTCAAGCTGTTCACCCCAGGATAAAGCTGCCGTGGTGGGCAGCTCTACAGGGATGGGTACCTGCGGAGTGGCAGCTGGAATGGGGCTAGGTGACATGAAGGGATCGTGGCCTGACAGGCTAGCTTGGCGTGCTAGCCTGCGACGAAGGCTCTTCATAGTGAAGCGTGCGCAGTGTTCACAGGAACCGGGGTTCTCGATCGCCAATTGGGCATGTTTCAGCCCAAGACATGCAGAGCAGACCTGGTGTGTGTCCTTGCATGAAATTTTGTTCCCCCATGAACAAAGTTGCACGCCATCTCCCTCGGAGTCCTCGAAATATTCCTCTTCTTTAGAGAGAAGAAAGTCCGATTGTCCCTCTTCCTCGAAATCAAGCGTGTCCTCTTCCTTGTCTGTGCTGAGCACTCTGGGCAGAGGGACGCAAATGTCAAGCTGTTCACCCCAGGATAAAGCTGCCGTGGTGGGCAGCTCTACAGGGATGGGTACCTGCGGAGTGACAGCTGGAACGGGGCTAGGTGACATGAGGTGATCATGCCCTGACAGGCTAGCTTGGCATGCTAGTCTTTGATGAAGGCTCTTCATAGTGAAGTGTGCGCAGTGTTCACAGGAACCGGGGTTCTCGATCGCCAATTGGGCATGTTTCAGCCCAAGACATGCAGAGCAGACCTGGTGTGTGTCCTTGCATGAAATTTTGTTCCCCCATGAACAAAGTTGCACGCCATCTCCCTCACTAGCCGGGACAGTCTGCATTGCTGCAGCCATCGTAATATCGAACAATCCTTGCAATCAGCTGGAATGCAAATTGAAGGAGTCAGGCTTTTTGATTGTCTTTGTGACGTTGTGTCGCTCCCTTTAATACGGAGGGGTGGGGAGGCCACGTCCAGACACGTCACATCTGCCAGCCAATTGGGGCTGGCATAACGTAATAGGGCTTCTGAGGAATACGCGGAAGGGGCGTATCCCATAGTGAGGCACCGAAATATATGCTTGAAGAGGAATGTTAAGCTTTTCTGTCAGTTTTCACAAAATGGCGCGTGTTCCAAACCTGCAGAGTGGACCGGCTCGGCAGACCCAAGACACGGACTACTAGCCCACTACATATTCCTGACATTTGATTCTTTGTCCCGGTGTCATTTTCAGTCCGACGCGGTTGGCGAAGCCTTTCCAAAACTGTCACTGTTACGAGCGCGTGACCGCATTATTCCGGCGGGAAGTGAAAACATTTGAAAGATTAAAAAAGCAACTGACAAAATGGCGACAGCCTGGTCTGTTGCTATGGCAACTGTCAATGAAGCAGCCGAGTGCCCGGATGTTCAAATGACGATTCGGAGGGGAAAACAGTAAAGGTTGCTGCACGCCTTGTCAATCAAGTAAAACTTATAGAAACAATAATTTAATCATTTTGCAAACCGCTGAACCACTGGGCTGGTTTTTATTTAGCAAATTATTGACAGCTCATGCAATAGTTTGTTGACAATCAACTGTATTATGCAAAATGCTATGCTTACACAATAATAGTGTATAAACGTTTATTTTAGGTAAAACATGCTGCATGTGCTAAGTAAAAATGTATAACAAATGATACAATGTTTAGGATAGGTAATGTTTTAAAACATCAGAGGACATTGCAAGTTTATGATGATATGTTGTGTTTTGTCAGTCTTATCTGGCTGTATGATGTTGAAAGTTTTTTAAAACTTTATGTAGGCCTACAATCTGACTTAGTATTTCTTAGGTCATGTGATTTCTTGTGCTTATTTACCACTTGTCAGGCCTATATTTTTTTTACAGCCATTTGATTGTTTGGGGGAAAATGCATGTATTGTGATGTAAGGTAATGTTGATTTTGTTTTATTAAACTTGCATAACTCAGTTGCATATATGAATCTTTAGTTGGCCATTACAGCACCATGGACAGCAACAGCTGCACTGAGGAATAAACAGTTGGAGGAGACTTAAGTGGTAACCATTGGAATACATTTCTACCATTCTTGAATTTATATAAAGAAATGGTATAATTTACAGTGAACTAAATCCCTAGCATCCAGCTGTCCCTTGACAACTTGTTTTCTGTGAGCCATCAAATTATGTTTATGACAATGTAACTTTTCAGATGAGATTGGATTATCTCCCATGCTTTTTATAGGATCATTATTATGGGATGTGTCTTGTTCCCGAGGGCATGGAACAGTTATTTTAAGGTTCCCAACAATTTCTATTACTTCTTCAACCAAGTAGCTCTTTTCTTTTTTATTGTCTATTTTTTCTTCTATTTTTAAAGAAAAATTATGAATTTTGTAACACCGCACAATAAAAAGCAGCACGGCGTTTAATAATATATTTATCACAATTATTAATACTTTCACTACTTGTAATGTTTTCAAAGACATCTACATTTTTGGACGAATACAGTCATGAATGGTTAGACATTAAAAACCTTTACAGAATTTAAGAAATATTTTCTATTGGCCAATTTTAAAAGTAATTAAATATCCATCAATGATAATTTTGTTGTCATTTTACTTGTAAAATAAATGTACCATGTCTTAGATTGGCTTTGCTACAGTTAATTTTGTAAAGTTACATGCTTTGATGAATGTTGATGTGATGTGTGACAACTGAGCAGTCATAACATAATGCCATAAAAACTGCAATTGTGAAATTACAGGACAAACATTGATCATAATTCATCAAAATATACAGTAAAGACATTTATAATGTTACAAAACCTATCTTTTTCAAAGAAATGCTCTTTTTAACGTTCTATTCATCAAAGAATCCTGAAAAAAGTATCTCAGTTTCCACAAAAATATGAAGCAGCAAAAACGGTTTTCAACATCAATAATAAGAAATATTTCTTAAGCAACAAATCAGATTAGAATGAATTTTGAAAGATCATGTGACACTGAAGACTTGAGTAATGGCCGTTCAAAATTCAGCTTTTCATCACAGGGAAAAAATTACATTCTAAAATATCTTAAAATAGAAAAAGTTATTTTAAACAAACAATATTTCACAATATTCCTATTTTTACTGCATTTTTTGATTAAATAAATACAGACTTGGTGAGCACAAGCAACTTTTCAGAAACAGTGTAAAACTGCAGTATAACTGAGCATACCAAAAAAAAAAAAAAAAAAAAAAAAAAAAAAAACTTTTCTAAAAATTTACACTTTATTGGAACTAAGAATACACAACAATGGTCAGTATGTACAATACTTGCATGGCCACATTCAACCTCTTTGGTTTTGACAGTGGATTAAATGCAGGTAAAATGCACTGCAGTGTGAAAATGCAGAAACCACTATGAAAACTGAAAGCTTGAATTTAAAATCTGCAAGTAAATACCATTAATTGTACGATACCATTCAACAGCAACAGAGGTATATATTCAGGAAAATTGACTAAAACTAGCTAATGTCAAAACACTGGCATTTAGCTAAACCTCAACAATATAAATAAAACAAAAACAATAAAAAGAAGTTTACCATATTTACAAGTAATGCTTAAACCAGATCACGTACAATTCTGCGGTGAAACAATGAAATATCAAAGAACACACAGAAACAGGTGATAATCTGAGAAAAGAATGAATGTCAATATACATTACTGAGAGCTGATTTTTCATTTTTCTGAAAAAAAGGCAACATAGGAACACAAATGTGACAGTAAGAAACTAATTTAACATGGTTTTAAGTCTTTGAAATCTGTATGGTAATCCAAGCAAAGGGCATAGTTTTCATTAAACAAGCACTGGTCCCTGCAATATCTTACTTCAGAAATGTCAAATTATGTAATTTGTCCTCTTTAGACATTTTAATTAACTTCAAATTGTAGGTCACAGTACAATGCGTATAAGGTCTAAATAGTGGTAAATAATGGTCTTCTAAATCCCAATAAGTACAATATTGGCATAGAATTTTGCTCACTGACTGACTTGAAAAACTAGCCAAGTGCTCCGTATAAACGTGAATATCATGCTCCACATCATGCCACAGATTAGGTACTGTGTAATTCCAAAGGAAAAGTCCCGTACAGATACTAAATGACTCAGTTATTCTACCATGTCAAACTGCAAACAAAATTTGCATTAACGAAATAGCTGGGACACAAAAATCAAACAAAACACAATAGGGCTTTTTCCAGACGGATCAAATATGAAACCCAGCAATATGAATGAACACTTTACAGACACAGGTTTCTGAACAGGCTTGTTCAGAATGCAAAAGATTCACATACTTTACAACATACATTATTAATTAAATCCCTAGCATAGGGGAGGCACAGACACATTACAAACGATGGTGGAGATGTAACTGACACAGCTACTCGGGTCCTCCATTACAGCTTCTGATTATTTTTCACAGATTTCAACAATTATTCACTCCTTCTCGTGTAAAAATGGATTACATTCAAATGAATCCTAAGGAAAGACAAGATACATAACATAAAACAGTTTAGTTGATTGATAAATATGTATAATAGAATATATATATGACCTGAATGTCGATAAAAAAAAATATATATATATATACACAGTGGTGTGAAAAAGTGTTGGCCCCTTTCCTGATTTCTTATTTTTTTGCATGTTTGTCACACTTTAATGTTTCAGATCATCAAACAAATTTAAATATTACTCAAAGATAACACAAGTAAACACAACATGCAGTTTTTAAATGAAGGTTTTTATTATTAAGGGAAAACAAAATCCAAAACCACAGTTTTAACAGGGGGGCAAACACTTTTTCACACAGGGCCATGTAGTTTTGGATTTTGTTTTCCCTTAATAATAAAAACCTTCATTTAAAAACGGCATGTTGTGTTTACTTGTGTTATCTTTGACTAATATTTAAATTTGTTTGATGATCTGAAACATTAAAGTGTGACAAACATGCAAAAAAATAAGAAATCAGAAAGGGGGCCAACACTTTTTCACACCACTGTATATATATTACACATACACAGTATATATAATACTACTACTACTAAACATAATAATATTCACATTAATTCAGTTGGTTTCAGAAATCTTTTCTTCTCACCCTGAATGGCTCCTTTGACATTACACGTCAGCTTTTTGGCTTTGACTCTCCTCTAGTTTTTTGCTCTCTTCCGCTGAACCAGCTTCCTTTTCTCCAGTTTTCCAGGATCCTTGCCTACATCCAGATTAAGTGTTACATAATATTCCACTTTGAACAAATCTGAATTACATAAATTCAGTGATGAATGGTAATGTCTTTACTGCTTAATGAGAAGTGGATATTATGTCAGTACCTGGACTTTTTCATATACAGCCAGTAGGCCAGTCCTATCGCGAGAACTGCCAGCATCAGACCAACAACTATGCCAACAGCCAGTGTCGTCTGGTCAATGTACTCATCTTTCTGATCTGCACACAGAGATAAAACATTCAGAATAGGACATGGACAACTGGATGAGTACTTAAACCATTTAATAACTAAAACGCAAACAAGACACTGATGTTCAATTACAATATTTGTCAGGATGCTGGGCATCTCAGCACCTTTGTTTTAGTTTTCTTAAATACAGACGTATTCTTCTATCCTGTGCACACAAAGCATTTATTAAACTGATGAGTAAAGGCACTGTCCTCTCTTCCTGTGTAATGCAAAGCCGTACACAGATCAGACCTGATTGTATAACAGTTCAGTCAGTGTCTTACCTTGTTTGTCCATTGTCACGTCCTCAACAACTGTAATCAGATATAAAATCATATTAAGTTCCATTTGCTTTATATTCTCATGGAATGAAAAGCCCATTGCATACAGAACTGGAGAAACTGTATATATAAATGTGTAGATATATTCTAATAACAAAACGGATTAATGGACATTTGCATGTTAATTCTTGCTTTTTCTCAAATAACCCCAAATGAAACAGCAATGCATGTAAATATAGGAATCCAGAGGCTTACACTTGTGGTTGGTTTTATAATTAAACACTTTTGTTCTAATAACAAAATGGATTAATGGACATTTGCATGTTAATTCTCACTTTTTCCCCAAACAGCCCCAAATGAAACCATAATGCACATAAATACAGGAATCCAGATGCTTACAGCTGTGGTTGGTTTTATAATTAAACATTTGTCCAGGGTTAGCCAAAAGATTTCAGTCATGTAAAGTGAAAGCATGAGTTCAGAGTCAGAGAACAGACCAGCATCCCGACAAACAGAACAAAAGAAGAGAAGGAAAGGTGACCTCAAATAAAGATAGAGTTTTTATGTTGTCATGTTATATTAGCCAAGCTTAGAAGTTAATGCCAACCAAATCATTTAGACAAAACTTATAATTATTATTATTTTTTAAGTTTTATTAAATCTTAAAATGTTCAATTTTAAGGCCAAAACATAAAAGCTACTGTATTATTATAGTTAGTATAGTAACAATTTACAAAAAGGTTTCATTTAACATTAGTTAACATGATAACGATAACTAACAAAAATAAAGCATTTATTAATCTTAATTTTAACATTTACTAACACATTACTAAAATTAAAAAGTATGTTTTTTTTTACATTTTATTATTAACTATCATCAACAAATATCAGTAAATACTGTAACATATAAATGAGTCACTGTTGGTTAATTTTAGTTCATGCATTAACTAACAGGACCTCATTGACAAGTCTTACCATTATTATTTTTGATGTAAAGTAAATGCAAAACAAATAAACATGATCTTTGTGGGATGTGACTTGAATAGACATCTTTTCAGATGCCAACTACATTTGCAATAACAAATATTTTGTTCTTTAACAGTTTTGTCTTAATGATTTTAAAATTCTAAACAACTTAGAAAACTCTTGATGCATGAGGGTTCAGAAGTCAGAGAAGAGAGTGGAAAGAAGTTACTTACGTGCAGACACATTAATGCTCTTAATGTCAGAGCCCAAGACATTGGAGGCTGTGCAGGACACCGTGAGATTGCCCTTTGGATCGATAATGATGCTGTATGTGACTTTGCCATGCTCATAAGCACTCTCAGCCTGCAATTACAGCATGTAACATCCATTAAATGACATCAGACTTAAACATTACCGCTGTATTCATGGCTATTATGATGTGGCATATTTAAAACAATGATTTACCAAGTACAAGCTTTTTTGTAAAGGATTATAACCACCACTAGAGAGCGATATTGCTCTGTGCACAAGTAAATTCTCTTTTAGAGAAGCATGTGCTTAGACAAGACAGCAGACTGGACACAGGCAATGAGGTAATGCACTTCTGACAACTGATGATTTGCACTGACAGCTCAATTTGTACCAATAAAAACCACATGATACAGGAAGTATGTAAAAGCCTCATCATTTTTAATAGCTTCCTCTGTCCACACCCACTCAGGCACACTAGTGGTCTGGTGTGTTTGAATAGTGACCTCATCCTAGTGCTTAAGCAGGGGCGTAGATTACGCGGGGGACGTGTCCCCCCCACTTTTAATATCACGTAAATTCGTCCCCCGCACTTTTTCGGGCAAGTGTGTTCGCATAGAGGTTTTCAAGAGCCGGTGTGAATAAATATAGATTTAAATTCAAAGAGACAGTATAGTCTGTGCATGATCTGATGTTTTATTCGTTCTGTCCCCCTCACTTCTGAAATGATGGATACGCCCCTGGCTTAAAGATATGGGTAATATAGCCATTTTGTTTAACAACCTACATGTATGTTGTCACTGTGAGAACATCTTTATCAGCTCAAATGTGCTGCTGGCTCATTCGACATAAAAGAGTTTTACTCTTTCAGGTTCTTTCACTATTGAAAGCAGCAATAAACCCTGGAAGGTGAATTCAAAAAGAGCTCAGATGCTCAGAAAAGCCATAACAAAAGCTTTATGGAAGGCTCAGTATCAGGTTTTAATAAAAAATAAATAAAAATACTTAAAAATACATGTATGTTGTCACTGTGAGAACATCTTTATCAGCTCAATGTGCTGCTGGCTCATTCGACATAAAAGAGTTTTACTCTTTCAGGTTCTTTCACTATTGAAAGCAGCAATAAACCCTGGAAGGTGAATTCAAAAAGAGCTCAGATGCTCAGAAAAGCCATAACAAAAGCTTTATGGAAGGCTCAGTATCAGGTTTTAATAAAAAATAAATAAAAATACTTAAAAAGCCAAAGAAAGTCATTTTGTAGTTATCGGTAAAAGAGCAGAGAGGACTGTTACACAATACATTTGGTTAATACACAAAAATACTTAATTTTGCCTTGTCCCCCGGTGATATGCACTGAATAACATGAACACCTGGCAAATGGCCGTTTTTTTTTTTTTTTCAGGCAATTTAAGAAATATTACAGGCGTTTTTGTTTTTTTCTGTGCAAACAAAACATCCTTTCTTGGGAATATAATTTTTCATTGGTAAGAATTTCATAGGTTTTTCCTGTCCCCAATTTCACTTTATATCCTATTAGTCTTTTGTTAAAATCCTTTTAACTAATACAAGACAGCTCCCTAGTGACATAATCATCAACATCCTCATCCTGCTCCAGAAAGTCATTATTAGGTATTAGCATTGGCATGGATTTGATGAATTCTGTGATATGCATTTTGTGGTGTATTAGGCGATTTGTCTAATTCTAAAACATTTCATTCTGTTTGATGACAGAAGTCTATGACAATAAAAATATATAAATCTCAATTTCAAAAATTGGTGAAAATGTAATAATTTGAAAACCAACTAAAAGAAACACCACTGTTCAAAAGTATGTGGTCAGTATGTTTTGTGTGTGTTTATTTAATTCAGCAAGGATGCATTGCATTGATCAACCGTGACAATAATGAAATTTATAATATTATAAAAGATTTCCATTTCAAATTGGTCCTGTTCTGTGAATCCTGAAAAAAAAGTTTCCACAAAAAGATGAAGCAGCACAACTGTTTTCAACATTGATGATAAATGTTTCTTGAGCAGTAAATCATATAATTATTTTTGAAAGATCATGTGACACTGAAGACTGGAGTAATGACTGCTGAAAATTCAGCTTTGCATCACAGGAATAGATTACATTTTTTTAATATATTAAAACAGAAAACAGTTATTTAAATTGTAATAATACTTCACAATATTACGGTTTTCACTGTATTTTTGATCAAATACATGCAGCCTTGGTGAGCATAAGAGAAATGAAAAAAGCACTAAAAATAACTTTTTAAAGGTAGAGTACTTCATAATGTGGCAGATAGTTCAGACTTACACTTGTGCCATTGACACTCCACTGTACTGTGGGTTTTGGAGAGCCTTCAGCCACACATTTCAGGACCTTGGCCATGCCCTCACCACGCTCCTTGATCAGGTTCTTAATGACTGGAGGACCTGCGAAAACACTCATGCCATCAGCTATCAAAAATGTTTGTCCAAAACCTTTTCCTAAAGCATTTCTCTGATTTACAATGGTCTGGTCTTTTTGAAATGTGGTCAACTGTTAAAGCGGTTAAAAATCAAGCTTTATTAAATTATATACGAAATGCACTGCAAACTTACCTTCAACTACTAATTCAAATGTTCGCGTTTCCTTGAGGCCAGCCATGGAAACAACACACTCGTACATGCCAGAGTCTGAGTATGTCAACTTGTCAAACTTGGGAAGGCTATTCAGCTTGGCATTGCCCTAAAAGAGAGTTTCAGCATTTCAATAACTAGAAATTAACAAAAGTTTTCATTTTTAATAGGGACGAGCAATCATGAATGCCATGGTTTTCAAATGCCATATATTTTATAAAGAGACAGTTATTTTCTACCTTCTTCCAAGAAGTTTGTGCCGCTCCTGAAGCTTTAACATCTACAGTCACCTCTAAGCTCTCACCGAGTTTCTTAACAATTTTACCAGTGGTGCTAAGGACCACATCAAGATCTTTGAGGAAAGAGAAAGAGAGATGTTAGTCGTGTAAATTGTCCAAAAAAAAAAGTAAAACATCAGACCGCGTCTGGAGTATTTCCTTACATTCAACTGTGATGGGTACAGAAGCCGCAATATCCTCGTTGTCCACTAGTGAACATTTGTAATCTCCAGTGTTCTCCCGGGTGACATTGGTCAAGGTGTATGTGTTGGAGTCCACAGTCTTTTTCTCTCCCTACAGATAAAAAAGGCCAATTTAGCAGTGGTTTAAGTAGAAAAGCAGCCTTCATTTTTCTGACCAAAGGCGAAGGAACGGAGAGCAAAGTGAGTTACAGAGCAGACTTACATCGATGTAGAAGCTGTAGCTAGAGGGTGGAGGGTTTCCATCTGCTGTGCATTTGAGGGTCACATTGTCCCCTTCCTTAAAAGGACCCTGGGACACAACTTGGAGATTGACCTTCTCAGTAGGGTCTGTGGAGAGAGGGTGTGTGTAAAGCAGGGAGGGCAGCACAGAGAAGCCCTGCCAGAGCCCATGCAGATACGGGCACTTCAGAAAAGCTTCTTATGAGCCAGAAGAGGCCCTTCAGCTCAAGAGTTGAGGCTTTGAGAGTGCTTTCGTGGTGAGAACTGCTTTTGAGAGTTAGCAGTGGGGCTAGTACCTTCTCTATAACAGCCAGAGGCAAGACAAAACCCCATTCAACATCTAAATGCCCTGCTCCAGAAAAGCCAAATTACATATCTTATTTGGACGAAATTCAACGAGCCATTTGATTCTGATAAGGCCTCTTTTCTCATGGCTACTTCAGATGGGAAGAGAGTTATACTGAATAATCCTGTGAATTATGCTCAACATTAGACCATTAACCACTTCAGTTTTGAATACATTTGCTCTCAGTGACTTTGTTTGGAGTTGAATTATGGAGGAAAGTCGAAGTGTTAGGATTAAAAACTTGCTAAAATGGCCCAAACAGGAATAATGTTAATGTATTTCTATAAAGCAGTATAAGAAAGAAACTTACAGTTCACAGTGAAGACAAGAGGCGAGGAATCCATGTTAGCAGACCAGATGTGTTGAACCTGACAGGTGAACTTGGCATCAATGTCTCCCTTCACTGCTGTATACTCAAGGGTTGAAGTTGTCGTGGATAGTCTTGTCTCATCAACGTCCACATTTGTGTTGATTTTAATGGCTGTAAATCAACAGAAAAAGAAAACAATAAGGGAAATAAAATATAGTACCAAAGAAGAAAAATCTCTTTGATCATTTGGAACTAACTCTCACGCTGTTCCAAACCCATATGACTTTTTCTCATTTGAACACAGATGGAGAACATCTGAACCACTTCTATGATATTAATATGGTGCTTTTTCATCTTTCAAACTTTCATTAAAGTTTTTTGCAATTGCATGGAAAAGAGCTTAGAAAACAGTCTTGTCCTCTTTTCTTTTGTCATACAGATTTGGAACGAACTGAGGGCGAGTAAATGATGGCAGATAATTGGATGAACTATAATTTCCACCACATTTCACTCTACCTGCTCCATCAGTCATAAGTGGAGTTTTACTCTTGAACCATGTGATGTTGGCAGCTGGACTGGCACCTTCAGTACGACACTGCGCTAACTGATAAGACAAAAATCAAAACGGTTGCGAAAAAGAAAATGGATTATCAATGCAAATATTATGAGAGGAATTCCAAAGCACTGCATTTCATCATATTTTGTTGAGTTTTTAAATGCATATTCATGCTGTATTCACTGCAAATAACATTTCATTCTGTTCTCCTGTTTGTGTGTATATGATATATAAACCATAAATAAATTTCACACAACCTACCATAGTCGGTTTGCCGATTGCCATTGCAGTCGTTAGGTTTGTAATCTGAGGTTGCGATGGAACCTCTTAAAAAAAACAAAAAAAACAGGAAACTTTGTTGAAGAAAGTAGTTCATAAATGCATCCAACTATGAAAACGTTCTAGGTTTTTGGTCAGTGCTATTGTGTACAACGCTTACTGTAAATGGTCAGTTGAACAGGGTACTCTAAAATGTCTTCTTTCCACACCACCATGCAGGTGAAGGTTCTCTGATCGGCCATGGTCACTTGTGTGATGATGAGGCCGAAATCTTTTTTAATGCTGACTCTGTTCTTGTAATTGACATCAGCTGAAATAGTGGCATTCTGATCCAGTTGTTTCACCAGTATGTTGCCATCTTTGTCCTGTTGTGCAAATAAAGCATGTTTAACAAAGACAATTACGCCATTCATACGATGACATTTCCGTTTAAGTGTAAACACTGTGGCTCTGTTGCGCTCTCAAAATGTTTCAGCCAATTTTTGGGGGGTTCTAGCCATTTAGCTAGGAAAAAGTAGTTTGTCTGAACAATAGCAGAGGGAGAAGTGGTAGTAGTTTTGGGGAAACCTTTTTGGAAATAGTTGCGATTTTTTCAAATTCTGGTAAAATTTCACACTGCTGGTTTAAAATGGCCAAAAATAAATAAAAAGAGTGAACCTCAAACTTACATATTTCCATTTAACTAATGTGACATCTGATTCCTTGAATTGCCCTTTGTTGCATGGGATTTCAATGGGGTCTCCATACTTGCTGGTGAGAGTTTCCAAACCACTCACTAAAATGCACAATAAAAAACAATCACTGTAAATATAATGTGCTTGTGAAAACATCCTGTAAAGGTAACATGCGATACATAGCAGACAAAACCGAAAGTAAACATTTTTTAATACATGTGTGTACACATTCTCATCATATTGTTATAGGTTTGTTTTTTGCAATTACATTTTTGATTGAAACTTAAGTGGGTGTTTGCGGTAGCTTTTTATTCTGACCCTCAATATTTTAATATTATTTGAATTATCAATTTTGCCTGGCTGATTTAATATTCAAATTCCAAGCACTCATGTTTGTTAAAGTACAAGAGTCTGTACTTTACTGATAAACAGTCACTAAGTACTAAAAGAAATTTAGTATTTGTGATAGTTTAATGATATGGACAGGTAATGAAACTTAAACTCGTGTTCATACATTTTTAATCTAGATTTTTTAATAGGTGCTTATAGGGAGAAAAAAGCTACCATTTTCTGTGCCAGTCTCATTTTTAATGCATGACTCATTACACGTGAATTTGACATGAGCTTCACCTGAAACTAAATATTCAAATTTCAAAAAAGGCTCTCAATCCAATTTCTAGACAAGCACCAAAGCCAGTTAAACTGGTTGTTGTGTCACAGCTGCATTTCTGAGAAAGGGACGTCAACAGCTGGGATGGATAACCATCAGTAGAAAGCCTGATAATTGTAGTATGAGATAAGATTGAGACACAAAACTGAATCCTTTCGACAAAATTCCACCGAAACGTATCAAGAATCTTAATGCTTGACTGAGCCAACTTATTTCGGATTTTAAAACAGAGAAATCTCTGGCTGTTGTGACATGTTTAATGGGAAAAAAATAATATACTATAAGCTGCGAAAGAATTAGCTAGCATTGCTACCAATGACGATTATAGAGCTATTTCTAGCATTTTGTATAAGTAAACAATAATTCTCCAAATAGTGACAGTATATAATTTTACTATTCATTATATATTATAGTATTTAATCGTATTTTGAATTAGCCGTTATATTGTTTTTATTTTTAGTAATGTTATGTGCTTGTTGATTTTTATTAGGTTCTCTTATATTACTACTTAGCTTTAATTTTATTTCAGTTTTAGTTTAGTAATTTCATTACTTATTTTATATCAGCTTTATTTCAATTAACGAAAATTATTTTTAATCATTTTAGTTGTCAATAACGTCACTGCCAAAAACAAAAATTAAATTTTTAAACCCAAAATTAATCTGTAGCAGCTTGTTTTTATTTATAATCTTCCATCTCAGGTCCAGAAAAACAAAATGCATAGTAAAAAACACTTCTCAGTGTACAGGTTCATTAAGGTTCAGATGAGCCCACTGGGAGAGAACAGAATGTGCTCAAAGCCAAAGCTCACTGCAGTCAGTGGAGCATGGTCCTGTTAATAGCCCTTTACCTGTAAGGACTCATAAAACTGGATTTAGTTCCTGGCCATGTTTGCAAAAAGGAGGACATACATATGCTAAAAATTGATATACTGCTAATCCTCTTTGCATCACCTGGATGGTCATTTTGGAAGTTAACATACATGTTACCAATATGGACCATTATTACAAGTATTCTTTGGAATACTTCATTCATGGCCACTAAAATGTCACCATTGTATCTGGTAACTATGTATCACTCTTTTCTCCTCACAAAATAAATTAACTCAAAACAACATTTTGTCCATTTTTATGTCCGTTTATTTGGCGAGTAGCCATATATTAAGTGAGAACTGAGAACATCAAAAATAAACCCCTTCAGAATGAAACAAGAGCTTATTGAACCATAATTTTGTCACCAACTGGCTGTATATTATCCCTTAAATGTAACAGAATATTTCTGGATCCAACTGGATGATCTACCCCATAAGATTTCTGTCTAACAGCTGTCTGTTTTTCGCATGACTTATAACATGCTGTCTTGCTGGTGACACTGGAGCATTAGTAGTAGTAGTAGTAGTAGCAAGAAAGCAAACAGACGCCAGCTGACATACTAAAAGAGAAAAGGATCAAGTGTCAGTGTGCCCTCAGAGCTTCCAAACCAGCACCAGGTGAAGTAAACAAATGACACTGCCCCCCCAAACCCCTCATGCCCCTGCTCTGTTTCATGCTGCTGAAGAAGCTTCTTCATGCACCTGTTGTTAAAACACTCTACTGGAAACACTCTTGATGGAAAACATCCCACAGCCACAGTTTGGTGTCAATATGCCAAAGCATTGCAGAGATACAGCCTCAAGTGTCATTTTGGCATCATGCCTCAAATTCGTTGCTGTGGTATGCGAAAACGGTTTTGTCGATCAACACAATTTATAACTTTTTGTTAGCATGGTCTGAAGATGATACGATTCGATTTTGGTGAAAATCAGACCAACAGTCTAGAAGTTCGAAAAAGTAGGTTTTTAAAGAAAATATAAATGGCAGGAAGTTTGGCTGACTATGGCAACATTGGCATCACTGTTCTCAGCATGACCCAAGGAGTCTATTAATACCAGTCTTACTACAATAGGCAAAATTCACAGAAAGCTATTAGCATTTATTTGAAAATTATAACTTTTGACCACAAGGTGGCACTGTCAAAACCTTTTGAGTACTTTCAGGTCATGGTCTTGATGGTACATACAAAGTTTCGTAATGGTACACGAATGCATTCGGAAAATATTGCATTTTATATCATAATACTCTATTGTAGTCAATGGCAATTTCATGTTTTGTTCAATTATAGAGCCACCAAGAGGCACAATCCCACCAAATTTTTATGTGTCCTTAGAGTGTGCTCATATATGCGTCAAATTTGGTGAAAATATCTCATTTCGTTTTGGAGTTATAGACATTTTTATATATGAGAAGAGAAAAAATGACTGATGGCCAACTTTGTTTGCATTTTTTTGCCACTTACTATCAAAATTTTGGCAATTGGGCATTATAGTTTATCCGGCACACTATGTTTTCGAGTTTCATGTCGATCTGAGTAACGGTTTCTAAGATATTGGCAAATGTTTTTTTAAGCACTAAAATGCAATGTTGCACAAACCATAAGGCAAAACCTGGCATGTTTGGTATTGCTGGACTAGGCAAGGATTCTAAAAAGGTGACTCCCAAGAAAATAAGTCGACCACACCCAAAGTTATAAGCATGTGAATATTTGATTTTACCACTAGGTGGGGCTGGCTCAAAACTTCTCAGGCTCCTTTAGGGCATCGTGCAGTTGACCCATACCAAGTTTCGTAACGACACGCTAATGCGTTCATAAAATACAGTATTTTAGTACAAATTTCAAAATGGCTGATGGCCAAAATGGCCCTGGATCTACTGAGACCAATTTTATGATTTTTGGGCAAACCGTTCAGGAGTTAAGCAAAAACAGACATTTTTTCTATCTCCGGACCACTGGCGCTGTGCTAAAACAGCAGGTAACCTGAGGTCATGCTTGTGATAACACACACCAAGTTTGGTCCGAATATACCAAACCGTTGCGGAGATATAGCCTCACATCCATTTTTACTTGTTCTTCGTCAAATTCGTTCGCACTTTATTCGAGAATGGTTTGACTAATCTACTTGAATTCCATAAATTTTTGCCAGCATGGTCTTAAGTAATCTGAGCCAATTTTGGTGAAAATCAGACAAACCATCTAGGACGAGTTCGAAAAAGTAGGTTTTTCGAACTATATAGTGAAAAAACTAGACCTTACAATTTTTAAATTTTTGTGTCATTTTGACTCGCCATGAGCCAAGGATTCTGAGGGAAAAAATATTTGTCTTCTAGACCTTATGGTTCAAATGTTATTAGCATAAACATAAGTGAAACTTTTGACAAGTGGTAGCGCTAGAGAGTTTGAGTTAGAGACACCAAATTTGCTGTGGTTAATGATGAGACTGTCCTCTATCAGTGTGCCAAATTTCACAACTTTCCCGCAAGCGATTCTATGGGCTGCCATAAACTCAAGAGCGGAAGAAAAGGAAGAAGAATCCTAATGGATACAATAGGTGCCTACGCTCCTTCGGTGCTTGGCCCCTAATTATAATAATATAACCATGAAAAATTCATAATATAATTGAGGAAAAATATAATTCAATTGTAAACATTTTTATCGTGGCTTCAGACTTATGGATCTTACCTTGTATCTGATGGTTTACCTGACAATTATAAAGAAATATTCAAATTTCGACTGAAAATTGTCGTCATTTTTCAACAACAACTCACTTTGTTAGCACACAAACTGAATGCCACAGAAGGCTCAAAGGAATATAAAGGGTGAATAGGTTCAAAACTGCTCTCACAGGCAGAGAGGATGTTTGCAAACCATTAACCTGAGGATGAGTCGGTTAAGTGATTGTGTGACCGATAAGGACAGCCCATCACAATGGTGAATATCCCAGAAACAGACATGCAGGATAGGGGTGGGCGATATGAGCTCAAATTCATATCACGATATTTTTCACTGTCCAGGCGATATCGATATTATATTGCGATATGAGAAAAAAAAATTAGGCAAAATATTTTAACCTTATATAACTAGAAAAAGTGAAGGATTGGACATAGACCTGAAAAGTCTTTTTTAAAGTGCAAACGTGCAACATGAGGTAGGCCTGTATGAATTAAATTAAATATTGTGTGTTTGAGTTGGCCAGTGGTTTCCAACGTTTTTCTGCCGGGCCTCCCTTTTGTAGAGAAAAATATTTAAGCACCCCCACCCCCTTTTTTTTTTTTTTTTGTCAGTGCCACCGCCTCCAAGCCATATGACATAACGGGTTTTACACTGTAATATTGTGAAATATTGTCAATTTAAATGATCTATTTTAATGTTTTAACTAGTAGGGATGCACCGAAATGAAAATTCTTGGCCGAAGCCGAACAAAATTAAACACTGGGCCGAAGGCTGAAGGCCGAATACCGAACACGGTTTTTCACCCATTTTGCCAATTTTTTCACCATTGCATAAATTAAATAGCCAAAATGTGCTTTTTACTGTTTTGTCTTGCTTTTCAAAGAAAAAAATAATTTACAAAACAACAATTTAAAAATATTTACTTAACACTGAACATTTTTTAGCATTCTAGCAGACATTATACCAATAAAACACAACTTAACTTAAAATTAATAAGTTAGTAAAATAATATTTTTTGGCCATTTTTTAGACCCCCTTCTTAAATCAGGCATGTATTTTTTACTGTACAAATAAATGCAGCCTTGATGAGCAGAAAAGACTTATTTTAAAACATTAGAAAATATTATAGATCCTAGTCTAAACACTATGTGTAAATGTTACAATAAATGTATTAATAGAGCTGTTGTAATTATTATTTTCATTATTATTTTATTTTTTTTATTTTATTTTACAGAACAACAGTAAAATTACAATAACATTTATTAATGTTGATGGAGTTCTTGCTTTTTCTCAACTTTTATTTTGGCAGAAACCCGCAGGAAGACCTCAGTGCTTCTTTTTGTTGACAAATGATTCTCATTACGAATTTGGGAAGACGTTTGTTGCACGTATCGCATTGTCACATGCCTTGTAAAAATTCATAAAATTTTTACTGAGCAGCTGACGAGTAACACAGTTTCAGCGCAGATTCCCTCGCGCTTTGGACTTTGAACCCTACCGCCGCGAGCTCGTGCAGCGCTGTTTGAACACATGCAATTCCTGCGTGTATTAGAAAACAAAACATTCTGCAGTTTATTTAATTGTTTAAGGGCATTTCGTGATTTTAATCATCATACAGTAACCAGCAACAACCACCCTTCCTCTTCTCATCAAAGACATGCGATGCAGGCAGCTGACGAGTAACAGTTTCAGCGCAGATTTCCCTCGCGCTTTGGTCTTTGAACCCTACCGCCGCGAGCTTGTGCAGCGCTGTTTGAACACATGCAATTCCTTCGTGTATTAGAAAACATAACATTATGCAGTTTATTTAATTGTTTAAGGGTATTTCGCCATTTTAATCATCATACAGTAACCAGCAACAACCACCCTTCCTCTTCTCGTCGAAGACATGCAGTACTAAACAGTCTCTCGCTGTCGGTCCTTGTAATGATTTTTGCGTTTTTCTCGGACAGCTGTTTCCACACTGCCGTCATGTTTGCTGCATTAGCGCGCGCCTCTATTTGATCGCGTCACGTCATTGTTCGGTACAATTTATTCGGTCTTTTCGCGGAATAATTTCGGTTGCCGAGCATTCGGTGCATCCCTAGTTTTAACATATAGACTACCATATTCCTGTGATGAAAGCTAAATTTTCAGCATCATTTCTCCAGTCTTCAGTGTCACATGATCCTTCAGAAATCATTCTAATATGCTGATTTTCTGCTCAGTAACCACTTCTGATTATTATCAATGTTGTAAACGTTTGTGCTGCTTCATATTTTTGAGGAAACTATTTTTTCACGATTCTCTTATTAATATTAGAAATGGTCCTTTGTGTCAGAGCGCTGGAGTTCGTCAGAAATAGAACGGGGCATCAGTTTACTTTTATGGATTGATTTGTCGTGTCTCACTGCATCCACAGCAGAGAACATCACTGGGTTCTATTTGTTTTTGTCACATCGCGCCGCTCGCGTCTGGTGTAGACACGTTATTTTGGTATTTGTAAATCTTAAATATATTCATAATCTGCTTTTCGTTTACCTGGCACTGGAAGTCCTTTCACAAACTTGTAACTTATGCATATTTCTACATGGCTCCCTGCAATATAACTCTGATTCTTCAATCACGCCATCTAGTGGTCTGTTATTGATACAACCACAACTGCTACAACTGATAACGGAGCGCTCAAGCGGGTACTGCGAGTCATGTTGAGTCATGTTCATTAAAATATGTCAAATTAATATTTTACGCTCAATTATTTACTTATCAGGCAAGTGGAAATTAGCCGGAAATTACGTAGTGTAGTCTATCACCCTGCAGAGGTTTATTTTGCAAAATAATCTGCTGAAATAATCCTCAGTTTGGGAACCACTGGAGTAGGCGATTTGTGCTCTATTAATTTGGTCTGTTACGATGCTCTATGCGTTTGATTACTAATGCCTGTGTAGTACTGTGTTGCACACAGAGGACAAAAACGTTCAGCCTCGACTCTTTATCGTCATGCGTGTTAAAATTTGCAAAGCGTACCAAATTGAACAAAACTATATAAATGCAACATTTTAATTCATGAATATATAACTGTATCCACGATACAGCAAATTCCATATCGTGGAACAACATAATACCGGTAGTCACTTTCATACCAGTATAGTGTCCACCCCTAATGCAGGAATTGATTTGGAGCCTGCCTTATTACACCAAATGTCCTCCTTTACTCACTCCAACCTGCAGGAGCCATTAGGCTTCCTTGAAAATGCCATAAATTAAGTCTACGACGGGTCTGAAATTGCTCTCAAAACAAAAATCAAGCAGGTTGGACTCATAAGTGATAAGTGCACTCAGAAATCACATCCATTAAGTTCTAAATTATGTATTTGATTGCAGGGGCCCCCGCCCCGGGGACCTTAAAGAATGTCTGTGTCTGACAGCAAATCATGGCAGATTAAATACTGACACAGAGGATTCACCAACAGCCCCTATTCGTGAGCAGCTATTAAACTAAATTGAGAACTATTAACAAAATACAGCCAAACAGTTTCCATGGAGGTCCATTAACCCCAAAATCAATTTATAGCTGAAGGGTATGACAGACTGTTCATTCTGCTGCAGCTGCAGAATATAAGTCTATAAGTGTCCATAATAAAGGAAAGGAAAAATCTTTTAAAATGTAGTATAAAATGTATGCAAAGTTCTTAATGTACTTTTTGTATTCATGGTGGTTTCCCCCCCAAAAAAAACTCCAAAATGTCATGTGGTGAAACTAAGTAAACATCTTCCTTAGACCTTGAATACATAAAAGCACATAATTAAATCATTGTTTTAAAATGTTTTAAAATATGTTATATACAAAAAAAAACCTGTTAAAAAGTTTTACAAATATTTTTAAAGTAAAAGAATTATTTACAATATAAAATTATTAATTCACAGTTTATATGAAGTTGCACCACATGACATTTTACAATCAGAATTAACCTTAGTTTCTCATAAAAAGGTCAAATTATCTGATTATCTTTCATGTTTATTTTTTCATGACTTTAAATAATATTTTTCAAATATGAATAATCTGTAATCAGTTTAGTATTTTCTCTAAAAAAAAATTAATAAAAAAAAATAAAAAAGGTTAAACTGCTTTAATTACTAATTACTACAAATCTTCCTTACCATTTTATTAAGGCTTTTTTCTTTATTATGACATCAAAACATTTTAATTTTATGCCCCAAAAAATTTTTAAAATGAATTTGAATTCAGATATTAAAAACATGCCAATCATAAAAGAGGTGTCAATGTATTTGTGAACTGCATTCAAGTATTTTTGAATAAATTATTAGATAGCACAAATAAGAAAGTTATGAGTTACAACCTGCTAACAATTAAGAAATTTAGGTCAAAACTGTTGCAGCAAGTCGCCAAGTTCATCTAGGTTATCAGTTAACCAAGGCATAAACGTACTTAGATATGCATGATACTCTGTGTAAAATTAACAGACACTTTAAAATGTAAAACTAATGAGCATGTTGTGGCAGTCAAAAAGTCTTGACTTCAGATCTTCACAATTTATGTTCAAGCAATTAGACTCAGAAGCTTTGTGTGGGCTTTGATTAACAGCATTCTTAACATCAAAGTTGTTCTGTTGAACATATATTCTCAAAGCATTTCACAAGACAGCGAGGTGTCTCATATTTTTGCATAGACAGAGACAGTGCCTTTATCTCCCTGCTCCCAGATGCCTCGGGGCTTCACACATTTGCATTCCACAGGATCCTGCAGGGCCCCTTCTGTTCATAACATCAGCGTTTGCTTGCAGCCACTGAGATAATCAAATTTGGTGCCAAAACACAGAGGTCAGCGAGCTTGTATTGAGAGTTAAATAAGCTCTTTCTCCGGGCTGGGCTCTGAAAGGGCCACCTCCCACGTTGTTAGAGGGCCCATAACAATTCGGCCCCGTATACAGACCACCTTTGGCTGTGTAAACAAAAGCAGAGCAAATATTGATTTCAGAAAGCATGGCTGGTGGGTGTGTGATATGCAATGGTTAACTCCCCTCTGCAGGGAGAGAAACAACAAAAAATAGACAGCGGAACTTAGGGAGTACGAGCTCAAGGTCTTTTCTATCGTAGTGATTAAATCTCATGAATTATGTTAGGTTTAAAACTCCCTGACATGATAGTATATCACTACTATGAGCCGGATCTCTGTTTTTCTCCACTATGATGCTGTGATACAAAAGAGCAGATCTGTTTCACATTCCTGTGTAGTTCAGGGACTGGCCTGGTCTGTAAAAAAAAAGGTCACAAGGGTCCTTAACTGTCTCCTGCTTCATGATTCCTGTAGCCTAGGGGTCTACATCTGCAGAAAGCTACCTAGAGAAGAGCTTAAATGCAATTTATATGCTGCAGACTTTGAAGGAACTTCATGAAAGTAACATTTTAAACAATAGATTGAATAGAATAATGGTATTTGTTGATGAACTACCAGAGCAGAGACCGTTTCGCTCATATATTAGAGAGGACACGATCCTATTAGCTGCTGGCAAGGAAAAGATCTTCTTTAGATGAAAGTCATCATCATCATAAACGTATAACTTTAACTGACCCGCATACTCAGGAATTGGAAGCCACAATACCCTAATTAACCTCTTATGCTCCTTGACGTTACTTAAACCTCAAATTTAAACCATGCTGATGTTGACAACAACACTAGAAATCTGTGCCATTTTGGAAAGTCACCAGGTATGTCTCTCATGTTGACAGAGAGCACAGACATCTGGGACAGGTGCGGTTGCGGTTCGCTATGACTTGTGCAGGCTTGCCAGCTCAAAACAGACGACATCAAAGTTCCCACAAAAGAAAGAAAACTAAAGAGAAGTTTATTCTCCTTTTCTAAAGCCAACTTCAAAGTTATGATGTCAAAGGATTATGTGAACGAGACAGAAGTGCAGAGAAAAGGAAACATTTCCAAAGAAACACAATCAAAGCGCCAGTCTTTTTACTATCAGTATGTGTTATCCCGTGTCACGTTATAGTGGGGGGTCATTAAACAACTGACTTTTGAACTGAAAGATGTTTGTCATTAAATTCAGTGTGAATTGCTCTTTGCAACCCACTTTATTTCTGTAATCAGATTCTGCTCCGATTCAGGATTAATCAGATTCTGCTCCGATTCAGGATTAATCAGATTCTGCTCCGATTCAGGATTGATCAGATTATACAAGATGATAAAGTGCAAACAGTCTTTTTCTTTGGAATAACATGCACCAAATAATTCACAATAAGACCAGGAATGTGTGGAGAAGAAAGTAAATAATGTTGACTTCCCATCTTGACTTTGGGCAGGAATCTCTAAACCTTAACGGTTTCCTGGCATCAGTTGATGCTCACGCTGATATACAGTACAAAAGCACTCCTGCTTGTACCAAACTGCTTTTTTAACTGATAAATAAATTAATAAATATTATGCGGAAATTACAAAATATATTCAAATTGTCCACTTGATAACAAACGGGTACAAATCTGATCAAATAATAAAATAATAAAATCTCAGATCAGAAGGGCCATCAATTTTAAGGCCAGGCTATCATTGCAAACTAGGAATGTAACGATTCACTCAACTCGCGATTCGATTCGATTCACAATTCGATTTTCTCAATTTTTTTTAACAAAATTAAATTGAAGACATTACACAGTAAATGAAAAGGTTTCGTTTTATTTAGGCTGTTGCTGCACGTTTATTTGTGAAATTTAAATATAACAAAACTAAATTGAAATTTTAAAACAAACCCCAAATCAAACAAGTTACACAAATAAAAGAAATCTCTTAATATGAACAAACTAAGGCTTTGTCTGTGCTCTTTCCATTTAAAATGAGAGGCAACCACTGGATTTTAATCATGATCCAAACAAAGATGCAGCATGAGTAGTTTTTAATCTAAATTAGACTGTATAATTTAGAAATTTAAAGCAAAAACAGAATGGTCTGACTTTAGTTTTGTGAAACTATACTACATAAAACATATCTGAACGAAACAGCAGATGAGCTGAATGAGACCATAGACTGTATAAAAACATGGACGTAGTGTCCGTGACATCACCCGTAGGTTCCTGAAGAGCATTTTTGAAGCTCAAAGTTGGCAGAGCCAGCCGTCGCCATCTTGGCAGCGCGTCACTGCGCGTCACTCCCGGATAATTGAAAATGGGCAAAAAGGTGGGAGCTGGTTGCTGAAACCACACCCACCTAGCTCGACGGTGGTGACAGCAGCGGCAATCCACCTGTCAATCAAGTGGCCACGCCCTTAATTATGCAGAACTTTCTAAGGCTTAATATAATTTAAACGGATGAGTTATAAAAAAAATCCACCCCCCTCACAGTTGTCATGAAGGGCAAAACTAGCTATATATACCAAAAGAATTTTTTGAACCAGGCTGTAAACGTTTTTTTCTGCTGTAAAGTTGGGCATTTTAACATGGGGAGTCAATGGGATTGACTCTCTTTTGCAGTCAGCCTCTAGCGGCCAGTTGATGAATTACAGTTTAAGTCACTTCCGTGTTGGCTTCACGAGAGAGAGCGGGAGGTT
>NW_015546076.1:71366-78765 GCF_001515605.1 Sinocyclocheilus anshuiensis
GAGACGTTATTGCTTGATGACGTCAGGAACCGATGAATCGGCTTTTTGAACCGGTTCAATGACCCGATCTGTCCGAAAAGAACTGGTTCGCGGAAATGAATCGGACTTTGCATCACTAGTCGGTACCGCTTTCTTTGCCATGATTTCGGTGAGGACCATAGACTGTATAAAAACATGGACGTAGTGTCCGTGACGTCACCCGTAGTTTTCTGAAGAGCGTTTTTGAAGCTCAAAGTGGGCGGAGCAGGCTGTCGCCATCTTGGCAGCGTGTCACTCCTGGATAATCGAAAATGGGCAAAGAGGCGGGAGCTGGTTGCTGAAACCACACCCACCTAGCTCGACGGTGGTGACAGCAGCGGCAATCCACCTGTCAATCAAGTGGCCACGCCCTTAATTATGCAGAACTTTCTAAGGCTTAATATAATTTAAACGGATGAGTTATAAAAAAAATCCACCCCCCTCACAGTTGTCATGAAGGGCAAAACTAGCTATATATACCAAAAGAATTTTTTGAACCAGGCTGTAAACGTTTTTTTCTGCTGTAAAGTTGGGCATTTTAACATGGGGAGTCAATGGGATTGACTCCCTTTTGCAGCCAGCCTCTAGCGGCCAGTTGACGAATTACAGTTTAAGTCACTTCCGTGTTTTGGATTCACGAGAGAGAGCGGGAGGTTGCCGCTTGAATGAGATGCAGACTCACTCTCTGACAGCAGGTGGCGCTTATGAAAAGCAGTGATACAGTGTTTCCTGGGTTACCGCTGTAAACAAAGCAGAGCTGCGCTTATGAACACTACTTCAAAGTGACCCCGATAACGTGATATTTAGCCCCTGGAGTGCGAATTTTACCAGGGGAACCCCACCAGAAACGTGTATTTTACCCCCCGGAACGCGATTTTTAACAGGGAGCCCCCCTCCGAAATGTGATTGGGCTAGTTCTGAGTAGCAACTGGGCTGGTTTTGTTGTGAAAACCTGGCAACCATGGTTCAGAGGAAAGATGAAAAGAAAATACCACAAACTTTTCTAAAGATAGTCAGTTCCCCTCAGAGATACATTCATATAGCCTAAACTCCTACTCCAATTGTATCGCGATTTGTTTGTCATCTCAACCGATTTGAATCGTCACATATTTGAATCAATTTTCGACCGGCTCGCGGTTAATCGTGCAAACAGTGCGGGATTAAGAGCTTTCAATTGAACATATACAGTACAGATGCTTCCTCTCAACTAGGGCTGAACGATTTTGGAAAATAATCTAATTTCGATTTTTTTTACCAATATTGCGATTGCGATTTAATATGCAATTATTTTTTAAAGCTCTTTATGTTCTGTATTATTCAACAAAGACAAGCTATAAATCATTGTATAGTATGACCAACACAATATTACATAGATTAAACATAAATGTTCTTTTCTGTAGGCCAGGCCTATATGTTACGATGAAATTAGGTGATGCATGAATTGATATCACCGCACGTCACTCCCGGATAATCGAAAATGGGCAAAAAGGTGGGAGCTGGTTGCTGAAACCACGCCCACCTAGCTCGACGGTGGTGACAGCAGCGGCAATCCACCTGTCAATCAAGTGGCCACGCCCTTAATTATGCAGAACTTTCTAAGGCTTAATATAATTTAAACGGATGAGTTATAAAAAAAATCCACCCCCCTCACAGTTGTCATGAAGGGCAAAACTAGCTATATATACCAAAAGAATTTTTTGAACCAGGCTGTAAACGTTTTTTTCTGCTGTAAAGTTGGGCATTTTAACATGGGGAGTCAATGGGATTGACTCCCTTTTGCAGCCAGCCTCTAGCGGCCAGTTGACGAATTACAGTTTAAGTCACTTCCGTGTTTTGGATTCACGAGAGAGAGCGGGAGGTTGCCGCTTGAATGAGATGCAGACTCACTCTCTGACAGCAGGTGGCGCTTATGAAAAGCAGTGATACAGTGTTTCCTGGGTTACCGCTGTAAACAAAGCAGAGCTGCGCTTATGAACACTACTTCAAAGTGACCCCGATAACGTGATATTTAGCCCCTGGAGTGCGAATTTTACCAGGGGAACCCCACCAGAAACGTGTATTTTACCCCCCGGAACGCGATTTTTAACAGGGAGCCCCCCTCCGAAATGTGATTGGGCTAGTTCTGAGTAGCAACTGGGCTGGTTTTGTTGTGAAAACCTGGCAACCATGGTTCAGAGGAAAGATGAAAAGAAAATACCACAAACTTTTCTAAAGATAGTCAGTTCCCCTCAGAGATACATTCATATAGCCTAAACTCCTACTCCAATTGTATCGCGATTTGTTTGTCATCTCAACCGATTTGAATCGTCACATATTTGAATCAATTTTCGACCGGCTCGCGGTTAATCGTTACATCCCTATTGCAAACAGATACACAAATGAGCACCACAGTGCGTGCACACAATCTCCATTTTCACTCCACCAACGTGCTATACAGAGATATCCTACTGTGTTTCCTCTATCATAACTTTTTTTATGCCTTTGTATAATGTCTAAAGAGACTAAAGTAAACAACTCAAAACGCACACGACGTCTGCATGTGAGGTGTGAACTTTAGGTCTTCAGCAACAAGAATTACTGTCAAAACATCCAGCTAAGGGAGCTAAAATTAGACCCACACAGTGGCTAACCACTATGTCACGTATATACGACTTTATGGTTTAATAAAGCTTACTTTGAACTGCATTCTTCTGCTGCTCAACATAGCAGCCGTGTCTGCTTGTTTGAAGCAGCTCTGAAAACCTGTGTTTGTTCTCCTCTTGGCACTTCATAACATTTCTGGAATTTTACAATAGTAGCACAACTTGAGCCGACCGAACTACTTTCAAAGAATCAAACTAGAGGTCGATTAATTGGCACAGATAGTTGCTTTTAGATCTGGTTACATGCAGTTCCATTTAACTGATTCAGCACCCGCGCATTAACATCACTGGTGAGAAATGCACCAAAAACAATGTGGAACATGTGGCTGAAACCACTGATGTTTAGAGAACTTCTGCACTGTGCAATAGAAAATCAACACATTTCAATATGACTGCAATAATCTCTCAGGTTAAGCCTTAAAGGGGGTTCTTTAGAAGTAAATGTGACAAAGAAACAAGCAGAAGTGAAGGGGCAGGAGTAAAAATGATTCCGAATTCTGGCTGTGGCCTCACCTCACCAGAAATAAAGAAACTGCGATTGAAAAACCGCGTTTTCTCATATCGCGATATTATCGCAAATGCAATTAATCGTTCAGCCCTACTCTCAACTGCTACTATAAAAACAAAGCGCTGCAAAAGAAGCAACAAAAGTTCTCTAACAAAATTAGTCGAACTCAAAACAGAAGTTTTCAGGTTGGAGACAGCAAATAGAGGCACGAATATTTGCAAATCAAATTCAGTCACGTTGTCACCCTCAACAGGGTTAACACGCATCTCTTGCAATACATACAATTCAAAACTTCAGTCTCGGTGGCGCTTTTGAAATGGATGATTGGAACAGAAGTATGTGCTGCAGTAACTCATATGGTAACCCAATGTCTTTTTCAAATGCAGGGCATGTAAAGGAGTTGGGCGAGATAACGGCTTCTCGGTGGGGAGTATACGGTTGAATTTAATTACAAATGGAGAAGAGTCCACAGGAGATGTCGCAATCGTACATGCATTAGTTAAAGTGCCCCTATTATGGGTTATGAAAGGTTCATATTTTGGTTTTGGGAGTCCCCAACAACAGGTTGACATGCATGCAAGGTCAGAAAACAATTTCATTGTCTTATAATATCCATTTATTTTTTCCTTTTTTGCTCAACGACTCCCAAACAGTTCGAGCAACGATTCATTTTTCCAAACCCCTCCTTTGCGTGACGCTAAACTGCGGTGATTGGTCTGATGACCCAGTCTGTCTAGCTCTGCGAGGCGCATGCATACTCTGTGTACAACGGTTGAAGACAGGGTTTGTCTAAAAACTCCCAACACTTTTCTCCTCCAACTTCAAAATCGTCCTACATCATTGTTTTATGTTTTTTTTCTTGTAAAGGATGTTTGACCCTCCTTGCACGTTTACTTTGTAAACACTGGGTCGGTGCTTCTGCAGTGATGTAGGTCGGATGATTTTTGATTTTGGAGGAGAAAATGTGTTGGGAGTTTTTCGACATACCCTAACTGATTTACCCTCACAGTGCAGAGCACAGCATCTTCTCCACAGGAATCCGCTACGGTGTTTGAGGGTGGGGAGGTTCAAGTTTTCCCGGGTCTGCGCACGCAACAAGTGGGCGGGCATAAATATGCTAATGTTTCATGATGACGTCAACGTGGAACGGCTAAAGATTTGTTTTAAAAACTACTTGTTTGATTGACAAGGAGTCGACTCTTTCTTTTGAAAAACAATAACTTTATACACGGTGCACTTTTAGATTTAAAACTAAATTATGTTTTCATTCACTTAGAGCTGTTACACACTGCATGAAAGGAAATTTTCAAAAATCCATAATAGGGGCACTTTTATGGTCTGTTTATGCTGGTCTGTCTAAAGATTTGTTTTAAAAACTACTTGTTTTCATGACTCGGAGTCAACTCTTTCTTTTGAAAAACAATAACTTTATACACGGTGCACTTTTAGATTTAAAACTAAATTATGTTTTCATTCACTTAGAGCTGTTACACACTGCATGAAAGGAAATTTTCAAAAATCCATAATAGGGGCACTTTAAAGAAAACCTGCTGAACAATATAGTCAGCAGGGGTCCAGAGGAGGCCTTGGAGAAGCCGAATAACAAGAGTGAAACAACCTGACATTTTATCCCAAAATGCATGCAGGGTGGATCCAAGCAAGTGCACTGGAGGTTACAGAGAGCCATGGGGGACTTCATGCATCTCAAAGGATGCATTTCTGCAAGTCAAGAGTGCCAGTGCTAAGCACACACATGCCTATCCTGTTGTAAAACAATGTGTCTCCCCTCTTTAGACCAGACAATTGCTCTCTTGTCTTGCCTGATGACAGATAAACTGGTTCCTATGAAGGCCACTGTGAAAAAGAGGTGCTTCTGCAGTAAAGAAAAGAGTACAAGCAAGAGGACGACAATAGTAGCCTATTTCTATTTCCACAGTAGTACTTTCACTGAAGGAAGCATATTAAATGATTGAATGGATGAGTCATTTGAATCGAAATAGGTTCTTCTAATCTAAGCAAACAGTCTTTTGTTGAGCTATATTTGCTTTCTTTTATAATGGGACCATAAAATGGATTTAGATGGTTCAACAGGGCAGTCAGGTAACTCTAAGTGGATGATTCACCTTTGAATAAAAGATCGTCTCATATCTAAAACATGAATACATTTCGCTTTACATAATCTCAATTTACTCGGTGAGTAATACTGTTAGCCAATCGTGATTACAAGCAAGATTTCTGGCTGTAAAATGAATTTGAAATTGAAATTAGAATAACATTTTAGGAGGGAATGCCCATTTATGCCCATAAAGGAGGGAATAAGAAGTGAAACATTACACAAGAATGAAAATATGCAAATTACGTCTGCAATACAAAAGCCATAAAAATGCTAAGGTGCCTGGAGACGGTTTTGCACTATAAAAAAATCTGAACTCAGACCAGCATAAACAGCAATATTTGTCATTAAAACAATGTTCATCAATGAAGGGCAGACTTCTCAAGGGGAAAAAGGTGATTTTTTTTTTTTGCAGCAAACTGAAAGAAACCCACCATCTAAACTAGTCATACCAGGTGTGACATTGCAGATGGTGTGTTTTGGGGGAGGGGTGGAGAGAGAACAAAAAACAGATGCTGCACTAAACTACTAGTTGTAAACTCAGTTTGGCTCTCAAGCCAATCTAGAAGACAAACAGCCACATGCACAAATGAAACCTCATTACCTACTAAAAATGACTTTAAAAAATGACATATCACAGGATAACCATATATGTAAAATTTGACTCATTAGCAGGATAGAAAACTAGTTGAATTGAACAGTAATAAAATGTTTAAATACTTAAAAATATAAAATACATATTATTTTAATTAGTAAAATCAAACTTATCCAGCACTGGTTTAAAGAATTACACTTTTTGTTACTTACAACTAAGGACAAGACGGTCACAAATCACAACACGTTTAAGTTTGACTTCCAACCCAACAATCTTTCAGCACAGGACACACTATCATTATGCTTCTGGTCTTCCAGCCCAAAGGGTGAATGAGTCTCTTTAAAGTTGCATTGACAGACGGGCTGGTGCCTTAAAATAACAGAGGTTTACCAGCCGGTCTTTTGTGTCCTTTATTTCATTAACTGAATACTGTTGCACTTGCGATAAAACGATATGAAAACAAACGCAATTTCAATCACTTCACAGAGAGAGGCAGATGTAGGCTCCGATCAATTATTAATTACTTGTAACAACCAAAGCGTCGAGGTTTAATTTGTGCAGCATATCATCATACAATTTTTTCTCACTAGCGAAACAGGTGCAAGTAAAAGGTATAAAAGGACGGGGCGGGGACAACGAGCGCGTATGGAAATAAATGTCACTTTTATATGGAGAAAACCACCGATGATAGATATTTTATTGAGAAAGATAGAAAATCATAAGTCTATCAAATTAAAGGCTTTGGAAAGAATTCCAAGAGAAATTGTGGCGCGCGTTTTCTCTTTAAAAAGACTTCATATCATAACATGTGCGATCACTCTCAGAAGATCTTAAAAGAAACACTGTTCAGTTCTTTCACTGGTCAATCTCATAGTAAATGTCGGAAGAGACGATCTAAAATTATGTATGCGAACATTCTAAAATTCAAATACAATTTTCAAAAAAAAAATAAAAAATAAAAATAAATATATATATATATTCTGTTAAGTTACCTTGATTAATCAGTGATACGGTGAGCAGACACCTTAAAAGAGCGGTCCGGTGCATCTTTCGGCAGTCTGGATCTCTCGGTCTCGAGAAAATACCCTTGCGTTAGAGCGTCCTTGCAGGAAAATGTTCTGGAAAGCGCAACAACACACGCGGCATGCGTCAGGAAATTCAAACTTTGAGGTTGTTCCCCACGTGTTACATCTGCGGAAGCCCTGATGGGCGGTTTTAGTAGGGCTGGGAATCGATTCCAAAAAGAATCGATTCCGAGGCGTTGGGAATAGAGAGTCGATTCCATCAAGGGGAATCAACTCCTCATTCAGAGCCTTTTTCAGTTCAACAAAGCTTATCTATGGGTGTCTCTCAAACGGAAGGCTGCACACATTTAAAATTTAAATTCACGAAAATAAACTGAAAGAAAACGAGTCGGTACTGGTCATCTGAATGTTAGGATGCAGCCTTCCGTTTGAGAAGCACCATTCACCTCCCTCATGCTCGCTAAAAGCTGTAATTACGAGAGTTGTGAGATAAAAGAT
>NW_015546076.1:78858-92922 GCF_001515605.1 Sinocyclocheilus anshuiensis
CCCTCATGCTCGCTAAAAGTGATTAGAAGTCTGATTAGTTTCCTGATTCGGATAGATAGTTTTAATGAACCAGTTCAAAAAAACGATTCAGAGGTTATTTTACGGTGGAACGACAGAATAGATAATGACGTCATCGAGTGTCTTGCTCTTATTACCATCTAAAATACTATTTTTTAAAACATTTCTATCAGCCAATGATGATTATAAAAGAAAACGTGACGAGCATAGATCGGTGGCCGAGAGCGCATCTGATTGACAGATAAACCACGAGCTCTATCAGTTATTAATGTTCTGGTTATTTTGTTTCAGTGTACAGTTTGTTAATATTGTGCAAAGCATACAGTCAAAGTAAACTTCATCATTCAGCAGAACTGTGCACATTTATTTTAGACACTTGTTTAATTCATGCGATAAACTCATGTCCCTGCTGAGCTGTGTCATGGGCAAAGCAGACAAAATTACAATTTATGTATCGTACATGGCGAGATTAGGTTCCTTCAATCTAAAAAAAAACAAGAATCGAAAAAGAATCGAAAACAACAGCAAGAATCGATTCCCATCGAATCCAGAACCAGGAATCGGAATCGGACTCGATTCCAAAAATGTTGGAATCGAACAGCCCTAGGTTATAGGTCTGTCCTGAAGCTCCTCCTCTGTACTGTGTGTCTAAACTAATTTAACCTGCTAGAAAACACATGATGACACATCCCTTTATCTTATCTGTGATCTTCTGCGGTTCTACTTTACTATACAGTATCATTTTCGCAATGTTTGATTTGGATGTCCTGGAAAACAACATGGCTTTCATATGAAATTCTCCTTGAAAAACTAAATGCTTAGGATCTCCTCAGAAAGTAGGAATTATTTCCAAGATGGCTGCAACATTGTTTGCAATTATTCAACTTAATTAAAACACTAAAACCACAATAAATTTGGCCTAAATGTTAAAACATGATTTGCCGTCCAACTACTGGAATTTTCTTTCCACACCTGGATTTTTCAAACTGACTGTAGAAATTTGAATATTGGCTCAAACAATGGGAACCTTGGATATATTTGTTTATAACAAGTCGATTCTGAGAACGTTCCTTATTAGGTAGGTGTTATTTATTGCTTTGTAAGTGACAAACCGACAAGCACAACATCATTTCAAATGGCTATACATGCACTGACACGCTTTTTACACCTCAGAGTTTTGTGTGCCTAAGACTGCAATAATATAAAACAAATAATATTAGCTATGCTCATGTTATTTAATTAATCAAAATGTGTAAAACATACAATGTCAAACAGGTTAAACTGGTAATGAAAGAGTCTTTAGATAAGAGAATATCTTTCAAAGCCAGATCAAATCTAGTGAACCTGGTACATGAAGAGACGTGAATCATTTGCATCTTTCTTTTTCTCCCTCCATTATATATCCCTCCTGCCTGTTATCCACCAAGACACTTTTTTCTCCTCTTTTATATTTTATTGCCCCAATATTAGCTGAAATCCCCCATCTCACACATACACACTCATCTCAGTGGCAGGTGGGCTCATGGAGTGGGGTGTTCCCTCATCTCATTCTGTTTGTATTGTACTTCCTCACACCTCCTAATGGCCCGCCTGATAGATACGAGACTGAATGCATGAGGAACAAAGGCAAACCATGACGATTCTTTCTAAAAGGAGAGCCTATGACAGCTCAGAGAGAGTTCATAAACAGGGCACAGCATTTCATTAACATTCTAGGTGTTTTAGAGGTTGGTTTTGTTGTTAATATAACAGGCCTCTTAATAAGAGATATAATTACACAAATTAGGTTTTTGTTTATTGGATGCATTTATCTGATATTAAAGTTATATTTTGGTGTCAAAAGCTGTGAGCATGAACTCTGTGAGGTAAAGATTTGCCTAAAGCAAATGAACAAAGCCATGAAATTTTGCATTAGACAAAAAAAGTCCTAAACCGTCGTCAAAAAGATTCATAGTAATGGTGACACCTCAGATAAAGTGAAATGATGCTGATGAGGAGCATTCACTTCAAATTAGTAGAAACCAACAACAATTAGGTGCCCAAAAACACATGTGAGCTTCACATAAGATCGTCTGCAATTCAAAGTGAGAGAGAGGGACATTCTCCACTAATATGCTCAAAGGACATTCATCCGTTCCACAAAGTGTGAATGAGAGTCTCAAAGCAGCACAGCCTCATTATATTGAATGCATTGGAGGGGGCCGAGAGTGGAGGATGACACTTTGACCCTGACGTAATCTACAGGTCTGTGGGAGGTGTGGATGCCCTTAATGACCTGCTCATTGTCCGTCAATAGCCAAACTCAAATGCATGAATGCTTCATTAGTTCATCTGACTGTGCTTGGCAGTGAGAACATAGAAGATTGACTTGGTCTTTACTTTGCATTTGCATTTAATAGCACAGTTGTCAAGACTAATTTTATATTATTTTACAAAGTTTAATTAAGAATTTATTTTGTGAACAAAGAACCTCTCTCTCTCTCTCTATATACATATATACACACACACACACACACACACACACACACATATATATAATTGTTAATTTAAGTGAAAAAGAACTCAACCAATCAATCTGTAGAAATTATGTTTATTACATAAGAAATGTATTGATTTATTTACTTGCATCAGACCTTCAACACCCTGTTTATGAGCTTGATTATAAAGAGAGGGATATTTAGTTTTTTGTGACACTATTCAGGTGTAACCAGTACTTGATCATTACATCATCCTGCAGAAAATGAATATGACCTCACAAGCCCTGAAAAAGTGAAACAGATCATTTTCACAGAACCTTTATGATCAGATAATCGTTCACCCTTTGAGGCAGAGACATGTTAAAACAAAAAAAGAGTCATAATAAATGTTACTTACCCATCTTTCTTTGGGGCAGGGAGGTTTGGTTCTTTTTTCTCCTCTTTATTTTGATGTGGTTTGAAGATTTGGAGAGCTTGTCACATTATTTCAAAGAGATGACAAATGTCAGGGTCATGAGGCAGGGTCATTGAATCGACTTTCTTGTGCAATAAGCTGTTAAATTGTACTGTTCTTATTTCTTGCTGTTGTGCTGTGAGCTCTGAGGGACCGATCCAGCACAAGATCTGGTCCAGGTGATGCACAAATCTCAAATATTAGAGCCCACAGCCTTGGGCCGTCTTTGGACAATACTTCAGTTTCTGTGTTTCTCAGAGAGAATTCCGGTGAGAATGACTGAATTCCAAGGTGTCTCCCCCGTGCACATGCTCCCTTTAGCAATGCCATTTTTTCAACGTATTGCTTACAAAATATTTTGGCATTTTAATGATGAATGAGGATACTCAAACTGGAACAATTGGGGGGGGCTGTTCATGGCTGCATAAATTGAGTGAAGTTGTCAACATAACAAAACAAATACATTCAAGTTTCTGAACCACCATTAGGAAGAGTAAACCATAGTCAGTATGTGAATGATATAGTATTGACTTTAGAACTCATAAGGAAGGTGAAGGAGGGCCAGTTATTGTTGCATGTGTGCCCTTTTCAGTAACTTAAGTAATTTAAGCTTCACTGTAAAAAAAAATCCGTAAAATTTACGGTAAAAAAACGGCAGCTGTGGTTGCCGGAATTTTACCGTAAAAAATACAGTAGCAACGTTTTAGGTTTTACGGTTTTAACTTAAATACCGTAATTTCATTAACTGATATAATGTTAATATACCAACCTATTGAGGTACTGAAATCTGTTTTGTACCTTTGTAATACACTGATAACCACCAAATGCAGGTGGTGAGAAAGTCACATGATGAACCAAAGCCCATCACAAGCAGCTTTTAAATAATAACATATATAGAAGGTGCACAGTGTCATTCACACAAACGCTAAACACCATCATGGTAACACACATGAAACTGAAATAATGCAATAAACATTCATTTAACAACATTAGGTGTTTTACAGTCTTTTACCGTTAAATTCACAGTCATTTTTTACAGTGTTCCTAATGCTTACAGGAATCAATCAATTTGTGGTCTGTAATGGCTGAAGACCATCTCACAAATTGTGAGAGCTTTAGCATGACCCGGCAAATGCAAAGCGTCCATTAACACAAAGCATCAGCTGAGAGCCCCCACTTTCTCATGCTCAATGAGTTTATTGCCCCACTTTTCCCCAGGGTTCCCTTTTCCCCTTTCTTCCCTGTTATATAGATTGTAGCATATCAAACTGTGCCATTATAACATTTTCAATGAAGAAGGGCTTTTTATTGAACCTCTACTTGCACTACAATTATGAGGTGTTTTCCTTTTCGGTCATTTATTTTGCATTTTAAAAAAGGTTGAATGATATAATGTAACATAAAACAGCTTGCTCTTCTTTTGTAAAATTGTAAAGGGTTTTTATTGTTTTTTTATTGTTTTTTTTTTGCTTGTTTTTTTTTTTTTTGTCTGCTGAGGTAATATATGAGAGCCTTTTATGAGAGGATTTTGATGGTATGGGCATGTAAATATTTGATAACTTCTAAAAGGACCTAAAAGGCAGACCACATGTAGACAAGCTTTGATTTCTTTGATGTTCTGATACTATAAAGACACCATTCCCTGCAGTATAATCTTGCTTAGTCATAATATTAACCTTAAACTGCAGAAGATGTAGAATATAGAAGATGTAGAATATTATATTTCACACCTTTCGTCCTGTAATAACATAAAATAAAATAAAAAATAAAAATAAGTAGTTAATCGGTCTCAAATAGTCTCAACAGTCACACAGACTTGTCCTGAATGAATGCTTACGGCTTCTCCACATCCAAACCAGGTTTAGCTGCAGGTAAAAGGTTATATTTTTTAAAGCCAGATTTTGTGAGAAAACCTCAAAGGGATTGTGTGAGGGGAGTGCTGCATCTCTGCACCGTTTGGTCCTCCATTTTTTAAACTCAGATTCATTTCATAACAATCTCCAGAGCCACTAAAGCCCATTTTTGAATCATTCTAATGAAACACTCAGATGACTTAGCAGTCTCCTTCATCCCACACATTTACCCTGGATAATGTTTATCACTTTCGTTGTGCATCAAAGCATGCTAGAGATTTCAAATGCTCTGGTTTCCTGATAACTGGAATCCTGGAATCTGTCAAACCAAGACCAGACGTCCAGACAAAGACCTAATATCTGAAACCGAGATCAGGATATCTGACAAAAAACAGAAAAAAAAAACAGACTGCAAAGCAGTATCAGTTGGAGGGTGTTGTTGTTGTTGTTTTTCTTTGATTAGCACCACCTTTTTTAGTGACAGAAACCAAGACCTACACAACAGAGACGACAAGCCCAGTGATCACTAAGGTCTAGATATGAGAACCTCAGTATCAGTGGTAGTTATACTATTTTGTAATGGGATGTTTAACCACCTTTAACCATTTAGAGGCTCATATGACAATGCTTAGATAACAGGGTGTGGCTAAGCTAATAAAAACAAACAAAAAACATACTATTACTGGGATTAATTGACATGCTGCGATACCCATTATCCCACATGCTTTTTCTACCACAATAAATGCATTACAGAAAATGCAAAGCACTGAAAACCAAGATAAAAAGGCCTGAAATGCATTATTAAGTAGCTTTAGTTATAACACAAATGAAATGAGCATCTACAAAAGAAGGGAAGGAGCAACTTGTCAAACAACATGTTATTATTCATGTTTAATGGCATGGATTTAATCATGGTGGGAGGTTTAAAAATTTCTTAGAAAATATGAATGCTGTGAGTTTCCTCCCATTAAATTAACAACACCAAAAGTGATAAGCGATTAATGGCTACATTTTTATTTTTTTATGATAACTCTGGAATTCGCTTTGTGGTTTAAATAGCAGTGACAAAGAAACTAAGCAGAGCAGAGACTGTGGAGGATCTGAGGATGTGCAATATACAGTGTTGATATTGTTAACTAAAATGATTAAACATTGTTTTGGGGAAAAAAAATTAGATGAAAAACTTAAATGAAAATGAGAAATGTTGCCTTGGCAACTAACTGAAATAAGTTGAAGTACTAAAAAAAACTACAACTGAAATAAAAATAAATTAAAGCTAAATAAATATTTAAATAAACATGACTACTAAATTAATACAATGAAATATGAATATTATGTAAGTTACAATATATAAAATGGCATATAATTAACACTATAATAACACTGCATACTTAGTGTTAACTCAGTAGGAAATACAGCATGAAAAATGATGTGAAGATTAAAGGAAGATGCATATGTTGATTGTACTGAGCATGTTTCGTCCTGTTGGGTTTGTAAATCTTTGCAGGTCTCTGTTGTGGAATTATGGAAGTCTGTTTGAGACCCTTTCATGCCATTGACTGGATATCACAAGCCCTCAAGCAGTTTTTCAGACAAAAAAAGGGCGCTTTGCGCTTTTCAGACATGGTCGCATTCCAAGCGGGGTCAAACCGCTCCAAATTTCGAAACCCCAAACACATCCGCAGCCAAAGATCTGCCCAGACATCATCACAATTGTCACTTGTCAGTCACGAAACACCCCTGCCTGTCTTTCACGTTCACAATGTCCCTTACAAACATTATAATTATTAGATAGCTTTTATATGTCCATGTAGACAGACAATTTCCTCTTGCAGAATGTAAATCTAAACCTTTAGGACAACAAACAGGAGTAAAACTACAGCGTCTGAAAGAAACTCTGTAATATGGAGCACATATTCTTACTGAGTACACTGGACAATACTGGTTTTTGTATTCTGAACTGAAATGTCTTTGCATCTCTTGAGGCTATAAATCTTTAATGAAGTGGTTGTCTCTGACTCAAAGAACTCAGATCCCTTCACTCCTCAAAATAAAAGAGTGTCTAAGCTGCTTTGTGAACCGGTAAGACTTGTATTGAGTGACTCACAATGACTGCGTGAGTTACCGCTCAGAACTATGTATTCTAACTATGTAAGAGGGTGATGTTCCAGTAAAAAGAAGGAGTCAACCGGATGTAGGCCATTTTTGCCTGAAGACAGTTCTATGTTACTCTAAATTTGTTCAGAAATGAACAGTCTGTCATTATTTACTCACCCTCATGTCATTCCAAGTCAAATCAAGTCACATTTATTTATATAGTGCTATATACTGTACAATGCAGGTTATTTCAAAGCAGCTTTACAGTAACAAAAAATAGCAGTATTAATGTTGCAAAGTTCTTCAGTTATGAAATGAAAACAATTTCAGCTGTAAAGCATTTCTAACCTGTTTTTGTCTATAAAAAATAAAGGAATAGTTCACTACAAAATGAAAATTTCCTGAAAATGTACTCACTTGCTCACCAATGGTTTCTCTGCAGTGAATGGGTGCCGTCAGAATGAGAGTCTAAACAGCTGATAAAAACCTCACAATATTCCAAGTAATCCACACGACTCCAGTCCATCAGTTAACATCTTGTGAAGCAAAAATCTGGATGTTTGTAAGAAACAAATGCATCATTAAGTCATTTTGACTTTAAATTAGTTCATCCATATTGCTTTCTCAAGTGAAAAAAATTGTCTTGTCTGAATCAGGAGAGAAATGTGCACAGATTCACAAATTCCGAGTATGGGTCACCATACTTGGTGAAGCACCGCATACCAGATCAAGCACCGTTTACAAGCGAAAACAGTGCAAAAGAGTTATAATCACAGAAGAAAAAAAATCATACAGGTTTGGAACAACATGAAGTAAATGATGACATTTCATAATTTTTTTCTCCAACACAGCAAAAGCTTTTTCGTTTTATCCATTTGGTTAAATACCATGTCCGTCCTTGTGTAGAATTCAGCGTGGTGACAGTTTCATGCTGACCTGGCGTGTTATTTGAGAGGAGCATTTTCATAAATCATCTGGGTCACCACAATACAAACTGACATTTGCCCTCTTTCCCAGTCACTCAGTGATTCAGAAGCCAGATGGTCACTCAGTCTGAAGCAGAGAACATAACATATCCTATGCATAATGCAGCACTTTTTACATCATAGCACAGGCTGCAGGCAGCCTGCATTGTGTCTTGGGCCCCTGTAAAAATTATGAAAGATGAGCAGCTCCTCTACAGCTGGAGCAGGTCGAGAGACGTGTGTCCGGGGCCGGTCTGCTCTCAGCAGGGGGGCCTGCTATAGGACACACTCAACCATCCCATCCTCTACTGCTGGCACGGTCTGGCGCTTCAATGAGAGTCTAAACAGCTGATAAAAACCTCACAATATTCCAAGTAATCCACACGACTCCAGTCCATCAGTTAACATCTTGTGAAGCAAAAATCTGGATGTTTGTAAGAAACAAATGCATCATTAAGTCATTTTGACTTTAAATTAGTTCATCCATATTGCTTTCTCAAGTGAAAAAAATTGTCTTGTCTGAATCAGGAGAGAAATGTGCACAGATTCACAAATTCCGAGTATGGGTCACCATACTTGGTGAAGCACCGCATACCAGATCAAGCACCGTTTACAAGCGAAAACAGTGCAAAAGAGTTATAAACAAATATGTGACCCTGGACCACAAAACCAGTCTTAATTTGCTGGGGTATATTTGTAGCAATAGCCAAAAATACATTGTATGGGTCAAAATTATAGATTTTTTTTAATGCCAAAAATCATTAGGATATTAAGTAAAGATCATGTTCCATGAAGATGTTTTGTAAATTTTCTACCATAAATATATCAAAACTTAATTTTTGATTGCTAAGAACTTCATTTGGATAACTTTAAAGGCGATTTTCTCAATATTTTTTTTGCACCCTCAGATTCCAGATTTTCGAATAGTTGTATCTCGGCCAAATATTGCCCTATCCTAACAAACCATACATCAATGGAACACTTATTTATTCAGCTTTCATGTGATGTATAAATTTCAATTTTGAAAAATTTACACTTAAGACTGGTTTTGTGGTCCAGGGTCACATATGTCGATGGACTTTTTCACTTAAGTAAGCGACTCATATTTTGGCCAGAAGTGATGATTTAAAGTTAAAACGCATTAATGATGGATTTATTTATTACAAACTTGCAGCTTTTCACTTCACAAGACATTAATTGATGGACTGGAGTTGTGCGAATTGTGGATTATTGTGATGTTTTTATCAGCTGTTTGGACTCTTATGGGGCCGGTCTGCTCTCAGCAGGGGGGCCTGCTATAGGACACACTCAACCATCCCATCCTCTACTGCTGGCACGGTCTGGCGCTTCGGCTCTGGACTCTCCTTTACATCTGGGTCAGAGAGTGGAAATGGCACTGCATTCCACTGGTGCAGTTTGTCCTGGTAAAACTACACCCTGCTGGTGTCTAAAATCAGAGCAATCTGAGATTAAAAAAAACAAAAAAAACACCTTGTCTCATTGTCAAAAAATCTGGGTGGCATTTCCTGTGTAATTCATGACTGTAAATATGAATTTCTAAATTGACAATAAACATGATTTCATGTTTCAAGCAGCCTGTGAGTGTCTAAATAGAGTTACACAACTCCTTGAACAAAGCCAGTTTTTCCTAGAAAGATTTGCACATTTCTTCTTTACAGTTGTTTTGCAATATCTGAATGTATATGCAATATTTAAAAAAATAAGTTTTATTAGTAACCAAGCCATCAAAATAAAAAGTAAAAAATAAAATAAAAAACCCTTTGGTGCATTTTTAATGCTTTAAAAGGCACATAAATGCATTTACACAAAAATTACAATTGTAGAAATTATAGGCTACTACCATTGAAAGTTTGAGGTCAGTAAGATTTTTCTTTTGTAGGAAATTAATTTTGTTCAGCAAGAATGCATTAAATTGATCAAAAGTTACATTAAAGTCATTTCAAATTTTACAAAAGATTTTTTTTGTCAGATAAATGCTGTTTTTTTTAAACTTTCCATTCATCAAAGAATTCTGGAAAAAAAAAAGTATCATTCTTTCCACAATAATATTAGGCAGTACAACTGTTTTCAACACTGATGATAAAAAAAAAAAAATTAGCAACAAATCAGCATATTAGAATGATTTCTGATTGATCATGTGACACAAAAGACTGCATATATTTAATACACATAAAACATTAAAATAGTAAAGAGTTATTTTTAAATTGTAAATTTATTTCACAATATTACAATATTTTTTTTATCAAATACTGTAAATGCAGAATAAGAGACTTTCAAAAACATTACAAATCTTACAGACCCCAAACTTTAGAACAGTAGTGAACAGTAATGTCATAAAATTTATGTTTTAAGTCTTACATTATAAATATATATGCACTCAGAAACTTGAACATATAAATGGAAATGTGAAATAAAAAATGTCAAAATATACGCTCTGTCATGCAACAAAGTTTAAAGCTGCTGTTCTCTCAAAATCTTAATCAAGAGTTACTCTCATTCACCATTTGAGCAGAACAACAAGTGGAGTATGTGCATTTAACAGGAAAAACAAAGAAAAAGAGGCTTTGGTAAGAAAAAAAAAAGGTAAAAAAGAAAAAGCACAAACACCAAAACAAAATATCAAAACAAAGTGTTTTAAGAGCTGGTAAACTTTTGATACCATCAGTTTCTCAAACAATAAATCTGGTCTTAAATTACAGGATGTTTTCAGTGAGGACTCTTCATTCACATTGTTACTTAGTCTAGGGTTCTTCGTCTGGGGATTTGGCCCTTAATGTTTTGTTTGGTTAAAACATATATTTTCCAGCAGCTGATTTTCTCATTTCCTCATACTCAGAACAAAGCAATTGCCATTATCTTGCCAAAAAAAAAAACTTAACCCAACCTCATAGCAATATTGCACAGTATCTAATAGACTTAGTGTTTCATTCACTGCTAATGTTTTACCCACAATCTCCAGAGACAGACAGCGGCAGATAGGCCCATCTGTCTGGATATGGTACAGTGCATCAATGTTTCATGATTCCTTTCCTGTCTGGTAATTTCTTGCAAACTCCATCTCCCAAAATGACACTACTTGTCTATTTTAAATATATCTTCTCCATTAATTAGCTTAACCCTGCCATGCAATTTAACATTACATGAAACTGTATCATAGAGAATTCCATTACAACACAATAAATCATCACTCACATATTACTTTTACCCATTGTAATTAGCACATTGCGTTGCAATTGAAATGAAGTCATCTTTCTTTCTAACTAATAAGGTCACACCCGCATCCTCTGAAGGTACTCTGGCCAGTATCATCTCAGCAGACGTTCCCATTTCTCAGGTATTGCTCCTGATGACAACCTCACTCATACACAATTAGAGATTTACCCAATGGAGGACTGGCATATTTACTTTCATTTCATATCACTGTCCCTCCTCATATATTATTCTCATGTATTAACTATCCTCATTACCATATAATGAAAGTCATTTTTCTGTGCATTTATCATGACCTACTTAGCACAATGTAAATTTTTAATTTGCAGTGGCTCTGACATTACAGCAAGGCATACTTAATATCACTCTAATATATCTTACCGTACTAAATTAATTTGAGGGGTTATGTTGTATGAACAAACATTAGGCTAATTAACTTGTTTATCCAGAGTGAATAGACAGTTGGTACTGTGTGTACTGGTACAGCACTGCAGGACATATTATGAAAGCACCTCCAGTTATGAGAATATGACTAATGTGCTTTCATCTGAAACAAGATGCTTACATCAAACAATACTCCTCGCTTGCACAATAATCTGAAGAGGAAATCGCCTTTTCGCATTTTCCAATTACGTGAATATGGACATATTTGTAATAAGAACTGAAACAAGATGCAGAGATTTTAGTTTTATTATGTGTGTACACATAATCTGAGGTTTTACCATAATGGTTTTTGGCACACCCTAGCACAGTTTAGTTTGTCTAAATGCCGCCAATAGCTTACGGCCAAATAATCTTAAACATTTAAAGTTTTGTATTATTTATTTGTAAAATGTAATTCTATAATAAATTCATAAATAATAAGTTTTTAGCTTTGTTCTAGCCTACTGAGTTAACTTACTTTTACCTTAATAAGTTAATAAGGGCGAAAAGGGTATTGACGAACAAACCTGCAGAAATTAAAAATAAATAAATAAATACATTTATTGATAAATAAATAAATGTAATAACAGGAAAATAAATAAAGAATTAATAAATCAAAAGTAGCGCTGTACACTTAATGAAATTGCTATGTGGACTGTGTCTGTATACTGTATATTAAAGCGCATACATGTTCTGCGCGTTTCTGAATGTCTCAATTTCATGTTCTCTTTCGAACGTTCTCTCACGTTGTGTATGGGGAAACTCCTGTTTACACTGGTACTGAAGCCTGATTTGTTCACGTTTGTGTAGCTGCACAAACCAATGGCGCTTTGGCCCGTCAGAATGGGCGGAGCCAATCTCTATATAAATCGGCTCGGAGCGACATTTCATCAAAATATTCTCCTTTAGCGACGAGGATCATCTCTTCACTGATGCTGGACTACAAAGCCGAAGAAGAAGCAAGAAGGAAGAAGTTCATCTCTGCTTGCCGCTGTCGAAGAACCCCTGGCAGAGGAAGAAGCAGACGCACTTCCCCTTTGGCCATTCGGCATAAAAGAGCAAATTTTAGGAGCAAATTTCCTGCGCGCGTTGTTTCAAATGTCGCGCCGCGAGTATGGCTTGTGCAGGGAACCCCTTCACAACGCTGACTGGCACAGTGAGGGCGTCGCCTGCCTGGGCATCAATGCGAGAGCATGAGCCTTGCCAGTCTTCGCTCGCGGATCACCTTCTTTAATGAAGGCGGTCCTCCCCGCTCTGCTTCCCTGTTTCCTCTCTCACCTGAGAGAAAGAAAAAGCGGAACAGCGCAAGCGCCGGTGTAACCATCCCTCCCCGCGCCGTCTCGAATCACCGGTGTTCTTCACCCATCCAAGCCCTGCAGGACATTTCTCTTCTCCTCACTCTCGCGAATGCAAGTTCCCTGCCCTCCTACGGTGAACTTCCATTCTTAAAATTAGAACCTCTTGCCACCCGGTTCCCGGTGTCTCAAGTTGGGTTCTAAATATGATAAAACAAGGTTACTCGCTCCAGTTCGCTCACAGGCCACCTCGCTTCAGAGGTATTATTCACACTTCAGTAAGGGACAACGAAGCTCATGTTCTTCGGTCGAAGTACAAACATTGCTTGCAAAAGGTGCAGTGGAAACGGTACCTCTAGCGAACAGCGAGTCAGGGTTTTTCAGCCACTCCTCGGGTCGAAAAAGGATGTCGGGCTCAGACCTATTCTAGATCTCAGACTTATGAATCGCTGTCTTATGAGACGGCCATTCAGGATGTTAACTTTTCTCTTTCAAAGTTTTTTTATTTATATTTACATTCTAAATCACATACAACAATCCCCCGACCCTCACCATCGAACATCTAGAGTAGCATCCATACTGTCCATTAATTCAGAGAGGAATTGTAAGTAGAAGAACCGAGCATATATATATATATACACACATGCCAACATAAATCAACCTCCAACCATATATAAAAAGAGATACATGCACATACACTCGCATGAGAAAAAAAAGGGGGGGAATAATAATAAATAAAATACATTACAAAAAGAAAAGGAGAAAAAATTAAGACTTATCAACATAGTCAATAAAAGGGTGCCACATCTTAAAAAATTGTTTTTCTGACCCTTTTAGTGAATACCTAATTTTTTCAAGGCAGAGACAAGACATCATATCTCTAATCCATTGAGTATGGGTGGGTGGGAAGGGATCTTTCCACTTTAATAGTATTGCTCTACGTGCCAACAAGGAGGAGAAAGCAAGGACTTTACACATAGATGCTGACAGCCATGACTCCTCTGGAGCTACTCCAAATAATGCCACCAGAGGTTCTGGCTGTAAACTGTGCTTAAGAACCTCTGAAAGGGTGTGAAATATCGATTGCCAGAAACGCTCTAAGTTAGGGCATGTCCAGAACATGTGAATTAGTGATCCCTCCTCACATTTACATCTATTGCATATGGGGCTAGTACCAGGAAACATTTGAGATAGTTTAACTTTGGATATATGTGCTCTGTGTACTACTTTGAACTGTATAAGTGAATGCCG
>NW_015546076.1:93103-120309 GCF_001515605.1 Sinocyclocheilus anshuiensis
CATCATATTTCTAATCCATTGAGTATGGGTGGGTGGGAAGGGATCTTTCCATTTTAATAGTATTGCTCTACGTGCCAACAAGGAGGAGAAAGCAAGGACTTTACACATAGATGCTGACAGCCATGACTCCTCTGGAGCTACTCCAAATAATGCCACCAGAGGTTCTGGCTGTAAACTGTGCTTAAGAACCTCTGAAAGGGTGTGAAATATCGATTGCCAGAAACGCTCTAAGTTAGGGCATGTCCAGAACATGTGAATTAGTGATCCCTCCTCACATTTAGGATGTTAACTTTTAAACAGATCCTCACACAGTTTTGTCCCGAGGACTGGTTTCTGACAGTGGATCTGAAAGATACATACTTTCACATCCACATAACCCCCCGCCACAGACCGTTCTTGAGATTTGTGTTCGAGGGAGTGGCCTATCAGTACACAGTCCTACCATTTGGACTGTCACTGGCCCCTCGCACTTTTATGAAGTGCATCAACACAGCTCTTTCCCCTCTGAGACACATGGGAATCCTCATCCTCAATTACCTTGATGATCAGAACAGGAACTTATCGCCGACAGATTGATACTGCTCAGCCATCTGGAGTACCTTGGGTTGAAAATCAACCTGCACAAGAGTCATTTGTCTCCCAGACAGCGAGCGGTCTTTCTGGGGACTGTGATAGACACCTGGTGCCTGGGCCGGTTTTATGTTAGGGTGACCCTTCACTGTATCAAAGCTGTGGCCCCTTGGACAACTTCTCTCCTGTTCCAACTGGGTATGCAGTTGGGACTGTCCTCCAGGAGGAAGGTAGTGATGACAGACACCTCCAACGTGTGTTGGGGCGTCCTGTTAGAGTTCTATCCAGCGTTCAGCTCCTGGTCGATCCACTTTCCCTTTACAGGATTGCTCGACACCTCCTACATTGGGTACAGAGCAAACTCCTCTCAATCAAAGCGGTTCATGTGCTGGGCAGTCTGAACCTTGGCGCAGACATGCTGTCCAGAGGCAATGTAGCTCCAGGAGAATGGACACTACATCCTCAGAGGGTTCAGGAAATCTGGTCTGTCTTCGGGAGGGCAGAGGTTGACCTTTTCACCTCAGAAGACAACCCTCACTGCTCGACTTATTTCTCCATGTAGCGAGATGCGCTGGCCCACGATTGGCCCAGATCTCGCCTGTACGCCTTCCCCCCGATTGCCCTGCTTCCTCAGGTCATCCGATGGTTTAGGGAAGTCGGGTTGCTCAGTCCTCCTTGTGGCCCCACCCTGGAAGTTCCCCCGAGTTAGTGCAGCTGTCAGCAGCTACCCTGTGGCCGATACCAATATGGAGAGACCTTCTCTCGCAGGTGAAGGGCATGATTTGGCACCCCCCGCCGGAGCTGTGGAGCCTTCATGTCTGGAGCCTCAACGGGAGTCTATACAACTCCCGGCAAGACTGAGCGACACCATTTTAGAGACTAGAGCACCGTCTACGAGATGCCTTTACGTTCTTAAGTGGTCAGTCTTCTGTGACTGGTGTGCAGCACGAAGCCTGGACCTGGTTTCTTGTGACGTATCCCAAGTGCTGACTTTTTTGCAAGAGTTGCTTGACAACGGGCGCGCCCCTTCCACACTTAAAGTTTATGTGGCAGCTGTCGCAGCGACTCATTCCCTCGAAGCTGGCCAATCTATCGGCAGAAACGATTTGGTCGTTAAGTTCTTGAAGGGCGCCCGGAGATTGAATCCTCCTCATCCTCAGACAGTGCCAACCTGGGACTTTTCCATAGTCCTGAGGGCCCTCCCTTTGAGCTGCTCCATTCGGCCGATCTGCGGCCCATGTCACTTAAGACCACCCTCCTTTTGGCATTAACGTCGGTCAAGCGAGTGCTTGACTTGCAGGCACTGTCAATCAATGCTTCCTGTCTGGAATTTGGGCCTAACAACTGTAAGGTCTCCCTCAAACCAAGACAAGGTTATGTTCCTAAGGTGCTCTCGTTTAGAGCCCAGGTTATAACCCTTCTAGCACTCCCTGTTGCAGAGTGTGAGCAGGGTCCCAATCCACTCTGCCAGGTCAGGGCTCTTAGACTGTATGTTGAACGCTCTGGTCTTTTCAGACAGTCAGAGCAGCAATTTGTTCGCTTCGGAGGCCGCAATAAAGGGCTGCCTGTTATGAAGCAGAGATTTTCCTGCTGGATAGTAGATGCTATAGCCTTGGCTTATGCCTCAGAAGGCTTGCAATGCCCTATCGGGTTGAGGGCCCACTCCACCAGAGGAATGGCCTCCTCCTGGGCGTGGTCCAGCAGAATTTCTATAAGTGAGATTTGTGTGGCTGCCGGCTGGTCGTCGCTTTCCACATTTACCAGATTCTATCATTTAGATGTCCCTGCCCCACAGGCACGGATTTTGTCTATTTAATCAGCCTATTTCTCCCCTAGGGTGGAAATGGTTATATCTGTAGTCCTTAGCTGGGCTTGGGACTCAGTTTGACTTATGATTGTGCGGCCGCCAGCTGGTCGTCGCCGTCCTCTTTGATAGATTCTATATTTAGACGTCCCTAAATATAGACGCTTTTGATTTGTCTGTTTTATCTACCTATTTCTCCCTTAGGGTGGAAATAGCTATATCTGCAGTTCTCAGCGGTGCTAGTTGGGACTCACTTTGGTTTGTGCAGCTACACAAACGTGAACAAATCAGGCTTCAATACCAGTGTAAACAGGAGTTTCCCTATACACAACGCTCGTTCCCTTATCTCAGGGAACCAAGGTTACGTCAGCAACCGGAGTGTTCTACACACATACTGAAGCACGCGTGGCGCTCATGGTGTTTCCTGCTTCTGCCGTCTCGCTATATGAAGATATAAACACATGAACTTAGAACTGCTCTGAGAGTCTTCACGACAACCCATCAAAATAAGTCTGGTTTAACCTAAAGAAATTTTGACAGAAACATATTACTATTGTACAATAGAATGTATGTCTCAAAGTAATAATAATAATAATAATAATAATAATAATATTTCTATAGGAATAATCACACAATTTTTGTTGTTGTGCAGCACTTTGTTGGCTAACAATGAAAGTAATAGTTACATTTGAATTTGATTATATTTTGAAATTGAATGTTAAAACACGTATTCCAGAGAAATTAAACCGGAAGTTTCAACGCCATCTGAGAGTTTTTATTTTTTTAATTTTTTTTATTATGCTTCCATTTACAACAAACAAACAAGGTACATAAACACATCACATAATCTAACAACACGTGAACAGCCTTAGGTTGAGCATAACCAGTGATAAACAAGATCACAATAAGCCAATAATAAAGAAGAAAATAAAATAAAATAAATAAATAGAACAAATAAAACAAACAAACCAAAAGGGGCTTTTTACATTAGTTTATACATGCCCCAAATCATCTGAGAGTACAAACTGCAGTATGCTTAACCACGGTGACGTGAATGTGCGAGGCTTCCGGTGCCAGCCTCTTCCGCTTGTTTTCGCTGTACTGGTATTGCTTACCATATTATTTTAATTCATTGTTATAGTCATAAACATTTGTTGGTTTGTGACGCAAATAGTTTACTGCACTGAAATGACTGATCGTGTGCCTCGTCTTATCTGTCGGCGCGTTATCTGTGTCTTTCCCTTTTTTCTTTTCTTTTTTTTTGAATGGACGTATGAGTCTCGTATGAGTATGAGTCTCACGCTGAATACATAAAAAAGCTGTCGTCCTTGTTCCAAGTTGCATAATAATGTATCCCAAATAAAGGTAATAGGAGAATACAAATACTGAATAGCTTGTAACTTCTGTAGATACTGAAACATTTTAAACCACTAAAAAACTAAATTATATAATGTACATAAAAAGATAATGTACTTTGAGACTCCACTTTAATTTTGACTCTTTGGAGTGGGACAGCAATAAAACTATATTAAAAAATCTCCTAAAACAGTTTTTTGTAAAGTTAACTTTAAGACAACCATAAAGAAACACCACTTTTGCAACAAGACTAAACCAGGGTTTCTAGCCAATGTGTTTTTTCAAACAATGGTGAGACTCCCCCTAGTGGTGCTGCGTTTTAACAAGAAAGGAAATCAGACTGTTCTCACAATCCTACAAGCCTTTATTAATGACATTGCATGCAATAAAAGTACAAAATCAACAAATAAAAACAAACATGTTTCACAAGACAACTGTCTGATTTTGTAACATATTGCATATGCAGAAGTATCTGAAATAAAATAAGCATGTTTATAATTCCTTTTCCAAAATGAAACTTTCCTTCCTTGATAATAACAAGTTTGCTAAATCAAAGCAAGGCTCTTCATGCAGCTGTTATAATAACTTTATGAAATATTTTCTGTCACCTGTTCTTTTAAAGCTGTCAATCCTAAAGCCTTGGATCTTGCTTTAATGTAGCATAACTTGAGCACAGATCCATTACAATAAATCGCACAAATATCCTTTTAAAACCATTGCTGCCTTTTTAATCCTCTTTCTCACACCAAATGCACCTCTGTACATGTTTGTTTTAAAATGAAATGTAGCTCATTTAAACTTTGTATATAAGTATATAAGTTATTATATATTAAAATATTTTTTTGGTTGCAATATTTGCATTTCAAATGACAATCATGTTATCTGCAATGCTGACAAAGCTTTTTAATTTAAAAAGTCAGATAGTAATAATATGGATCCCCAGTTCCCACCTCCACCAGTGCTGTTGTATCGGTCCTACACAAAAAGAGCTCTGGGATCACGGAAAGTTAACGCAGCATCCTGAGTTTGCGGTAAAATGATACGGCCATGAGGGCAGCAACGGTGCCCACAATGACGAGGACGGCCAGAGCGATGCCCAGTCCTACAGATGCCCCATTACCACTGTCCTTCTGTGCACTGCTCAGGGCTGTACAGGAATACAAGAGACAGCATGTTATTACCAAAATGACCTGTTTTCTGGCATCCTTCTGTAAATGAAATACATTGATGAGAGAGGCTTACCTTCTTCCTTGGTGGTAAGAGCTGAAAGAAAGAACAGTTTGCAGTTATTATTATGTAGCTACATTTATGTGTCTTGAAATAACTTGGACTATATCAAATGCTTTTATCCACGACTATCATATTTTATGACAAGGATAGTGAGGTAGAGGAGAGCCATACAGGAGTCTGCTTGAGTCCTAATAGGTCCTGAGGTGATGAGGGTGGTGTCTGAGACGCCATCTTTAATTGTCGTTGTCTGTATGTCCCGTCTCCTCCTCCTGTTGCATTGCTGATCAATGAAAATGGATGAGGGTTAAACAATAAAGCAGGACACATTTATCTGATCATTCAGTTAATACCCCAATAGTTGTAGTCTTATAGGCCAGTTTGAAGAACATGTGGTACCTTGAACTGGGTGCAGGTGCTGGTTTCACAAAGTCTGGTGATGCAGTGGAGGTAGTAGGTGGAAATGGTCTGGTTCTGCTGCTCGATAAAGCGGAAGGCTGGGAAGCTAAAGCGAGCCTTCTGACTGTTTCCATTCTCCAACATGGTGGTCATCTGATCCTGCGAGCACCTTTTAGAAAAACAGAACATTTCAAGTATGTTACAGAACTAGTTGACCAATGAATTTCCATGGCTTTGTGGCTTTGTTTCTGACTCTAACCCAACCATTTCTAATTGATGAAATATTATTTAAATTAATTATTTGTTTTATTTTCATTCAATTTTATTTGTATTTATATCATTTTGCATGAATATAGAATATATAAAATATTAAATAAATTAGACAACCAATGAATTTCCATAGCTTTGCTCATGAGTATTTAAAAGAATTTTATAGAGACCAAAACAACAATTTAAATTGATGAAATATTCTTTAAAATAATAATTTTTTGTTAATATTTATTATAAATATAGGATATATAAAATACGTTTTTAAAAACAATCTTGTAGAGACTCAAAAAACATTTCTTATTCTGATATATTCTTAATATTTGTATTCTATTAAATGCATTATATATATAATATAACTATAAATATAAATGTAATATAAATATATAAGTATAATATATAAGAAATAAGTAAAATATAAAATAAATGATATTATACTATAAATGTTATTTTTAACATAACATTTCCCTGACATTTCAAAACGTCCCTTTTTTGAGACTTACGGGACAAATAGGTTGAAAAAGGTTGAATTGGAGGGTAAGGCTGAGATAGAGGCATAGCAACGATCCAGCAGAACATGATACCTGTGGAGGAGGAGGACAGAATCAGTCGATTTCTACATTAACTAATGGAGGCATATCTTAGAAGAAACATCAGCAAATGTTCCTCACTGTGAAGTCAAGTTTGCTGCAATGACTTGCACGTAGATTCTGGTTCTGAGCTCAACACCAAGAGCAGGGATAACGAGTGGAGTTGTGTAGTTTACATCCTAGAGACACAATTAAAGTATGAAGTTATGGACACACTATGACATAGCATAGAAAAAGCTATAGATTTTGGAAACGTTTTCCCCCATTGTGTATTTACTTTGAAGAGCTGCATGCTTAAAGTGCTGATGAAGCTACCATTGTTGTCAATCACTGCAATGGAGGAGGATGACCTGAAGAGGGAGGTAAAGTTTAGAGATTACAAGTGATGTATAGCTAGAGCCCATGAAAATAATTATTCACTACTCAGTTAAGAATGTCAACAAGCTGCATGTTTAATACTGTACAAACTACTGTTTTGTTAATTTTTTAAAAGTCTCTTATGCTCACCAAAGCTGCATCTATCCGATAAAAAATACAGTAAAACAGTGACATTTTGAAACATTATTGCAATTTAAAATGATAATTTTCTAATTTAATATATTTTAAAATGTAATTTATTCCTTTGTTGACAAAGCTGAATTTTCAGCATCATTACTCCAGTCTTCAGTGTCACGTGATCCTTCAGAAATCATTCTAATACACTGATTTGGTGCTCAATAAACGTTTATTATTACCAATGAAAACAGTTTAAACAGTTTAATATTTTTGTGGAAATCGTGATACATTTTTTCATTAAGGATTCTTTGATGACTAGAAAGTTCAAAAGAAAAGCATTTATTTGAAATAGAAATCTTTTATAACAGTTTAAATGTCTTTACACTCACTTTTGACCAATTTAATGCATCCTCCTTGATTGAAAACAGTAAGCCAGAACGTGGGCCAGTCCCAAAGTTCACTAAAACTCTGACTAGACAGGGAGACTAGCTAAGACTAGCTTAGGCTGGTTTAAGATCTTTTTATTGTTATTATTTCAGCAGAATTACTTTATTAAGAGAGTTAAAGGAGCTTACACATCAACTTGTGTATTGTTGACCAGGTACTCGAGTGGATATGCACAGGAGTAAAAATAACTCAGCTCGGCGTTGTAGGTCACTGTTCCTATTGTGGGGTCGAAAGATCTGACCACCCCACTGATGTTAACCGTCTGGATGTTAGAGAAGTCCGAGAAGATCCCGGTCCCTGGAGCGCTGGTGGTCTACAAATGAAGACAATTAAATTAATCAGACTTGCAAAGCGAGATATCAAAATACAGAGAAAATGGAGAGAACTAATTCTCTTTATCTATATTGACACGTTGTTGTCAGTGTGCATGTATGAGTAACACTGACCCTTATTGGTAACCTCGCTAGTTTGCTGGCTTTGGGCACTTTTCAACTCGCCAGAAAGCGAGATCAGTTTGCTTAAGGTGTTTTTAAGTAGCCTAGAGAATACTTCATCAGTGTAAATATAGTTTAGAAGATGCAGTAGGCTAGTACTCACGCGGAAGATGCTGCCGCAGGAGTCTAATTGTCTCAGAGGGAAGTTGAAGCGCACGACCGGAGGATTCGCGGTCGCATCCAGTGTTCCCCGACACGACGGATCATTTGCGACTTGATTGAGAATCAACAAACTCGCGTTATATCCAGTGTAAATGACCGGGCAGACCTGGATGGCCAAATTGATAGACTCGGTCCCGCAATACACTGCGATGTCGGTGTACGCTGTAAGACAAAAACAAGACCCCTGATGTCTTTCCTATAAAATTGATTAATTGTTTTGGTTTTAAAAGCAGTTACAATAATTATTGTAGACAAAATCATGCATGACAATAGGCCTACCTGGACGCCTGTAGGAACTCCCACAGTCATTAGGAGTAAGAGCCAGGTGGCCATTAACCAGCACACCCACAATCAAGAGACTGAGTAGAACCATGTCAGTTATCTGCTCTTCATCAATGTCCAAAAATGACCATTAAACGACTCTCGGCACCCTAGAGAAAATCTCGAAGAGCTTCTGAAGGTATCCTTGCTGTTAAAGATCCTTTATCTCCTCAAAGTCACTGTTGGATTAACTCTGACAGGCTTCAGTCTCTTATTTATATATGTATGTGTATAGGAGAAGTTAGTTAGATTACTACTGCAGGATTGGGCCAAAACAAGGTCATTTGCCATTTGGTATGGTTGCTTGAGTTCTCAAGAACAATTCACTTTTGTGGATAAGGTACCATTACCTTGAGGCAAACCTTGAAACCTTACACATCACCTTTAAAGTTAGACCATAAACAATGACCACTGTCTTTGTCATCTTATACATCCTGAAACATATTAACATGTAATTTAATAAACTAAGTACAAACTCTATTGAAGAAGTACACAATATGTGGGAGGTCCCGTCTTCTCTTTGGACCTAAAAGTACAAGTCAGTCTGACCTCTGACCTTGGATGCCTTTTAGGAGGTTAGCTACCTTAAAAGCTTGATGGTCACTGCATGAAATCTCACATGTAGTGATGGTTTGTACACACCTGGTTGGTGGTTGTGATAATGATTGTAAAATGGATATGCTGAAGGGATTCATTGTAGAACACAAAAGAAGATATTTTGAAAAATGTCTCAGTGTTTTTTGTCCATATTTTGAAAGGCAATGGCATCCAAAACAACACTGGACTTCACTGACTTTCATTATATGTTCAAAAACAGTTGAAACGTTAGACTGTTTCAAAGAAGCAAGTAAGTCATTTAAGTTTGGAATGACATGAGGGTGAGTAAATTATGGCAAATTGTTCATTTTTGGGTCAACTATCCATTTGAGAGTAAGCCGCAATTTAGTAATTTTGAAGCTTTTCGAATAGTAAAGTTTCCATAAAAATGCTAGAGTTTTGAATTCTTCCTGTGCTTCTTACAGCATATCAACAGCTAATGAGGTGAAATCTGTGAAAATGAGGTACAAATTCACAGAAAATACCAATGGAATTGTAATAGGAACCTGTCAGCTGAGCTACCTGGGAAGGACAACACTTTCTAATTAGGGTCAAATCAGGGTGTTGGGTGTTGGCCTTCTTCTATTGTCAAAAACATAAAACCATGGAAATATTACAGAACTCATCATAATATGATGCCAGCCATGACGTATTCAGTTAAATATCTTAGCAAAACAATACTGTGGACTTCACACATGCATAAGATCAAAGACCTCAGCGAACATAAGAAATGAGAGGGAGATAAACAAGCACTGCATCAGATTTTTGTAGTTTTTGACTCGCTGCAGGCCCTGCAGTAATCTGGGATTATGTAGAGAAAGGATGCAGATTGTGGAGATCTACAGTGGTGTGTGAGATTTAAATGGGTGGTTTGTGTCTGTGTTGTATTTTCAATGTCATTTCTTGTGGCCGAATAAAAAAGATTGTTAGAGTGTGATTTTAAGTATGGTATATGTTGAAAATTATATATAAAACTGATACAAACGCAGACAAATGAACAAAAAGTAGTGAAATGAGACATTGATTTGGATTAATTTTTATAATAAAACATATTAAAATTGTCCATTATGTGCAGCTGACAAATCTGTTTGGGAAAAACATCAGGTTGCACATATTTACAATTTTAATAAAAAAAAAAAGTTATAATGGCACATCAATTTAATAACACTACATATGTACATCTAAAAATATTTTATGTTTTATTTATATTTAAAACTATATCATGCAAATTAAAAACAAATTGTCCAGGTTAACAGCATCTGTGGCATGCTGTTTATTACCATTGAAAATAATTGTGATTTGCCCCTACGTTTGCAAAACTGAACAAAAATATATTACAAATCAATGTTAATTGGGCGGTATTTTCTGTGGTATTCCAATCTAATCTGTTGCTGTCAACTAATATTTAATTTGAAAGACCTCGGTTTCATTTTTCTTTTGTTTATTCATCGCTTATTCTACTCATTGCACATATACATACACACAGTTTAAAAGATCAACAATAATTCATCAAGCAAATAATCTGCAATCTATATGTGAACAATCTACATTTGTTTTGTGCTCTGCACTTCAAGGCATAAAGGATCACAGACCCTGAAACGGATAGTAACAAACTGAGGTATTTTCAAAGGGACTATTAGATTCATATAAGTTAAAATGGGAAAACTTGTTTGACAAAGCCGCCCAATGCCAATGTTGTGACATGCGAGAGCAGTGAACAAATATTGTGACGTATTTCAATGCACTCTGGATTTGGACGTCATGGTCATCTGAAGCTGGGGTTCCAGACCCCTGTCAGACATAGAAGGGCTGGGCTTCCTGAGCAGCCTGAGGGAGAGGATGAAGAGGCCCAGGCACGTCACACCTAACACAACCACACCCGATATCAAGGCACTGGTTACAGCATTCAGATGCTGGGAGGATCCGCTCACTGCAGGGGCACAGAGAGGGGTGAGTGGGGGTCAGCAGAGGACTGTGGGGGTGAATGGGGTTGGGTGGGATGGGGGCAAAATCAGACAAGATAGTTCTGTAAATGGGTACCACAGTTGTCATGGATCTCATTTGCAGAACTTGACACTGGTGTCCATTGTTTCACTGTGAAAACAGAGCTGATGTCTCACAGAAAGGACACAGCGGGGTGGGGTTGGGACATTTGGGGGGTCTACTAATGAAAAACATTTAGCAGGCTACTTAATCTTACCACGTTGTGAGTTGTTGGTTGGAGATTCATCTGCAGAAAACAAGCAAGATGTATATGTTTTTAGAAGTTTTTGTGGTAAATACAGCGTAAATGGTTTCATGATTTAATACTTTCTAGCTTGAACTACAATTACATCTCAAGCATTAAATTGAAAACATTAAGCAAATTCTACATTTGTACTCAATTCAAACGTATGTACAAATGTCCAAAAGATCAAATATCTAAAAAATAAAAGTCACTTTCAAAGGTATAACAAATACATAAAATCTCCTTAACATTACAGTGCTGCTGTTCCCAGCATCTGGGGCATGAATAATTAATAAGTTTGCCTTGTTTTACTGTTTGCTTTTGCACCATGTTGTTATTGATTTTGTTGTCATGTTTAGAAAAACTATCCATTGATTGTTATCATTATCATGTACCAAATGTTGAGGTCTGTGAGATTGGCTACAACTCGTTTCTTAAAATATATATTAAAAATAAATGCTGTTCTTTTGAACTTTCTATTGTATCATGGTTTCCACAACAATATTAAGCAGCACAACTGTTTTCAACATTGATAAGAAATGTTTCTTCAGCAGCAAATCAGCATATTAGAATGATTTCTGAAGGATCATTTACTTTTGTACCATTATTAAATAAAAAAAACAAAAAAAAACTGTGCAACAACTTTTGAAGGAAATTAAATTGAATTTGTCATTTTTTTCAGTGCATTTAATGGACTATAAAGCTGAGGATGGCTCTCACCACTCCTAGTGATTATGGGCCCTGCGGTTATGACGGCATCCCCTGAGGATGAACCTGATACGACATGTTCATCCACAGTGTCTCTCCTCCTGCGTTTTCCACAGATCTGCCATGAGAGATATTACAGTCAGCGCTCTCGTTCAGTTAGTACATGTAAAATATATTAATAACCATAAAATATTTCAGCATTATGACGTTTTACCGGAATTAGTATTGCGCAGTCATCTACTCGACACAGCTTTGTGATACAGTGCAGAAACACGGTGGACATCTTCTGGTTCTTATGTTTCACAAAACGGAAAACTTCAAACGCAAAGCGGCCCATTTGACTTTTTCCGTTCTCAAATACAGTTGTCTGCGGATCCTTGTAGCACCTATTTAAACCCCCACAAAAGTAAAGCCTCTTTAAATCTGCTGAAATCTACAGATAAATTGATTATCTTCAGTCACACACAAACTTGAATGCAACCGTGCACGCACACACAAATGATGTTTTCTAAAAGGCCTTTGTGCATTGTATAGTTGAGCAGGTAATGAGGACTCACCGAGTTAGTGCGCACATAATTTCAGAAAATACTAAATTACCCAAAGAAAAGGTCATAGCGTATCCCATCATTAGGGTTCCCAGAGGGGGTGGTGTAACAGTGATCCATCAGAACATTCCACCTGTGGGAAAAACACAGTCATTTCTGCTATTAATGGGAATCAAATCTCTAATCGCAAGTAAAAAAATTAAAATAAAAATAGCTAATAGGGGCTCAAGATCTAAGTGTTTACCCAAGTAGAGGAATATTTCTCATAATTGATATTATTTATACTAGTAATTTGTCACAATTTATAATAGTAATCTGCCTTCACAAAAGATAGCTAAAACATTATGATGTAAAATACTTTTACAGAAAAATAAATGAAGTGTTTCAATAATGAGTTTATAAGATATAAAAGCATAAATTTCTCTGTACGATATACCTCCTGTCCAGATTTGTAGCCTTGACTGCAGCAAACACACGAGTCTTCAAGGACAGGCCGGACATTGGTATAGAGATCAGCTGACTGAAGGTTGAGTCCTGTCAAATATGAGACAAAGAAAATTAGCTACTGTAATGGTGCTCTAAGCCAGTCTTCATTGCAACATGCCGTTTTTACATTTTAATACAAGTTTGAGAACTGTACACATTTTTGTACACATAAACAATATGAAATTGATAATAGGTCCTAAGGAGAAATAATTTATAATTAAAATAAATCAATAAGTCAAATTTAATTTGTAATTCTAAATTAATTCATGAACTAAGTTACTTCATTTTTTTTTATAAATTTGTATTTTAATTGCATTTTATTTTATGAACTACAGAGATCACTCACATTGTAAAGCACCAAACTGAGAGTGCTCAGGAAAGTGCCATTATTGTCTTTCACTGATATTGCAGCAGACGAGCTGGTAAAGGAGGTTGAGATTAAAACAAGACATTATGGCTGTTTATTCACAGCTGAACATATCAGCAAAGCATTGATTGTTCTGATAAATGCAGCACAGTTCTTTGACTAAAATAGTTGTAGAAGTAGGTTGTTACGTCAGAAAACAGACTCACGATGCCAGCTGGCCGTTGTTGAGCAGGTACTCCAGAGGATAACTACAGCTGAATTTATACACCAGACCTGGCAGGTAGCTGATAACAGTTGGAGGGTCTGGGGTGTCAATGTAGCCCGATATATTACCCATCTGTACCATGGAGGTGTTCCCATAGGCATTAAAGCTTTGAGATGCAGAAACCTGATTAGAGAGGAAAAAAAAGTTTTTTTTTAAGCTCATATAATCCAATTTGTTCTTTAAAATCACATATCAGTTATGCTACGTAATTCACTATTAAAGGAACAGTTCACCCAAAAATGAAATTTGCTGAAATTTACTCACCCTCAGGCCATCCATAATGTAGATGAGTTTGTTTGCTCATCGCAACAGATTTGTCTAAACAGCTGATAAAAACATCACACAAATCCTCAAAAATATGTCTGTAGATTTTGATTTGAGAGGACAACAGGGAATGGACTTTTTCACTGGGAGAAGCATTATTATAAATTATGGATTGGTATTTTAACCAGAAGCAATGGTTTAAAGTTAAAAATGTCTTAATGATGGACTTGTTTCTTACAAACACGCAGCTTTTTGCTTCACAAGATGTTAATTGATGGATTGGAGATGTGTGGGTTACTTGTGGATTATTGTGATGTTTTTATCAGCTGTTTGGACTCTCCTTCTGACGGCACCCATTCACTGCAGAGCATCCATTGGTGAGCAAGTGATGCAATGCTACATTTCTCTAAATCTGTTCCAATTAAAAAACAAACTCATCTACAGCCTGGATGGCCTGGAAGTAAATTTTCAGCTAATTTTATTCCTTTAACACAAACAGCTTGGGCAAAAAGTGAAGCTGGTGCAAGTTCAGATATACAGTTCAGTGGTACTGTATGATTATCATATTCATACACCATGGTATTCCCATAATACATGTCCAAAAACTATAAGAATACCATAGCACTTGTGTGTAAGTGAATGTATCTCTCACCTCCAGCGTGTTTCCACAGGACTCCAGTGTGCTCAGACTGATACTGAAGAGCACAGCTGTGGGGAAGGTGTTGTTGTTTATGAAGCCTCGGCATTGGACATCTCCATGACGACCGTTCAGTGCCAAGTCAGCATCAGTGTATCCAGAGTACAGCACAGGACAGAGGTTAATCTTTAGTGTGATTGTCTGAACGCCACAGTATACACTGATATCTCTCTCACCTTGAGGAAAAAAAACAATTCAAGTAAATGAAAACCTCATAATATGTGTCACAATGGAGACAGCATTCTTTACTAAACATGGGCTTACAATAAAATACAGTGGCGTCAAATGGAGGAACTGCTTCAATTTAGCATTTTTACACACTTTTCATTACATATGATATTATCAGTGTGATAATGTAAGTGCAAAGTATTACTATGAATCAAAATATTACTATGAATTTCAAAATGTTTTAGTACTTGGTTTGTCCTCCTTTTGTTTTAACGACAGCAGAACTCGAGCTCCATGAACTCCACAAGTAAGAACATCTGATCTTTTGGAGCTGGAAATACTGCTTGCTCATTTACATCATAACATTTCTTTGTATTGTAGTTATTTTGCAGTTTAAATGAAATGGTAAATTTTAGATTTTCAGACCCCACTATATATAATAATTTTCTCTAGTATAGGGAATTAGAGCAACATTTACATAGAAAAACAATCATTTATACATTTGAAAAAAATGATACTTGTAAATTATTCATTATCTAAATAGATTTATTTACACTACTGTTCAAAAGTTTGGGGTTGGTAGCATTTTTATTTATAACATTACATTAATAATAATAAAAATTATAATAATAATAAAAAGTCAGTAATATCGTGAAATATTATTACAATTTAAAATAACTTTATTATTGTAATATATTTTTAAAGTGCAATTTATTCCTGTGATGTCAAAGCTGAAATTTCAATCTTCAGTGTCACATGATCCTTCAGAAATCATTCTAATATGCTGATTTGCTGCTCAAGAAACATTTATTATTATTATTATTATTATCAATGCTTAAAATTTTGTGGAAACGATAAAAAATGTAATGAATAATTTTCTATTTAATTAATAATCTTTTTGCAAAAGAACAGCATTTTATTTGAAATAGAAATCTGTTTTAACATTTTGAGTGTCTTTACTGTCACAAATCAAACAAACACAAATCTTACCTACTTTTGAACTGTAATGTATTATTGTTTATTTGGCTCTTCTTACCAGGGAATCTGCTGTGGTAGTTTGGATCACAGTTGAATCCATTAAACTGTGTAAAACCTAAATGAATCCCACTGAAAAGCAGAAGGGGAACACATATCCACTCCATTTCAACACCTGGAAAGGAAGGAGAACAAAAATTAAAACAAACAAAAAAATCACTCAAAATTCAAACAATGACTGGCATAACAGTCATATTTTTTGTTTTAACAATATGACAACACATTCATAGTGTAACGTGTTGAGATCCCTCTCTTACCTCAGTCCCCTGATGCAGGTGAGCTGCGCTCCATGCGTTTCGGCCTGCTGCTGGTGAGTGAATGGGCAGCCTGGCATCTCCAGAGGGCCGCCCGCACCACAGGCCTCTACCACGGCCAAAACAATGAGCCATTATCAGAAGCCTTAAACAAAAAGAGCTGTCCTGGACAACATGGGAAAATCCATCACAATCTCAATGCGCTGAACAAATCTTTTTTATGGAGCCAGAAACATGAGCAGCTTTTACGATTTCCCACTCGTCTCCTCATAGCTTGATCTGCCTCTGTCATCGCTCAATAATGTCTGAGCTCAGTGTGGGACTGAAGGTAGGAATTATGTTTTCATCGGCGGCTGAAGTGACTAAAGGGCCTATTCTCTCTGTCAGTCCATCAGGCTTGATAGTGAGTGTGCTGCTATTGTCACTGTGGCCTCCCGGTTCCTCACACTTATCTCAACCAGAAACTAGATGAAGATACAATCACAAACTGCCCATTTTTTGGCATTAAATAGTAAAGCTAATAGATAATAGCAGATAATTGCTGCCATATCTAATACTCTGATTTAATCAGTTTATAGTAACGTGTTAATGTGCAGTAATAACTACTTTTTTAAAGCAGACAAACAGTCAGCTACATATAGCGTGTCTGATCTTTATACATACATTTTTTTTTGTTTGTTTTTGTGCAAATTATTCCTTTTTTTGGAAAAGAATAACATTGATTTAAAATAGAAATCAGTTTTAAGATGATAAATATCTTTACTGCAAACTTTTGATCAATTTAATGTGTCCTTGCTGAATAAAAGTATTAATTTACTTTCAAACAGTCAGCTACATATAGCGTGTCTGATCTTTATACATACATTTACTACATTTTACATACATTTTTTTTTGTTTGTTTTTGTGCAAATGATTCCTTTTTTTGGAAAAGAATAACATTGATTTAAAATAGAAATCAGTTTTAAGATGATAAATATCTTTACTGCAAACTTTTGATCAATTTAATGTGTCCTTGCTGAATAAAAGTATTAATTTACTTTTGAACTTTTGACCAGTAGTGTATCATTGCTTACATTCTGCAGGTTGGTAAAAATACTCTAATTGTGAGTCATAAACAATATTGAATTTGTTGGGATGCTAATCAAATGGTTTATTAGGGGAGGGACTATTGCTGCTTTTGAAGAATCTTTCACTTATTAGGCTGTTGAAATCAAATTTGTTGAACTTTAGACAGGGCTACTATTCAAACCACAGTAAATGGGATCAAATAGCCTCCTTATCCTGAAATGAATATGGAATCAATCCTGAAACAACAACCATCTACTGTACTTTACAACACCCACCCATGAAATGACCCAGATGTACTGTCAGGTGGCCATGTGCTCTGATTCATCCTGAAGGATTACATGACATTCATTTGTTTGTAGTGATCACTGTGCTGTGAGGACAGTATATTCTCATACAGTCCTTTGGAGTCTTCTAGGTTTATCTTGAGGAACAGTTTATCATACAACCACCATTTTAAGGGTTAAAACCTTAACTCTAGAGTTCAATTTAGACAGCTGTAAAATGTAAGCTTATTCCATACTCCCATATAGTTCACATTTCCTCAGATGTGTTTATATTAGAGTCCAGTCATGATGTCCAATCAGCATGAAAATCAATACTTATTATTACCGTCATTAATGTTCCACACAGAGGCCTTTAACGGATCTGTGACAGACCATTAAGCCAATAAGAGAGTATAGGCTATGGTAGGTTAACTTTTTAACTTTAGGTTACATTTTCAACTTTTGAATCACTTTTATTCTGATGTTATTTGCAAGATAAGTTTCAGAGTCAAGCTATGTTAACTGGCCTTTTCTTCCCACAGTGTCCCTGCAGACCAGAGGGGAGAGTATGTTAAATTGGTAGGTAGGCCTATATGTTAAAACACATGCACTTTTTTTCATGGTCTTGTACATATTATTTTAATGTAACTTTCCCAATTTCCCAGTAAAGCTTACAGTACTCTTAACCTCCTGAGACCCTGCATCCTCATATGAGGACATTATATTTTAGTGAATTTCTCTGAGACTATACATGCCAAAGTTTTAAGTCTGGATGTCCTGTACAGAGCACATTCTTGGCTTTTCAGAGATACTAAATGTTTGGATGCTTCACCATGACCACTCCCTCTCCTTGGTCTTCAAAAATGTCTGATATTAATTTACTGACACTCTTATGGAAATATGATAATATTTTGTAATTATAATTTAAATCGGACTAATTTTTAAACTGTGTGTCATAAATCAACATCTCAGGAAAATGTTATGGGGTTTCAAATCAAAATATGACTTTCTGTTACGAAACAGGAGGTTGATTTCATAGATGTCCTCATATGAGGACACCAGGACTAAAAGCATGTTTATTATGCATTTTGGGAGACACAACAAATTAATAGGAAAATTAATTATATATCAATATTCTTATGAAATATTAGATATTATTATGAAAATCTGGCCAATTATTACTCCCATTATTACACTTATGTTTTCAACATGCTGTCCCAACAGCACATTAATATGCAAATTATGTACAGTGTATAGATAACATTGTGTTTAATAGGAAAACCAGTTTATGGAAATTTTACACATATTGCATAAAGTAAAATGGTATATCAAATAATTTTGTTATATCTTTTATAACATAGTTGAGAATCATCCTTAAACAAAGTTAGTTATAAAAAAATCCTGAAACCTACAAATTGATTGGTTATTTAAAAAAAATCATTCTGTTATAACATAGTTGAGAATTATCTTTATACAAAGTTTGGTAAAAAAAATCCTGAAAACTAAAAATGTATTGGTGATTTAAAAAAAATAAATTGTTTTTGCCTATGCATGTCCATTCATGTCTTTTAATTTTTTTTAAAGAAATTGAGTCCCGATGTCCTCTACCAAGGACGTAGCATAACTTATGAATGAAATATCATTTTTAATTTTTTTTTTGTTTACATTTTTTTTAATGCTATAAACAATGTAATGACATCAAAAAATAAAACATTTTTCCTAAAATGTTTTGCCGGGTCTTAAGACGTTAAAACTACTGTACTTTACAGTAATTTTTACTGTGGTACAAAATACAGCAACCACTGGATAATTGTTGCCAGTATAAGTTACTGTTAATTTGACAATAACATTTTACAGTGCACGGCACTAGCAAATCAAGAAAATACTCAAATTATGACTGATTCATTTATTTTGTTTTAATATAACTTGTTTTATTGCTGACAGATATATAGTGAATAGCCCACATGATACAGGCTATATCTATTTTTATGTAAGTTATTACTTTGCCCACCCGGTGTGAAAACTATCCGAAACAACTGATAGTAAGGGACTTTCAGCATACATGTTTTGTTTGTATGAATAATAAAACCTTTGAAATGTGACTACAGTTTCAAAGGAGGACAAGAGATGTCAGCTATCATTTCAGGGTGCACCATCCAAATACGAGCTCTCTGATGTTGGACCCTCCTACCTGTAATAATTCGACGGCGCCCTCTAGTGTTCATATCAGGTGGAGCACAGGCGTGATGACTTGTCTTGTGTCACCGCCATTAACTTAGTAATAAGTTAGTGTCACCGCCATTAAAAGTAATAGTGCTGCTCACAAATAGCCCATACATGCAAGCCATCATAACATTTGTTTAAAAATAATTTCTAAACTATTGTTCAGAATTGCTCTGAATTATTATTCAGAAGATCAACTGTTGCAAAAATAAATTTCATGAAGTCACTCCTCTTTAAACGTAATCTTTAAAAAAAGATCACTATTCATTTTTCAACATTCTTTGTATTTTCATATTTTCATAATTCTTTCACTTTAATTTGTCAGATTTTATAACATTAGCCTACATTATCCTAAAACCATTGACCATGTATAGATTTTTTATTGAAGTCACTTATGGTCACCAAGGCTGCATGTATTTGATTACAAATACAGTAAAAACAGTAATATTGTGAAGTATTATTCCAATTTAAAGTAACTTTTTTTATATAGCCTATATATTTTAAAATGCAATTCATTCCTCTGATGACAAAGCTGAATGTCAGCAGCCATTACTCCAGTCTTCAGTGTCACATGCTCCTTCAGAAATTATTCTAATATGCTGATTTGATGCTAAAGAAACATTTCTTCTTATTATCAGTTGAAAACAGTTGTGTTGCTTAATATTTTTGTGGAAACCATGATACATGTTTTTTTTTTCAGGATTCTTTGATGAACAGAAATTTATTTGAAACATAAATTAATGCTGAAACAGCATTAATTTGAATTGTTGTATCATTATAAATGTCTGTAACTGTCATTTTTTTAATCAATTTAATGCATCCTTGCTGAATGAAAGTTACCGGTACATTGCTTTAGAATAATAACCCTTAAAATAATCACCCTTCTTCGAAATAACTTTTCCACAGAAGAAAGAAGGTAATGTGAAAACTGTTTTTACTGTATTTAAAACAAATAAATGCCTTGATGAGCAAAGGAAACTTTATTCAACAACATGAAAACATCTTAATTATTCCTAACGTTTGACCCACAGTGCACTGAGGGACAGTGGACATTAATTGTACTTAACTAAATATGAAACATAAAAACAAGACATGTATCACACACACACACACACACGTTTACTTAGCTATCTAAATGGGGACATTACATAGACTTCTATTGTTTTTATATACAGATAGTTATAGACTTTTTAACTTAAATCCACCCCTACCCCTCACAGAAAACTTTCTGCATTTTTACAATAAAAAAACAAACAAACTCTGTTTTACAAATGTGGACGTCCCCAAATTGAGGGTTTTGGCGATTTTGTCAGATTTTGCTCACTTTTGGGTACAAATTTGTCACCAAAATATGGTTAAGTAGGCACACACACACACACACACACACACACACACACACTCATATTGGCATATGTGGTTTACAGGGACTCTCCATAGGCATAATGGTTTTTATACTGTACAAACTGCATTTTATATCCCCTTACCCTATCACAGAAAACTTGATGAATTTTTAGATTTTCAAATATAATAATAATAATAATAATAATAATAATAAATAAATAAATAAATACCGTTTAGTATGTTTTTAAAGCCATTTGGTTTAGGAGGACACAGGAAGCGTCCTCATAAACCAAGTTCACGTTGTAATACCTATGTCATACACATTTGTGTCCTCATAAACCATATAAACCCGTAAAAACTTCGTGAAAAATAGGTCTTCTTTTCATATTTCACATCCTATGCGTTACGTCATGAGTATAGATTTGTCAGTAAATACCAAATAGATTTGTCTGGACCACAAAACCAGTCATAACGGTCAATTTTTCGAAATTGAGATTTATACATCATCTGAAAGCTGAATAAATAAGCTTTCCACTGATGTATGTTAGGATCGGACAATATTTGCCCGAGATACAACTATTTGAAAATCTGGAATCTGAGGGTGCAAAAAAATCAAAACATTGAGAAAATCGCCTTTAAAGTTGTCCAAATTAAGTTCTTGATTATTTGACACATTATTTCTGATGGTGTTCTTGACCATTTATATATATGCCAAGAACACATTTAAGAACATCCTAAAAACACACCTTCAAAAAATTGACAGCATGCTGATAAATAATTGTGAAGACCTGTACTGTCACTTGAAAAATCAGGAACGTGTAAACTGTTGCATTTAATTGCTATTTATCCAAGCATTCAGTCATACTGAGATTTCTAATAAAAAACTCTATATATATATATATATATATATATATATATATAGAGAGTCTCTAACATCATTTGTAGATTCATCATCGTCTCTCGCAGTGGATAACTGTGTGCAAGGCTTCCCATCTGCCTCCTCTTGTCCGACCAATCTTTGTCTCCCCGTATACTCGTATCGTACGGCAGGAGGTCGACCGGGAACTGTGAACTCTATTTAGTAGCAGCGTGAATTTCAACATTCATACCTATTATTTGATTGTCGGTCGCTGGAAAGCTTTGAAGATGTCTGGGCAGAGCATTACAGACAGGATAACTGCTGCTCAGCATAGCGTTACTGGATCAGCCGTGTCCAAAATTGTGTGCAAGGCAACAACGCACGAAATAATGGGCCCTAAAAAGAAGCATTTGGACTGTAAGTATTATCAGCTGCGTGTTTAATATGAATTTGCGAAGATGAACGTGTGTAGAGCTGTTGCTTTGATTGTTATGTCTACGATTTTAGGCTATTGTACAATGGACAGGCCCTGGTTGTGCTAAGCTAATGTGCTTAGACAGGCTCCTATGTAATAATATTAGTAAGATTTTGACCTGACAAACTGACATGCATCACTTTCAACTGTATTGAAGCAGGACTGTGCATGTGCAAAACTGCTATTTTTATATAAGCAAGGATGAGTGGATTGTCATTAAGTTTGATCCCATAATGCTTTTTAATATAGTTTATGACCTCATGTAAATCTCCTCAATATTGCCATACTAGTAAATTCTGGTTAGATGTTAATTCCTTATAATGCTCATTGGGCAGAAGTAAATTAGTGCTATTATTTTTCTCGAGCAGCACAACACTGGCTGTTGTGCATGGGTTATTGTTTCGGGTGTATTTTAATTGTTAGAAGTTCATTTCAATTTGATTCTCATGTTCATTTGGCGTCAGGCAGGTGATGTCTGTGAACGCTGTGCACCTTCTTTAAGAAGTGCTGGTCTAGTGCCAGTCTAGTAAGTCTGTGCTTGAGAATAGATCTCTATTTACGTCTGATTCAGCCAGGCCTGACTTCTCATTCATTAAGTTCTTACAGCGTTATAAGACAAGTTATGACATGCTTGAAGGACTATAGTTAGGATTTTTAAAAAGGAAAATAGAATGTAGTAATTGTTTTCTGGATCCCTAGAATTATATGCACCTTACACGCCCCTAGCTTTGTCCTCTTAGTTCAGTGAGGAAGTCGTGTTTTTTTTTTTTGTCAGTATTTTTTCCTGTCTGAAACTATCTGAAACTTTGTGATAACTAGAGAAGCATTTGGTAATTTTAATCAGCAGTCTGTTTGAATGGAAGTAAACTTAACAATTTTAAGTCTTAAAGGGATAGTTTAGCAAAAAAATAAAAATAAATTCTGCCATCATTTACTCACCCTCATGTCATTCCAATTCTCTATGATTGTCTTTCTTCTGTGGAACATAAAATAATATATTTTGAAGAAAGGTTATTATGGTTAACTGAAACTGAGACCATAAAGGCAAACTTGATGTACTTAACTAAAACTGAAATAAAAATAAATACATATAGACATATATATATATATATACATATATATATATATATATATATATATAAAAGACAAACAGCAAAATTACTATAACTTTAAAGTTAAAATGAAAACAGGAAATTTAAAAATGAAAAACGAATTAAAAATATTAATAAAACTAAAATAGCATTTAAAAACTGACATTTCTCTAAATATCTTCTTTTATGTTCCACAGAAGAAAGTCATACAGCTCTTACAGTTTTAGTTAAGTTAAGTTATAGTATATCACATAAATTATGGTTACTTATGGTTCTTTTCACCCCCAAAAAAGTTGAACTGTTTTCGCCTGATATATCTCTAGCTGTAGAACAGACAAGATCTGATTCTGAACACTTCCGTTGACATCTTTTGTGGTGAGGGCTTTGTTTCTCAGGAGTAGGAGTGACATAACTGGATGAATCAAAGTTGGCAGTGTTCTGGAGGCAGCTGCCTTACACCAAACCAACCAACTAACCAACCAACCACACGACTGAAGTCAACCTCATTCATTCAGAAAGTAGCAGCTCATCAGAAACTGCACTACACCACTGTCTATATGAAGACTACACCACAACTATTTCACTCCCATAAAGCATATTTGCAGAAGTGCAGTGAACATTTTATCTAGAAAGTCCGCTAGAAGAGTTAAGGCTGGAATATACTACACGATTTTTGCCCCGGTTTTCTGCCGATTTACAGTTTAGATAAATCGACGCTAGTTGCTGAAAGTCAGAGCCAGTCTACAGATTTGAGTTGACAGATTTCATAGAAAATCACATAGTGTATGATGGTCACAGACGCCGATTTTTTAGCTTCAGACTTTGATTCCATCCAGTCGGAGGATATCAAACATGTTTTCAGCCGATTTTAGAACACACATTGTTTTCATTTGTCACGTGTCTCCTAGCAACAAGGCGACAGTTTTTCCTCTGTGACTATTACAAAGTCGGTAAGTGTATGTTGCCCAGTGTTTTAAAATCTGTTCAGATTTTCGTGTAGTATATTCCAGCCTTTAGTAGTGGGCTGTGCAATTCCTGTTACATAATCCAGAATAAAGTGCATTTTATATGTAGCAAAGCTTATATATGTGCGCTTTCTGTTTTATGTTATAAATGCATGATAATCCTTTGATTTAATACATTTTAAGCTCTATACAAGTGCAGTCTTTAGACTCAGTTCTTGCCTGTTCACCCAGTTATTAATGTCAGTAGTTAAAGGAAATCTCTGTTTCTGTTGTAGACCTGATACACTGTACCAATGAGATGAATGTGAACATTCCTCAGCTGGCCGACTCTTTGTTCGAGAGGACCACCAGCACCAGCTGGGTGGTGGTCTTTAAGTCTCTAATCACAACACATCACCTCATGGTATACGGGAACGAGGTGCGTGACTGTGGGAAAGCTGTCCACTTTTTAATAATTTTTTTTTCCATGCGCTAATGAAGATCTGCAAATAAGTCTATGCATTAAACATTTTTAAACATTATTTTGGTTACAGCGATTTATTCAGTACTTGGCCTCCAGGAACACATTATTCAACCTCAGTAATTTCCTGGACAAAAGTGGCCTACAAGGTACAGTATTGAACTCCACACAATTACTTCAGGCTCTACAGCGGTTTCATTTTTTTCCCTGTTCTCATCTTTGGCTGTATTATTTAAATAGTTGTAAAATATTTTACAACATAGTAATAGATATATAATATGTTAAAATAACATTATAACAGTACATAATATGTTAAAATAACATTTTCTTTTTTAATTCATGTAATTTGCTTTACAATATTTATAACATTTACTTTACAGATTTAATTTAACATTTCAAATTCCTATTTTCTGATTGTAGCACTTTTCCTCTGTGATCCTTAAAGCAACTACTCCTTAACATTTTTATGAATAAAATCATTTATTTCTTAACTGTGATATTTATTGGTGTCTCCCTAGGTTACGATATGTCAACATTCATTCGGAGGTATAGTCGATATCTGAATGAGAAAGCGGTTTCATATCGACAGGTGGCATTTGACTTCACAAAAGTAAAGCGTGGGTAGGATATTTTTTTATACATTTTATAAAATGACTTTGAATCTAAAGGTAGTATCTAGTTCCTGCTTTCTTTAGTGTGCTGAATTTGACATTAAGTGCATTATGTAACTCAAACAGTGATTCATTTGGCCAGCAAATTTTTCACTTGATACAAAGATTTTTTTTTTTTTTAGCCTTACCTGTAGTTTTTGTTCTAAATCATTTGAGGGGGATTTGTGCAGCACTAGGTTTGAAGTGCTTGCATTAAGTGCTTGATGTCATTGTGCTCGATCATCCACTAAACCTCCATGCACTGATCCCCTTAATGTCATTTGACCTATATTTTAAAATCTTTTCCTTAAGGGTGGACGGAGTGATGAGAACCATGAACACAGAGAAGCTTCTTAAAACCATCCCCATTATACAGAACCAGATGGATACCCTTCTTGACTTCAATGTAAGTTAGAGAGCTGACGGTTGATCTATATACATGCATGTTCACTGCTAAAAGATGACTTATGAATATATGCAATGAATAGATACGCTGTATAAGCAAAGCAGTTGTGTGGCATATATATATATATTTTGTGTTTGTCCAGGTCAATGCCAATGAACTCACCAATGGGGTTATCAATGCAGCCTTCATGCTTCTCTTCAAAGACTCCATCCGTCTTTTTGCAGCTTACAATGAAGGGATAATAAACTTACTGGGTAGGTCTTTCAAGATGCTTTCATCTAAATTCTAAATAAATAAACAAAATATTGTAGAAATACACTCTCTTCACTTTTATATGAAAGATGCACATTACAGATATGTGGTAAATATTAGTTTAAAGGAATAGTCACCCAAAAATGACAATTTGCTGAAAATCTACTCACCCTTAGGCCAGATTTGGAGAAATGTAGCATTACATCACTTGCTCACCAATAGATCCTCTGCAGTGAATGGGTGCCGTCAGAAGGAGAGTCCATACTGCTGATAAAAACATCACACTGATCCACAAGTAATCCACACAACTCCTGTCCAATTAACATCTTGTGAAGCAAAAAACTAGTAGTAAAGCGTGCTAGTAAGAAACAAACTGATCAAGGCATTTTAACTTTAAACCATTGCTTCTGGCCAAAATAATGCTTCCTTCTTGCTCATTGGTGAGCAAGTGATGCAATGCTAAATTTCTCTAAATCTGTTCAGACAAAGAAACAAATTTATCTATATCTTGGATGGCCTGAGGGTGAGTAGATTTTTAGTACATTTTCTTTAAATATTCCTATAAGCTCTTAAAATTTGACAAAAGTTTGCGACAGTGGTGCACATGCTCACAAGAAGTTGTACTCACAGTTATGAAGGTTCAAATCTGTTCTGCATTATGCATTTTATAAATTGCATTTCTTCTCTTTCCCCATACTTTCCCCAGTCTACAAAACTCACAAAAAAAAAAAAACCTTTCTTTGAAAATGTCAAATTCAGTTGTTATTTTTTTATCCTAGTTGCAGATTTTTATGAAAAAAAGTGATGGTAAGCTATTTTAAAGGGGTCATATGATGCGATTTCAAGTTTTCCTTTCTCTTTGGAGTGTTACAAGCTCTTGGTGCATAAAGAAGATCTGTAAAGTTGCAAAGACTAAAGTCTCAAATCCAAAGAGATATTCTTTATCAAAGTTAAGAGTCAACCACGCCTACCTAAAACGGCTCGTTCTAACACGCCCCCACATACCTACGTCACTATGTGGAAATATTAGCATAATGCCTCCCAAATGTGCACGCAAAGAAAGAAGGCGTGGTTTCAGGAACAGCAGTAGTGTTGATGCAGCCATGTCAGGGAGATGCTGTGTGTTTCAGTGCGAAAGCAACAGCACTTTATTTGGCCTTCCGGAAGTAGATGCAATTAGGAATCATTGGTTAAGATTTGTTTACAACAGAACAGCACAACCCAGATGTTCGAATTTGTGCAACGCATTTTATGGACGACAGTTTTTTGAACCTAGAAGAGTACAAGGCTGGCTGTGCACAAAGGCTATTTAAAAAAAAAAAAAAGGGTCAATTCCGACTTTGCTATGACAATCTGGCGCTTCTGAATCAGCGACTGTAAGTATGTTTTGTTACTAGTTTAAGTATTT
>NW_015546076.1:124740-125688 GCF_001515605.1 Sinocyclocheilus anshuiensis
AAAGCATGTCAACATATTCTGTTACACCAAATACACAAAATAATGATCTTTAAAATAGCATCATATGACCCCTTTAATTTAAATGCATGCAGATAACAGCATAGTGCTGATTAGTAATGGGTACTTATTCATACCTCTTACAGAAAAGTATTTTGATATGAAAAAAGTCCAGTGCAAAGAGGGTTTGGACATTTACAAGAAATTCCTTACTCGAATGACCCGGATCTCGGAGTTCCTCAAAGTGGCAGAGGTGAGATTCTCATGTGTTGTTCTGGTTAGCAAGGGACTTCATTAAAAGAGCGCTATGTAACATATTTGTTCTACACACCTCACAGCAGGTGGGAATAGACCGCGGGGACATACCTGACCTGTCTCAGGTAAGACTACACTTTTATTCGGACTTTTAACACCTGCACTCGCATGCAGGTCTGCGCATGTCACTTAAGATTTCTCAGCTTTTCTGTCTTAACTTTTCCCTGTCTACAGCAAACAGCAAAGTTATGGGCTCAGTGGAGATTTCAGAATGATAATTATAATAATAGAGATAATAGAATCATGACTTCCACAGCTATGGCAAGTATATTGACTCAGAATATGCAACAGATTCTCACTCAAAAACAGCTGTTTGAGCCATTTTGTGCCATGTGTAAATTTAAAAGAAAACTATATGCCAATATACACTACTGTTTGTAAATTTATATATGCCAATATACACTACTGTTCCAAAAATTTGCATGGGGTCAGTTAGATTTTTTTATTTTTTTTATGTTTATCTCTTATGTTAACAAGGCTGCATTTACTTGACCAAAAATACAGCAAAACAGTAATATTGTGAAATGTTATTCCAATTTAAAATATCTGTTTTCTATTTTAATCAAATGTAATTTATTCCTGTGATGGCAAAGCTGAATTTTCAGCATCATTACTCCAGTGTCACATGATCCTTCA
>NW_015546076.1:125749-142187 GCF_001515605.1 Sinocyclocheilus anshuiensis
GTGAGAGAGAGAGAGAGGGGGTCACATCACAGTGGAGTCAGCTGTCTTAACCGCGGCTTGTGTACTGCATCATCACTGTGTCTGTCACGCGACTATGTTGCCCTTTCGGGCTTGAACTGATGGTAAAACTAACGACATTATTAACTGTCTTGATATTTACTTTGAAAGCTGACGCTCGCGATTATGGTAAGGGGCGTTACATTTCCGACGCGTGCTTGTGGTGTTCGGCCAATCACAATGCACTGGGTCAGCTGGCCAATCAGAGCAGACTGCGCTTGTCAAAGGAGGGGGCTTTGTTGAAAACGACATGTTTGAGAGAGGCGGGGAATAGAGGACCTACAATAATGTACAGTATTTGAAAAATAATGTGTTTTTTGAACATTAAAGCATGTCAACATATTCTGTTACACCAAATACACAAAATAATGATCTTTAAAATAGCATCATATGACCCCTTTAATTTAAATGCATGCAGATAACAGCATAGTGCTGATTAGTAATGGGTACTTATTCATACCTCTTACAGAAAAGTATTTTGATATGAAAAAAGTCCAGTGCAAAGAGGGTTTGGACATTTACAAGAAATTCCTTACTCGAATGACCCGGATCTCGGAGTTCCTCAAAGTGGCAGAGGTGAGATTCTCATGTGTTGTTCTGGTTAGCAAGGGACTTCATTAAAAGAGCGCTATGTAACATATTTGTTCTACTCACCTCACAGCAGGTGGGAATAGACCGCGGGGACATACCTGACCTGTCTCAGGTGAGACTACACTTTTATTCTTACTATAACACCTGCGCTCGTTCTGCATTATTAACTATCCTGAGTATTTTCTGAAACTGTTATGCTTTCTCTCTTACATTACTTTGCACAAATGCATTTCTAACTTAAAGATGCATGCAGGTCATTCGGATGCGCATGTCACTTAAGATTTCTCAGCTTTTCTGTCTTAACTTTTCCCTGTCTACAGCAAATAAAGGTGTTATGGGCTCAGTGGAGATTTCAGAATGATAATTATAATAATAGAGATAATAGAATCATGACTTCCACAGCTATGGCAAGTATATTGACTCAGAATATGCAACAGATTCTCACTCAAAAACAGCTGTTTGAGCCATTTTGTGCCATGTGTAAATTTAAAAGAAAACTATATGCCAATATACACTACTGTTCCAAAAATTTGCATGGGGTCAGTTAGATTTTTTTATGTTTTTAAAAGAAATCTCTTATGTTAACAAGGCTGCATTTACTTGACCAAAAATACAGCAAAACAGTAATATTGTGAAATGTTATTCCAATTTAAAATATCTGTTTTCTATTTTAATCAAATGTAATTTATTCCTGTGATGGCAAAGCTGAATTTTCAGCATCATTACTCCAGTGTCACATGATCCTTCAGAAATCATTCTAATATGCTGATTTTGTCCAAGAAACATGTATTATTATTATCATCTATTTTTGCTGCTCAGTATTTTTGTTGAACGCATGATGCATTTTTTCAGGATTCTTTAATCAATAGAAAGTTCAAAAGAACAGCATGAATTTGAAATAGAAACCTTTTGTAACATTATAAATGCCTACTGTAATTTTTGATAAATGTAATGCATCCTTGCTAAATAAAAGTATTATTTTCTTTAAAAATAAATGGAAATCTTGTGATTTTATAGCGAATTTATATTTTTCTTGTTATGCTCAGCTCTAAAATATTTCTGAGGTTAGAAATTGCTCTAAATGAAATCTCTATAAAATAATTATTTTTATTGGTATTCTTATTGGTAAAGTCAGTGTAAATTATTGATCCAAAGGAACAATAAACCTGAATATACAGTACAATTACAGCACAGACGCATTTCAGCCAGCAAAATGATGAGTATATTCTTGAGAGTATAGTTTCATGAATATAGTAATAATGTAAATGCACCATTGGCATCTATATAGTGACATGCTGAGCTCTTAACCAAGCAGCAGTATTTGACACCTTGGGAGTGAGAATGGGTTAGTGTATATGGTAACATGAAAGTCTAAGTCATAATGGCAAATGGTAAACATGGACACATGAAAAGAACAGATTAATATCCAATGCAAATGCCATCATAGCCTTATATAAGAGCAGATTTAAAACTCATGCATTATATGTCTGACCAAGACCACCTTTATATTCTGTATTTCCCTTTATCTTTCCACCTTTTGTCCACCTTCAGTTTACAGTGTGTGTAAGTACTTTTCTGACTCTTTTCTGCACTCCTTTGCACTGTTTAATTCTTATTGCCAATAAGCTATTTACTGTCATTTCACTGTTGACTTGATGCAGTCAGTGCTGTATTGCTGGGTAAATGTTTGTGCATTCCCTCAGGCCCCCAGCAGTCTTTTGGATGCCCTGGAGCAACACTTGGCTTCATTAGAAGGGAAGAAGGTGAAGGACTCCACCGCCGCCAGCAGGTGGGCCATTCATGTCACATTCAAAGCTGAATACAAATTAATGAGTTCTAACAGATGCATTATGTTGACAGGACTTCATGGATTCTTACTTATAAGAGCTTGTAATGCTTGTAATCTCTTTCATACTCACTGAAGCCCAATATATCTCTCCCTGACTTTTGTAGGGCAAGCACACTCTCCAATGCTGTGTCATCACTGGCCAACACTGGCATGTCTTTCACCAAAGTGGATGAAAGGGAAAAGCAGGCAGCTCTGGAGGAGGAGCAGGCGCGATTGAAAGCTCTAAAGGTACATTACAGGACACACATCAAAAATAATTTTACCCGCCAGAGGAAAGGATTTCCAGCATTTTCTGTAAAATTTTGCTCATTTTTCTTTGGTTTATTACAGATTCCTATTTTCTAGTTATATGTGCTCAGTGGTAGAGCATTGCGTTAGCAGCGCAAAAGGTCGTGGGTTCAATTCCCAGGGAACACACATACTGGTAAAAAATGTATAGCCTGAATGCATTGTAAGTCGCTTTGGATAAAAGTGTCTGCTAAATGCATAAATTATTATTATTAAATTAATTAAATTATTTTTACTATTTATAAATAGTAAATAAACATTTTCTAACAAAAAGTGCAAAGTAACAAGTAGAAAAAAAGAAAAATGCACAAAGAAGGACCTAATACTGACACGCATCCGGTTTCTTTCTCAGCTGTTTACTTTCACTTAAGACATAACTGACTGTGTTTACTAGAATACTTGCCAAAACAGATATTTTAACATAACTTTGTGTGTATGTGAAAGAGGAATCAATTCGCTGTTCACGCGGTGTCTCTCTCTCTCTGCGTGTGCGCTTCGGGTGTGTGTGGCAGCGGCTGAGCGCACAGAAGACAAAACGCGAGTTAAAATTGCTTGAATGTGTAAACTGGCAAGACAAAACTTGTGCAAATGATAAACTTGAACTCTATGATGGTTAAATTTAACAGTTAATCCGCGAATCACATGCGTGCCGAACCGTGCAGCCTGATCCATACGGATCATGGATCATCTACGATCCGTTGCACCCCTAGCGTTAACAGAAAAAAAAAAACCAGCAAATAAGAAGTGTGATGCGACGTGTGGCCAAGTATGGTGTTCCATACTCAGAATTTATGCTCTGCATTTCACCCATCCAAGTGCACACACACACACACACACACACACACAGCACTGAGTAGTGAACAAACACACACACACACACACACCGTGAACACACACCCGGAGCAGTGGGCAGCCATTTTTGCTGTGGCCCCCGGGGAGCAGTTGGGGGTTTGGTGCCTTGCTCAAGGGTCTCACCTCAGTCGTGGTATTGAAGGTGGACGAGAGCGCTGGTCAGACTCTCTAACCATTAGGCCACAAAATGGCAAAATGTTGCTATGGTTACAATGGTGTCAATCATGCAATTTTGAGAGTGGGGATTCACTCCTGAATTTAGCGGATTCACTCCTGTATTTAAATATGGTTGTCAATCCTTAAACTTTACAGTGTGTATGTGGCCTTAGAGGACAATATTTTGTTTGTTAGATTAATGATGGGTGTTTTTTTTTTCTATATGTCTGAAGCTCACAAACCATTCCCAGATTATATAATGCATATTGCACACAATAATGGCAAGAGTTGGTGAAAAGTTCTTATCTGATTGGCTGGCTTTGTCGGAACAGATTAAAAAACCTGTCCCAAGTGCACAGGTTTTTTTATCAAAAAGCATTGTGTACAACTTACTGTGCTGCTACAGTTCAATTGTTAAAACAATGATCTGAATGATCTTGGTATCACATTTCAAATTTATCCTCTAAACATCACACTAATGAATGAAAAGCGGTTGGTACGTTATTCCCCATGCCAATCAGATGGCTCCTTCCTGTCTAAAAGGTTTCTTGGCTTCTTGTAAACAGGAACAGAGGCTGAAGGAGCTCTCCAAGAGGCCGTCGTTCGCCACGACTGACACTTCTCCAGTCTCCACCACAGCAGCATGCATCAGCACAGCTCCTGCCATCGACCTGTTCTCCACTCCCAGCTGCTCCAATGGGTCAGCCAATCAAATCACTTCACAGTGTGACATCTCTGGACATGCAAAACCCTGCATCTTATATTACATCTACATGAAACTCTGTTGGTTAAATCGGTTGGGGATTAAGACATTTTTGTTTCGTTTTCTGACCTTCAGTGCCCTGAAGATGGAGAGCGACCTCTTCGACTTGCAGACAAACTTTCAGTCAAGCATGCAGCCCGGACCCTCTGTGGCCACGGCTTGGGGAGGTGAGACCCTTTGCATGTGACCGTCTCAGATTCAGCATGCTGTAGCTCTGTGTTAACTTGAGTCTCGTTCTAATGTCCTCCTGTTTGACTCTTTCTCTCTCTCCTTTTGCCTGCTCAGATCCTTTCTCTTCTTCTGAAGCTGTAGATGACTCCATTCCAAACCTAAACCCTTTCCTAACCAAACTTGTTGTTGATGGTGCTCATCTACCCGTTATGTCATCAGATGGTGTTAGTTTCTCCTCTAGGACGTCAGGTCATGAGATTTTTGGTGGTAAACGCTTTAGTTTCTTTCTTCCAACCCACCCATCCACCCATCCGAAGTGTTTTATTAGTTTGAGCTTTTCTGGTCGCTGAAAGTCCCTCGTTGTTTCGCATGCACAGTATCCCGTTGTGTCAGGAATCCTCTGATTAAGTTCAGTCACATCGTTCTTACAGTTTAGCTCGCCGTCTGAGTAAGAATGCAGTCTGTAATTGGAGAATAAATGGAGGTTAGGTGGCAGTACTATAGATAAGCCTCAAATAATGTTTGTACACATAGAGCTTTGTTTTGGCTTAGTTACAGTGGGGCTGTTTCGTTAATTACAGTTTTTATCTCGATTCAAAGCTAAAATTAAAGCGGTTGTAGGTAGTGTGAGACGAAAACAACAGAAAAAATGCATGTTAACTGGGTGAATAGAAAGACAAATAAACAAGATGATGTAACTACATTCTGAATAGATTACTTTGCCCAGCTTCCAACATATATATGGTAAATAATATTCACCACCATTTAAAAGTTTGGGGTCAGTAAGAATATTTTGTTTTGAAAGTCTCTTATGCTCATCAAGGCTGCATTTATGAAAAATACAGTAAGATTGTCAGAAAAAAAAAAATACAGAACCCAGACTTTTTAAGGGTAATATACATAAAATTAGGGCTATCAAAGGTAATGCGTTAACATTAAACGCATTGCGTTAAATGCGATTACTGAAATATTAAAAATGAAAAATATTTAATGCTCTTTTTTAAAATTTTGTCTGATGCAATTTTAATAATTAACAAAGGTCAACAAGTGAAATATAAACCATGAGTGCAATCCGGCATACAAAAACAATGACAAATAAATATTTTAATCATTTGAAAGCAACTAATCATAATATATATTATTTATGAAACATAATATTTATATTATTTTCTGGAACATTCTGAAGCGTTCTACAAAAAAGTTTGTCAGAAATCACACATTTCATTCCAGTTTTCACCTCAGTCTACCTTTGCTTTGTAAAGGTTTAGTAGTTAAACTATAAAGCTATAAGTGAATGATTGTTTTTCCTTTTCCACTGTAGATCAGTACAATCCCTTTATTGATTCAAGTTCATCTGTATCAAGCAATTACAAACGCACTGTGCGGATAGAGCACTTAATCTCAGGTACCATGATGCAAACCATCCCACCTATGTTTCCCTTCTGTCTGGAAACATAGGAGCACTGAAGCAGTGTGCAGGGACTAACCTGTGATGATCCCTGCTGGATGCTGTTTGCCTTCTGCACATGGCTGTCTTAATATTGCTGTTTAAATACACTCTTTACTAATCCATTCTGAATCTCAAATGTCTTTATGTCTGTAACGCTTGCCGTGTTGTTTCTCCTTCTCCCCGCCTGCCTGTCAGACTCGTTTGGTCAACCGTCTATGGTCCAGCATCTCCCAAACCCCTCTCCCTTCCAGTCTGAGCCCTCCACAGTAGCAGGCATATTCAGAGGTAGGGAGCCTGTGGCTGGAGGTTGCCTCGTGTGGCGCTGCGCCCCTTTGTGATATATGTTTCCCTTTGTCTCTAATGTCTGATCTAACATGATATAACACCATTCAAAATCAGATCCTTAAAGGGAAAGTACCCCCAAAAATGACAATTCTGTCATCATTTATTCACATTTTGTTTTTATGGTGCTTTTTGGAGCTTGACGGCCTCATTCATTGTCTTTATATTCTTCAAAAATTCGCCTTTTATGTTCATAAGATATTTAGATATTAAGATATTTAGAATCACATGAGGGTGAGTAAATGATGAGTTTTGCATTTTTGGTGAACTATCACTTTAACGCGGTTCTTGTAAACGTGTAGTGGTTCTTGCAGTTTTTCAGGATGTCTTGTGCGCGACTGTAGTTTACCCTCTACTAACTTTGACATGTGACCAAACTAGCCCACTTATTGGCAGCACTTGAACTTAGTATTTTTGATACGGGCATTGTTTTAACTTGTTTATTCTTCAGACAGTGTCCTAGTCTATATTGTGAGTGCTGTAAGAGGGTTTAAATGGCTTTTTGTGCCTTTTGAAGGATACGGAGCTCCACAAATCCCTCCTCCACAGAGCTCAGGGGAGCTGCGTGTTGACTTTGAGTCTGTTTTCGGTTCTAAAGCTGCCTTGTCCAATAGCCTGGATACTGATGGTAAGGCATTTTAGTCTAAATCAAATGAAAACTTGAAAAAGTAGATCAACATGTTATCAGAAGTTTCTAAACTGACAGTATTAAATTATTTTAAACTTGGCTTTTATGTCTATATGTTTTTTATTTGATTTATAATGCTAATGTAAAGCACTGTGAATCACCATTGTGTATCAAATATGCTATATAAAATAAATATTCTCACCTGTCTTATTTGTGAATGTAACAGCAGGGATTTTGAAACCCACTGTGGCCGGTTCAAATCAGTCCTCCAATCAGCTCCCAGAGAAACTGGTGTCAGACGACCTGGATTCTTCCTTGGCCAACCTTGTTGGAAGTAAGCGTCGATGTGTTTGTCAGAACATGATGCTAAAATGAAGATATACATTGTTAGGGGCCGTTTCACACAGAATGCGTTTTTGCATGTAAAAACGTGACATGCAGGCCAGTTCAGTGAAGAAAACGTAAGGTCTTGATCAAGGTGCTGCAAAAAATGCAAGCGTAGTGGTCAGTGATGTCTGTATAGTGCAGGGGTTTTCAACCTTGCCAGCATCAGTTAATTCAGAGACATTCCCTTGAGGATTTATGAATACGAGTTAGCAAATCTTTAGCCATCCACTAGGGGGCAATCTGACTCCCACTGATGGAAAAGCAGTGTAGTGGAATGCAACAATGTGTCTTGTGAACGGCCTCTAATTTTCAAACTTTATTAAAAAATTTAAATGTACCTCTTTAAAGTCTTAATAAAATATATATTTTCTCACTTACAGATCTGGGCATTGGAAACGGTACCACTAAAAAGTAAGAATGTTGCCCTTTCTGATGCTCAGTATATCCTTGATGCTCAGTAAATACATATTCTGGTTTGGTGTTAATATTAGCCTGTTTTCACAGTGATATCCACTGGAACCAACCAGGAGAGAGAAAATTAACTGGTGGAATGAACTGGCAACCCAAAACTGCTCCATCTACTACATGGAATCCTGTTTCTATGGTACAATAGTACTTTATATTGATAAAATTGCTCCAAAATCCATTGAGCTGCCTAGATAGGCAGCTACATTCTAAGGAAGAATCCTAACCTCTTAAGGCTGGAAAACACTACATGACTACATGAATCTGAACAGATTTTAAAATGCTAGGCATCACACTCTTGCCAAGAAAACTGGGCATTATTCACTAAATGAGCGCCTCATTGCTAGGAGACTAATGACAAATGCAAACAATTTGTTCTGAAATCAACTCAAACTATCAAACATGTTTGAAATCCGCTGAGTGGATGGAGTTGGTCTGAACCAAAAAAATAAAATAAATCTGCCCATCATACACTATGCGATTTTCTGCAAAATTGTCAACTCTGAACAAAATCTGCAGACCGGCTCTTACTTTTGGTAATCATCGTCAACTCATGCATAAATCTGTGCAAAACCATGTAGTTTATTTTAGTCTTTAAGTAATCTAAATTAGCATGTTACTAAGCTAACAGCTCGATACTTTAAAAAGCATAAATATGCAGCACACAAATATTGGTTAAAATAATACATTTGCATTACATTAAACTGTTTTAATCAATGCTTCTCGGTATTGGAAAGAAACGTTTAAATCATAACTGACATTTTCTTGCCTTGCCCGCCATTTATTAACTGAGCTCACAGAAGTGCATTCTGGGATATTGCTAAAACAAGGTGTCTTATGTCTTTTTTTAAAGGTTTTAATGAAAGTAATCACATATGAACTTGGTGTCTCATTAGTCTTTCTTTGTTTTCACAGCCACCGTCTATCATGGCTTTCCCTGCTACAACACCTACAGGAATGATGGGATATGGCATGGTTGGTACTTCTGGGAAACTGTCTTATTTTAGTATCACTGAGATACTATTACAGGTTTTTTATATTTTTAATTTGTTTTTATTTTTGTATTTTACTTTTTAGTTATTTTTCTTTAGCTTTTAATGTCTATATAGTTTTTATTTTGTATTTCAGTTATATTTTAGTACATCAAGTTAAAAAAAATGAAAATGTTACTTTAACAACAAGCTGCAATGTGTTTTTGTATTTTATTTTAGTTAACATTTATTTTATTTAAAATAAAAAGGTTTTAATTTTTTTTATGGTTTTAGTTAAAGGCGTCCTATTATGCTGTTTTACAAAGTCTTGATTTTGTTTTGGGGTGTACTAGAACAGGCTCTCATACTAGGTTGTTCGAAAAACACATTATTTTTCACATATTTTACATTATTACAACACCTCTCTCCCCAGTCTGGCATGAACAGCTTGAATAGTTCCTGCATCAAATGAAGGCCCGCTTTCTGAAATACGAAATGTGCTGTGATTGGTTAGCTGGGCCAGTGTGTGTTGTGATTGGCAAGCACTCAGCGCCTGGTCAGGAAATGTAATGCCCGGATGATTGTAACCACTTTAAGTTCGTCTGCCTTGGGAAAGCTAGCGTGTCTCTGACATAGTGATACCACTCGTTGCCTTCTCTAGTGCAGCTCAACCAGGTCTCGTCCCATTCGTCGGTATTTGTGATATCACAAATCCCGGAAAATATGCGTTGTAGTCCAAATTCTCCGATCACAAATGCAGACATGGTTTATGTTTACGCGGTGCGATGCAACAACAAAGACAGTATAAGTCATTATAATCCGTAATTATGTCCCCACTGGATGCAACAAATGCCTTGTTTGTAATGGGTTTTATTGGTTTTGTCTCGTCGATCCGGGACACAGCATCACAGTGTGTAACATTTCCGGCGTAACATTTCCGTCACACGCTTGAGGTATTCGGCCAATCACAACGCACTGGATAGCTGGCCAATCAGAGCACACCTCGCTTTTCAGACCGATGAGCTTTGTACAAATCGACGCGTTTCAGAAAGGCGGGGCATAGAGGAGAAACAGTAATGTACAGTATGTGGAAAATGTGTTTTTTGAACCTTAAACCGCATAAACACATTTCATTACACCAAATACACAAAATAATGTTCTTTTTAGCAACATCATATAACCCCTTTAACTTTGATAACCCTGCTGTGAAACCAGCTGCTAGAATTGAGGTTGTTGAAATTGTGACCAGAATGATTCTTCATGGTTGTATTTTTGTAGCCTCCACAGATGCCCTCTATGAGCATGATGACACAGCCCACAATTATGTACACACAGCCGGTCATGAGGCCATCCAATCCATTCGGATCAGTGTCCAGTGCACAGGTACAGTCCCTACAAACTTTCATGTACGTTATGTTGTTCTTGTGATGAATGTAGCTTTCTATTAACACTCTTCATAAACATGGTCCATTGTGTTCTGATGGGCCATGACACAGAGAACTCCCTCCCAAAGTGCAGATCATTCCTCTTCTCCTCCACATGTGCTTCTCCCTGTCACTCCAAGCTCTTTCCTTTCTCTCTCTGTGTTGTTCTCTCTGCATTAGCCCTCCGCTGCCTCTAGCCCTTCCAGTCAGAGTCCTCTCAGAGCCCCAGGACAAGACCCCTTTGCACAGCTCTCTCTCAAGGATTTCTTGTAGAGCTTCGTCTTTTGTCTAGGTACCGCATGTGTTTGTGCTCACCGATGGTCTTGCATGCACTCATGTTCATGTTTCTTCTCGTTTTATTAACATAAAATTGACAGTTTACTTTCTTAATACATATTCCTCAGTGTACATTATTTTAAACATATTTCATGTTACTATTAATTAAATTAATAATAATAACAACTGTGGGGAAAATTACTGAGGTCACCTTTAAAACTGATATTCATGCCTGAAGATTTCTATAGGGAATATACACTGAACAAAATTATAAACGCAACACTTTTGTTTTTGCCCCCATTTTTCATGAGCTGAACTCAAAGATCTAAGACTTTTTCTATGTACAAAAAAGGCCTATTTCCCTCAAATATTGTTCACAAATCTGTCTAAATCTGTGTTAGTGAGATTGAGCCACTCAAAATTACCGCAAAGGAAATTCCCTCACCGCTACAGCCCTATGTATATATTTTTTCTAGTTAAACTGATGTTTTAAGATATTTCATCACTTTATAAAAGTATTTTAAATGTTAACATTATTTTATAAAAGTAAAACTGACACTATTCTTTCTGAATACATTTAATTTTAAGTATATATTAAACATGTAATTTTATTTTTCAACAATTGATTTAATTATATGTAAAATAATAGTAGCAATAAATGACTGAATTCACCTTTAAAACTGTGGCCTGATAATATATTTTAAAAAGTCATGGAGATTTCTATATGGATTATAGTTCTTCTAGTTGTGCACAGATATTTCAAGATATTTCATCACTTTTTCATTTTCTGTGAGTACAGTCTGTATGAAATGATTTTTTAAATACTTATCCAGTAACCACAAACTGGAAAAGCCATGAAGTAGAAACCCTGCAACTTTCTGTAACACCTCTAAAACGTCTTTCCTTTTCGGTTGACATCAAACCCTCCTCTCCTCCAAACTGTCATACAGAGACTATTCACAATCCAATCAGTTCCCAGTCCCGGTCTACACTGGTTTCATTCATAAATGTGTCACGTTGTGGAAGCGACATGGGTCGCGAACGCTGTTTCTTGTAGACTGAACACACTGTTGTTTAAAGTATCTTTTTAATTGTACGTTTAATTGTTGCTTTCTCCAGATGCAGTTTATGTAACACAAAATGAAGTTGATCCCTGATGTCAAACCATTAAGCTCCGTCCTCTGTGCTGGGATGCTCTTCGGAGGACCGATCCCACAACATACTCGACGTCAAAGATGTAAACCAAGTGTGTTGAAAGACTGGGAGCATACTGCAATCATTTCGTAATTTGTTTAAGATGTCAAGTGATGCTGCTGTTCAACCCATAAAGGGATTCCTCATACATTTTATAATCTGTTAAGGTAGGTAAGGGCATTGAGAGACTTGGATCTTTTGTGTTCTGAGAAGCTATATTTTGATTTTCCTGCTAGGCTGTTCTTTTCCTTCAACCGGGAGCTTCTGATGAGAGGTCTTGTGGCAAACGTCGAGCTAAATCACAGTATAACTCAGCATCTGATATAGTATGTGTTATGAAATGGTAACAGTAACTTTGTTTTACATTTTATCTTTTAGTTTCGACTTTAATTGTATTCACAAAGACCTTTCTTGCGTGTCGTTTGTATTTATTTATGATTAATGCCTAAAAAATAAAACGGGAGAGTTTACAAAGTACATCGGGGGGAAATATAAATAATAATTCAACATTATTCATGGGTGTTGGATTGTATAATTATCTTTTAGTTTCGACTTTAATTGTATTCACCGGTAGACCTTTCTTGCGTGTCGTTTGTATTTATTTATGATTAATGCCTAAAAAATAAAACGGGAGAGTTTACAAAGTACATCGGGGGGAAATATAAATAATAATTCAACATTATTCATGGGTGTTGGATTGTATAATGAAGGTTTAGACTTTTAAAATAGATATTATGTGAAAAATACACCTGTAAGCTAAATGATAGAGCACTAACTATTCTCTAAGTTTTATGTCTAGAACAACTTCCCGTAGATGAAATGTTTGCAGCCCAAGGCTATTGGGAGGGTAATCATTAGTGAATGGTTTGTTATACTGTTTAGGGGTTTTGCAATGAGATATTTGTTGGAGTAGAAAAGCACTTCCTCCATGACTGTGAAGTGTTGCACTTGGGAAGGGAGGTGTTCTGCATTATGCATGGCATGCCATCATTTTCACGCGGACCGTAAAGATCTGGCTGCCCCTGATCTGAATGTTAAGAGTTGCCTTCATGTTTCAGACTTCTCGTCAAGTTAAGCACCCTGCTCTCTAAAAGTCCAGGAATACTGAACGGGAGCTGGACGCTCCTCTAGCTATTGGTCACGGACAGGTTTATTGATATCACTGTAAATTTGTAGTGTAAAATATGAGAAATGCTGACTGGGGAGACGGTTCGAGCACTGTTGATCGGTGCTTTTGTGTATATATACATATACCATGTCGGCAGTTTGTCCAGGGTTTGGCTAAGGATGGTTTGAAATATGAAAGCAATTCAATCAAATCGGACTTGACCTAAGTTTTACTGAATAATTTCTGTGTTGTCCTCACGGATCATTTTTTTGTTTATGTATTTAAAAGATGTAAGAACAATTAGTGAACTCTTTCTTTTTCAAATAAAGTGCAGCTTCCACAAATCTTGAGCATGTTTGTTTTATTGTCAGCATTAGTTTTTCAGCCCGACGTGGTGGTTAATCATGTACTAGTCTTTATTACTTACAAATACACTCAAACGTAGCATATCTACCAATAGGAACCTGCAAATTATCATTTGTATTCAATTAATCTAAATAGTACAGCAGGGCTGTCCTTAGCTGACACGGGGCCTGGTGCGAGGTAGGGAGCGGGGCCCCCTCGGTTCGTTCGCCGCAGGGCCCGGTGCGATCGCACCAGTTGCACCCCCCTAAGGACGGCCCTGTAGTACAGTTCACTCAAAAGTCATAGATTCAAAACTTTGCAGCTTAACGGATGTATAAAAATGTTTGATAGATTGGAGAGTTTGTACTCACTTGCCTCTTTACACTATGTGAAATCTACCCATTTCAAAACCTTACTCCTACTTGTTAAACATAAACCTGGTTAAACTTGTTCTAATATAAACTTGTTAAGGGAATCTAAAGGACTGAATTTCTATATTTATTTTACTTAAAATGACCGGGAAATAAAGTAATGTATACCCACAGACATGTGTTCCTGAATCCTGAATCTGTTTTGAACGAACTGATTTGGTAAATGATTCAATGATTCACTCATAAATACACTAATTTGTCGCCACCTATTTGTGTACTGACTGTAACCTGCAGAAACACTGAAAGTCCCAACCATTAATGCACAGACTGTCTGGAACAAAACAGGCAAGCCAAGTGATAGAATCAAAAGTCCCAGTGCTGTTGTACATCAGCATTTGCTAATCAAATTAGGACCGAAACGAACCGTTGTATAACAGCAGTACAGAATAACCGGACGACTTATGAAATAATGTTGTTTGCACAGACACTGGCTGCCTCTGAATTACTAATCGCACACAAATTAAATAACGTATTAATATTATTATGCAGATACGTTTTACATAAGATGGTTACATATGTATCCATCATTTAATAGGTTTGTAAATAAATTATGAGAACAAACTCAACTAATGATTATATAATTCTCGAACATAAATATAGCTAAAAACAAATAATTTAAAAAAATGCATGTAAAAAGACGGAGAATGTGGAATATAAACTATTTCAATGTTTGCGTGTAACGAATTTAATGCGTTAACGTCACGCGAGGTGCTCGCGTGAAATACGCCCGCCGTGTACTTCTGATTGGAGCGTTCTATCTTGGCGCGTCGCGTCGACCGCTCAAACGCAGTCTTTGATTGGTCTAATGGAAGCCGACGTCAAGACTCCGTCCAACCCTGAGAGACGCGTCGCTCACACCGTTAAGATGTGTTCCGTGCTGCGCGTCAGTGAGGCGCTCCAGAAGTTCTGCCACGGAAACAAGGTGAGCTGAAAAGAAATTCATACCGACATATAGCCTACCTGGCGTTTTGTAGGCCTATGTGAAGATTGTTTTAGCACTGTAGAATATATTCACCAGCATCTAAAGTTTCATGAAATACTTGAATATATTCTACAAGGTTGTCACTGTTTTCGGTCTCGAGTAAACTACATGAAAAGTAAAGTGTTGATCGATGGACTGACATAAATCATATAAAGCTGTATTTACACTATTTATATTACGGGGTTAATAATCTCCGGTTGGTTTTGATTATTTATCGAAATGATTCTGATATGAAGGAAGTGACAGGTTCTTATGTGCTCGCGAGTTCGCCACTGTACAGATGTTGCACTGATGAATGTAATGCATTTATGACGATTAAATATAAATGCAATACGGAGGATTAATGAATTTATCAGAAAACAGCCTAACAGAAAAAGAGCACATGAATCCCGAGACAGCAGTGATTTTATCACTGAAGACAAGAACAGACCACATTATCCTGTTTTTAAAATTCAATTACATGTCTATAAGTTCAACTAATAAACTCCTAAAGCTCCAAGGTGCTTCTTGAGGTTAAACTATTTTACATATCCAGAAAAAAAAACTTTAATTTATTGTTACTTATCTTGTTTACTAAAAGTGCAAATGATCTTGCATTTCATAAAATGCTGTTTGTTTACTAAGAACTTGTTCAATCCAACCTAATGCAATTTGCAATGAAGAGCCTCATTTGATGAGTCAAAAGCCCTTTGGACAGAAACAGGATTCAGGATGTCACATTACAGCATCAAATCCTGCAGATCAACCAGCATGTTAAATCCATTACTCATGTGCTCTTGATACATGGTTTGCTTTGTTTAATTAAAACAAATACATTCATAATTTCAGACTTGAGTCGGACTCTCATTTGAGAATATGTATTTCTATTTAAGCTCCTCACCAATGTAAAGTATTTACATTTCAATGCTATTTTATTGTTCGCTGATTGTTTGTATAATGTTATGTATTAGGCTGACTTTGTCATTTCTTTGAGGCTTGTTTTGTTCCAGGTATAACCCAGAGTAAATAGTGTTTCAGTGAGCTGTTTTCAAATATTTGCACTGTTAACGCGACACGCTGGTGTCTTAAGCATTAAATATGGTCATATGATCATTTAAGGAAACATTTTTCTTAACAATTGGATTCAAGTGTGTTATTATTTTTCTGTTCATAGAAATAAACCAATAATACTAATAGAACATATTGAAGGTCTGCCCCATGCTCATGGTCAACTGACAGTGCCGTCACATGTTTTGTCTAATCTCAGCGTTCTCTAAACAGGCTCTCATTCAACATCATTGTGCACTTATTTAGAATCACATTTCATTCCAAATTACATCAAATTCAGCATACAAATTGGGTTACATCTGTCCTTTCCATTAAATAAATGATTATTTTCATAGAAAAGGCACTTGATCAGAAAGAGACTAATGGAGAATCTAAGATGTTTTGGCATGCTCATTGCAGGTGCCGTAATTGAGCATAATGAAATGAAGGTGATTCAAGAAGAACAAGAGATAGCCGTGTGGATTCTGTGAGTCTCAGTACTAGAGTACCCAACTGTGAGAAGAACAGTGGTCATCATGATAGACCTGAGCCACCTGACCGAGGAGGAACAGGAGATGATCATGATGGTTTTGAAGAGGGACGCTGAGTTGAAGAAAGCAGAGGAGGAACGAATCAAGTAAGACTGCTTTACCAGCATAATCAAACTTTTATTTGTAGGCTA
>NW_015546076.1:142261-204550 GCF_001515605.1 Sinocyclocheilus anshuiensis
CCCCCCCCCCCCCCCCCCCTCTTAATGAAAATTGTAGCTGATATCAAAAACTCAAGCAGTGGCAGCAGTGTGATATGCTATTTTTAATCAATTTTAAATAGTATTATTTTTCTATCTTGTATGATTATTATAAATGGCATTTTATGATCTCACATCAACTGAGAGGATATTCATATTTTTTAAACAACACATCTTTAAAATATTTTGACTGAAAAATTAATGTGAGACTAACTGCAAAAAGCTAAAAGGTGAATAAAATATTAGCAAATCTGATATACAGTTTCCCTTTTATGTTCACATAAATTTTAACTTATTACTCTTCAAAAGTTTGGGGTTAGTAATTAATACTTTTATTCATCAAGGTCACATTAAATTGATCAAAAATTAAAGCAAAGACATTTATAAATGCAACAAAAAAATCTGTTTGAAATTAAAGCAGTACAACTGTTTTTGAGCATCAAATCAGCATATTAGAATAATTTCTGAAGAATCATGTGACACTGAAGACTGGAGTAATGATGCTGATAATTCAGCTTTGCCATCACAGGATTAAATTACATTTAAAAAATATATTACAATAGAAAAGTTTGTAATGATATTTTACAGTATTACAGTTTTAGTTTATTTTCGACCAAATAAATGCAGCCTTTGTGAACATAAGAGACTAAAACTTTTGCATATGTGGTCATTTTTTACACATATCTAATGAAATACATCAAAATACAACATGAAAAAACAGGTCATTAATCCACAGACAAACAGTGAGGGGTTCACCCACATGAACGCCATTGCACTAGCAAATGATTTGTTCTGTTTAATGCTTTGAATGGAGACTGGAATTCTACATGAAAGGAAGAATGCAGAATCTGGCCATGTCTGGGTGATTTCCCTGTGGTTAGCCTCAACCGTACTCAACCTTACATAAAAGGATTAAAGTCTACCCTTGTGGAATAATTGTCTCGGCCTTTTCACATGACCAACATACTTTGCCCTCCTTCAAAAGTGAAGATGTGTTCCAATGGTTGATTCCAAACACATGATTTTAATCAAACCATTTTGAATGACTGCAAATGCTCACAATGTCTTTATTAAGGTTGTTTTGAAATTTTAGCTATTTTTAACATTTAAAACTGCAGTCCGTAACTTTTGGCGCTCTAGCGGTTAATAAACAGAACTGCGTGCGTTTTGCGGAAGAACATTGTAGCCGGAGCTACTTCTCTCTGTTTATGTCTATGGCGAATCACGCAGGTACTGGGCTACTCCGGTACCTACCCAAACCAGTCTAAATAGTCCGAATATAAACACTTATTATAGGTGTACCGTAGTGATTCAGGACAAGCGAAAAACACGGTTTGGAAAATGGATTCATGGTGTACTCGCTTATTGTATAAATTTTGTACATTTTGAACACAAAAAAGTTACGGACTGCAGCTTTAACATTAACCAGCTCTCAAACAAGTCATAGTATAATGATTATTTTCGACCTTTTGAGCTGTTTTTCTTAAGGAATCATTCGATAAAACTCTTCATCATTAGTGTCTGAATACTTAACAGGGTACAGCTACTAGGAATATGGATAGTACCTAAGCACCCATTATACGAGATTTAGTATTTGCAAAGCAAACAGAGTTAGTTCTTGAAGACAGTGTTGTGTATAAAGAATGTTATTGATTTAGGAGAGTCTAATACAGCAGAGCTGTGTAACTTAAAGAAATAAAGTGCAACGAGGTACCAACATTTGGAAAGCTCCGTTTGGAGCTTCCTAATACTCAAAGAACTGCCTGACACATTTCTACATAAAACAAATTCAAAATTTTGTGAGCAAACAACCGAAGATGTGATAAGTGCAGTGCATTCTGTCCTTGATTGCTGATGGAGTAAATTAAGTTGCGGCCTATGGAATGCATGGTATTTGTCCAAAGGACCATGCTGAGATAAGACTATAGGTTAGATGCATGTTGCTGGGAACTGTTGACTTTGATTTTTCTCACCCAAAGTTGAACCTCTCATTTGACTACCAGACAGCTGCAGAAAGCTGTCCCAGAGGAAGACAAACGCAAATTTATGTCAGGGGAATGGTTCTACAAAGTGAAGTCACAGAGACACCAGGACAGAATTCATGGCTCTGAAATCATCATGGCATCAATGAAGCAAAGGAAACCCTCAGTTGTTGGTGAGACCAAAAAGTCTACAGTTCACACAGGCAACTCTTATAGAAATCTTGATTAAATGCTTTGTTAGCAAGCATATCAAACACCAGTAAACATCTCACTATCCTCATATGCAGAGTATTTAACCAAGTCGTGGGGCGGCAGATCCAGAAGCATCAGCCGAAAGGACAGTGATGGCATCATGACGTCACCTAATGTAACACAAACTACTGAGTCTTCAGAGCAGCTAAAGGAGAGGTAATGCTAGATGTTCATGTACAAAAGCACAGACATCAGCATCAACGGTTCAAGTGCGGTTGGCATAATCCTACAATGTATATTTAGACACATAGTCTATCTCATCTAATAGCTCTGTATTCATCAACTTATCCAGAACAACAGGAGTAATAACTGTTCACGCTTGCCAGAGCCCTTTGGTTTGCACTGTGTATGCAACCTCCACCCCTCCCAGGGGCTTTGTGTGCTTTGCAGGTGTGGATACCTTATGATTTCAAGATCTTTAAGACTCAACAAGGATCAACAGAGGAGTTTGCATGCTGTCCTTTTAAAGTGCTCTGCCTGTGAAGGTTTAATTGATCCTGGTCATTGCAGGATGTCTTGTAGAACTTTAGTCCAAATCAGCTGGATTTGTTTTCTTTTGTTTCTTATGAATGCAAGCATAAAAATGCAATTGCTATTTGTTTTAAAATTAGGGAAAATGGAGAGATGTTAGAGGTCCAGCAAGAAAAACTAAACATAGGCATGAGATCGCCATCCAAGGTATGTAAGTGCTCATAAAACTATACAGCCATATCAGTGTCAACTGCCTTCACCATTAGTGTATATCCTTGGGAAAAACACTTAAAGGGGTCACATCACAAGGAAACAAAATTTCAAAACATCCTCTCCAGTCCAAATAGACCACTTATTAAAAATGTGGGAAAAAGATTCCTATACTGAACTCTCTTGACTTACGGCTGTCAAATAAATACATTAACATACTGTATGGCCGCCCACATTTAGACATCGACAACACCTATTTGTATTTAGAAACTTGGTCCACCTGCTCAGTAAGTGGTACTAAGGAGGATACTGCCAAAATATAACAGGCTTTGCAAAGAGGCTGTTATTGAAGGATGGGGCAAAGCAAACAGTATTTACAGTACACTGGACTCATCAGCAGACCTGCAGCTTGTGTGTAAACACAGCTGTGTCACATGCAACCAGGGTGTTAGGTGTAGAGGTATTAAAAAAATGGTTTATTTATATGTACCAGAGAGAGGGTGGAAAATGTTCGTGAATTTTATTTAAAATGTATATCTTCAGTAACACTACAGGATAAGGAAATAAATAAAATTACTTAATAAAAATGTATGATATGACCCCTTTTAAGTGCAGGTCACTCTATTGTGTGAAATTGGAGTGAAAGTCAATATTAAATTACAAATAAATCAATATGGCATCAATAATCAATGTATTTCTGCATAGTTGACCTGTTAGCATTCCACTGTACCACCCGCGGAACACTGCATATTTAGGCAAATTTTACAGGAATGCTAAGGTGTTAACTTGGTCTCTTTACCTGGTTCCAGCCAAGGCACAACCCATTCAACAGTGTTCCAACAGAGCTTGATTTTACATCAGGACATGGACTCGGGAATTCATTAGACCGAGGCTCTGAATCACAAGGTTTATGTAGCAACTTCTTGTATAATGTTCATTTGTGCTCATAACGTGAAAGAAATTTGTTGTTTTGTGTTCTCCCATGCTTATAAGTCTCACATTTGCAGTAAAACTTCAGGAAGCAAGTCATGGTGAAGTTAATAGTGAGGTTTTTAACACCCCACACAACCAACCTCCTGCTCAAAGGCCTGTGCCAAAGAAAAGGACCAAAATTAACAAACCACAGAGCTCTGTCTCAGACAGCACCAGCTCTGTGTCCATCCAGAGTGTGTCCACCACAGCAGGCTCAGGTATCAGGTCTCCACCACCAAGAAGTATCCTCAAACAAAGCTTCAATGAGCCCACTCTCAAGAGTCAACTGCGACAACCAGTAGTATCCCTAAGTTATGTTCGCAAAAACATAAGTCAAGAAAAGGATCTAGAAGAATCTAAACTTTCTCTGAGTAGTACAGAAGAATCAAGTAGCAAAACTGAAAACATAGAGCAATTTAGCTCTTCTTCACCACTGAAGTTGCAAAAGTCACGTTTACCAGTTAGAGCTTCATCACAACTGATAAACCCTCCACAAGGCTTACAAGAAAAGCCAAAGATAAAACCACATCTAAGTCTGAACTCTATCACAAGAGCAGATGATGGCAAAAAAGTGGAAGAACTTCTAAAACAAAGAAGAGAAACAAATAGTTGCCTTCCTCAGACATCAAGTATGGAATTAGAGGGCCAAAACATTTCAGGTGAAATTGACCTTCCTCGTGAGAATGCAATGTTCACGTTGACAGACAACTCTGAAAAGCCACTGGATGAGATCACTGCCCCTCAACCTACACTGCACAAATCTGGGAACGTGGAAAATCATATGAGTCCGTATCTAAAATTGGAAATGAAAAGAACTGAAGAAAATATGGAGAAAACTGCTGTTGGTATGATCCACATTTTTTAGAAATGTTCAAGATTTGTTAAAGGTAAAATTCACCCAAAAATGAGAATTATGTTATTTACCCAATCCTCATGTCATTTCAAACCTGTACGACTGACTGACTTATGCTGAACACAAAGGAGATCATTTAACAAGCATCTGGTTAAATTTTGGGTGAACTGAAAAATAATGGCAGTACACTGGGTCTCACTTTAGTGCTTAAAGCACCCAAGTGTGTCAGCAAAACACACATTTAGCTTGCCGATCATTTCCCAAGTACTCCGATCAGTTTTGGTGAAAAACAACCTGATATTCAAGCAACTATACATTCATCCAGCTCTTCACACTCCAGTCCAGTAGGTGATGGAAATGTTCACCCTTCTTCTGCTTCAACAAACCAAATGACATGGTACTGCCACCTATATTGAAAATTCATACAATTGGACATTCATTACATTTTCTCCTTTGTGCATCCACTGCTGTGTTCTGCAGAAGAAAGAAAGTCATATGGGTTTGGAATGACATCAAGGTAAGTAAATTATGACATGATTTTCATATTTGGGTGAAATAATCTTAAATTTAAATTTAGTTTAATTAAATTATTGCTTACAATAGTGTTGTCTAGATTATGCTCTGGCCATTCAGTGCTACACTGTTTGTCTTACAGATCAACAATTTCCCAGATCCCTCAACATAACAGATACATTCAACAAGACAGATGCCTCTACTGACTGTAAGACTGACAGCAGCCCCCTTGTCTTCAATGTAAAACAAGAGACATATAACTCAAAACAAGAAGATGCCAAACTGGAAGTCATGACAGATGAACATATTCCCACACCTACTGATGAACAAGGAGATTCCATTGCCAAAGTTCTTGAGTGGTTTAGCAGAAGCTCAGACAGCAGTGATAGGCTTGATATAGAAAGCAATGTCCAGGACATGGAGGACGACACCAAGATCGATGACATAGACTTTGAAGATGACATTGATCAGAGAGCCAAACCAAGAGATAATGTGTACTTCATCATACCATGCCAAAGTGAAGAGGTTCCATCAGAAGTCAATACATTATTTCTACAACAGACAGATTGGGGAAAGGAACAGAGTGTTGATGAGCCTCCCCAGAATTCTCCAAAAGAACGGAGAAGATCTGAATCTACTTCTTATAAAGAACCTCTCATCAAGAAGCCTTCTATTGACTCCGCTCTTACTGCAAACAATGTGGGTCCAGAGATCCCAGAGGTGAATATTTCTGTAGGTGGGACAGTTAGTCAAAATGAGAACAGAACAGAGGCTTTTATCAAGAGACAGGAAGAGACCAAAGTCAAACTGGAAATCAGTGACATCAAGCAGACTCAATATCAGCCAAAAGAAAGAACAGGTGCTGAAGAAAACCAGCGACCAAAGATTGCAAATTTGAGATCATTCTGGCAGAAAGAAAACATTGGTCCAAAGATTTTGATTGGCAAATCTAGTGCACCTGCTAAAAATGAACACTTCATCCCTAGTGATAATAGCAGAAAGCCAACTGAAGGTGTAGAGGACCAACAGAGAAGTGAACAAAGCTTGAAAGTAACATCTCCAGGACATCAGAAAAGAGAGAGAGTTGGGGAAGATTTAGACCTCGATCATGTTGGAAATGCTAACACCACTTATACACCTCAAGTACCCATTTTTACAGATGGCTCGAAACCACCATTGATGACTGACCAAATTCGTGCAAGCTCTCCCTTAGAGAAAGATGTTACTCTTCCACATTTAAAATCATCTTCGCCATCCCTTGACAGTGGATCCTTGCTAGCGGGTCAAAATGGTGATAGCAAGGGAGGCACAATTGGCATCAACAGTAGTGATGCAGATCACACCACTCCAAAGGAATTAGAGGCAAAATCAAAAACCGCACCAAGGACAAATCAAGTGCCTTTTGTTAAGCAGAATTCCCAGCAAGAGAACATGGCAGAGAGGATCAAGCAACTCAAGTTATTTTGGGAGAAAGATTCTAGAACATCAGCAGCAACTCAAAACAGATTGACTACTACTGCTCGACTGAACCAAAGATTTACTAAATCTGAGTTTGATCTCAGAACAATAGGTACTGAGTATGATGATTATCATGATGATGTTGAGGACAGTACTTCGGCCAGAGGTAGACTGTCTCCCAATTTCTCTGTGCATCCACTATGGAAGGATAAACCAGTTGTGACAGATGGTATGAGCACTTTACAATTTAAGAACCTGCGTGACTTCTGGGGAGGATCACCTACAAAATCTGGGCAAAGGTCACCGGTTCTTGAAAGTGGAAATCAGAGATCATTAAGTCCACAAAGTCAAAATGAGAGAGCCAATGTCAAAGACTTTGTAAATGAAAGCCAGAATAACAAACCATCCTCACAGGCCAAAACTAGAGTATTCCAGTCTCCCTCAAAGAAGAGGATTATGTCAAGACAAGAATCTGGATCAAAAACCGATCAGTCACATGTGGTCTCAGGCGAAGCAATATCCTATGGAGTGTCTCATTCTCTTCAGCAACAGAAAGGCTCTCAGACCTCTTCAGAAGCCACAATGGTACCTAAACCTCAGGTTGGTCAAGAGTCACAACCGAAACACAGTAGAAGAAACAGCAAAGGCAGTCTAAATGGAAAAGCAAATGCCATGCGATGTGCCGCCAGCATGTTTTCTGTGAACACTGTGGTTGAGGAGCAAAGCCAGGACTTAAATCTTCAGTCCAGGAAGTCCCAGGGCCCCAATCTGCAACAGGTTAAAAAGGCACCAGAAGCCATCATCACACAGTCCAGGAAAACACAGGAAGCTAGCTATACCCTGCCAAAAACATCCCCAGAAATCTCTTGGAGAGACAGAGACAAAAACACTCAGAGAAGACCGTCACGTACCTCAGAGGATTCTGACTCTCAACCTCTTGCTAGATCCTTCATTCCACGGGACTACCAGCATTACCTTGGGATCACAGAGGACAGAAGTATGTACACTCCACCTCCAGTTACAGAGCAGGTTGATGATTTTATCTGCACTTCATTTACGTCATCTCCAGAGACACACCGCAGCTGTAAGTGTTCCCCTGTTAAAACCAGTACTCCAGTACAGGGCTCCCCCGACCTATTAGCTAGGAGAGGGAGCCTTGGACGCCACTCAGCCACACAAACTGATGGAAATGCCACTAAGGGGAATTTAAACTGTGAGTTCAAAGCTTTTTCTTTTACTATACTCTACAGGTTTCACAAACTTTTTTTTAACCAAGGACCCCTTTTATGTATACTTGGAATCCAATGTTAGATAAAATTATCTGTCAAATGCATACATATAAATCTATAGGATATTTTTCAAGCATTTTACAGGTACACTGTAGCTTAAACAGTTTTATCAACTGCCAGGTGTGAATCGTAAATCTGATTACTTAGAAAAGTAATAACACACCTCTCCTCATCAGATCACACAATTTGAGGGCCAAACTACATGCCAGAGTTTAATACTTCGGTTTAGTGATTTAGAAAAAGTTCCTAACCATAAGTATAAGCATGAAATGTGTCTGCAGTCAAGAGAGAATTATTAACACGACTTAAAAGGACTAAATGACCCCAATCGTAATCTATTGACCAATTAGGTATATTTAATCAAATCAGCGTTGTATTAGAATTTCTCACAGCTTCCCTTTCAAGTGTCAAACAGTAAGTGCTCACATTACACAATAGCACAAGAAAAGGGAACAAAAGACCAGCAACATTTTTCTCGCTTCTTGAATTAACTCTTTATACCTCTATGGGATCAAACTTACACTGTTAAATCTTACAGGTGAAAATGAGAGTCCCATTCAGAAAGCTTTGAAACGAGCTTCATCTAGACCTGTGTACCATAAAAGCATGGAAGACATCAGCACTCTTCCTAGTAAGCATCAATCCTCTCTGTCATGTCAAACACTTTTAAAAATGTGTCAGACTATAATTTATATATTGTTTATCATTCATTTTTCAGCTAAAAGTACCATATCCATATTTAGCTCTTCCTTTCAGAGTTTACTTGTCACGCAGTAGCAGCACAATGCTTCTTCCAGAGTACACCTTATTGTTTGGCTCTAAATGGAGAGTATAGGTGACAACAGTATCTATTCTATTTTTTCCCGTGTTTTGTCATTGTGATCTCTTCCCTAAGGACAAGACCAAAAACAAACAAATGACTACATGCAGGGCAACTATGATGGCAAGTTTTGAGCTTATCTTCTTGATAGGTTTTATATGCACAAATTTTGTTGACATATATTTACACATTTATTTGCTTTCTATGACATTGGCATTTCTTTCTTTCTATGAGATTGGAATCTCACTCACTCCTGATGTCTTGTTTAAGACTCAAGCACACTTGTCCAGACTTCCTTTGCCACATCAGACCCAGTGCACCTGAAGCAACTCAGCAAATCAGTGCCCTCATTCCTGCAAAAAGAAGTTGGTTCATTTGTCTTTTTTTGTCTAAGATAAAAAGCCAAGTAACAAAAAATGTGTGGTGCTCAAAGTGTCTGCTACTGTCCTGTCTTTTAAGAGTGATGGAGGAGAGAGTGACTCCGAGAGCAGCGGTGTACCACAGTGGAATAACAGACAATTCACTGACCTCAGCAACTACTCTGGATCCACCTCCCTGTCATCTGTATGTTCATATTCTATATATTATATACCAAACTATTTACCAAGTTCATGCATATAATATAGTATATACTCCATACTCTTATAGAAACAGAACATATTTTGCTTACGTACGCCGATGAATTGTTCACAATAAGACCCAAAAATTAGTTTGAATGTAAATAGGGTACAATTTAATTTGACGTTAAGCACATTGGTGTACTGGGAATTATTCAGTACTGCATTTCCATCATCCTCAGGTTAGCGGCAGTGTTGTGAGCGTGTACAATAGTGACTACAGCAGTGTTGACATTCAAGGAGGCATCCAGTTTTCACTAAACTATGTGCACAAATTGCGGGAGTTCCACATCTTTGTTGTTCAGTGCCAGAATCTGGCAGCAGTGGACACGAAGAGGAATCGATCTGACCCGTAAGACTGCGATCTCAGTACCACCCACCCTTTCTCCTCTAAATAGATTTTTCCCCCCCATGGATAACTTATTATTTTTCTAGGTATGTTAAAAGTTACCTCATACCTGATCCTGCCAATTTGGGAAAACGAAAAACTGCTGTGAAGAAGAAAACACTGAATCCCACATACAATGAGATTCTTAGGGTAAGAGCATCACTGATAAAATAAGTTAGGGCTATTTGTCACATTTTTCATGCATTTAAATGTTATGCATTTAGTAATTACAATATTTGCTTAGTATGCTTACCAAATAAATGGTCTGATATATTTGCACATCACACTTCACTTTGTTGCATGAATTGCGTAATGTTTCATAATTATTTTTTTACTGTTCATACCGAGCTGAAATGTCTATAATAGGCTGTTTAATGTCAGATTCCATTGAGACAACATGCCCCACTATTGGGTGTGTTCAATTTAGTGGAAAGTAATTTACTTCCAGGCTATAATGGCCGAAATGCAGGCCCCAGTCTCCCCTATATGCATTAAACCAAATGCCTAATAATCTAAATATGTTCATTTATTATTTGATGCCTACAGTACAGAGTTCGAATGGAGTACCTGATGTCCCAGGTTCTCAACCTTTCAGCATGGCACAATGACACATTTGGTCGTAACAGCTTCCTGGGTGAGATAGAGCTTGACCTCTCCTCTTGGGATTTTAATGACACAGAGTGGAAGCTTTTACCTCTTAAACCAAGGGTATAGTATGAATTTGTTGATAATTTCTCTTACGTGGCACTTGTGATATACGGCATTTTCAAAGTTAAAATACTTAATACACAAATACATGATCTCTTACTCTAATGTTACCTGGACTTTATTTTATGCTAACCAATAGGATTCATTTTTTGGTTTACTAGTGCAGACTTTCAAACTGTTCCGAACACAGAAACATCCACCTTGTTGCATATGACCTATATGTCCCATGTGTCCTAGAATCAAAATATCAAACATGTTTGATATCTGCCGACTAGATGGATAGATCATCCTGAAGCTAAAAAAAAGAAAGAAATAAAAAGAACCTGTGCCCATCATACACTACGTGTTTTTATTTTGTGAAATCTGACAGTACTAACTGAACAAAAATCTGCAGACGGGTTCTGACTTTCAGCATCTAGCACTGACTTCTCCGGACTGCAAATTGGGACAAAAATCTGTGCAAATGTTAGGAGTATACTGGAGTATGCCGTTTCTGTGCTACTAGTGCCATCTAGTGAAACTACAAAAGTAAAGCATGTTTTCAAACAACCTTTGCAGACACCCTTTTCGCACATTACACTCCCCGAATTCGGACCGTTGAAAATTTTTTCACACCCTGATAGCAATCAATAATTAAAGTGGTCTAAGTACATAAATCTATATATAATAAAGAGACTTTCAACTAGTATAACAAGAAATGTGTCTGGAAAAAATTGCCTACCCTAGCATTAAATATTGCCAGAATTAGTATTTTTGGTTGAATTATGCCTTTAAGCTGTTTTGTTCTGATTCCAGAATCTCTTCTCTCAGACCACAAACAGCCTCCAGCCATCTGACTTTAGAGGACAGATGAGACTGGCCATACGTTTCCTGCCACATATTTCCCACTGTAAGGCTCCACCCTATACAATCATTTACTATTCACAATAATTCACATTCACACACTGAAAAAATTATTTTTCAAAGTTGTAAATAAATATTATCGGAGTATGTTTTTCAAGAAAAAAAGTTTTTCTTCTTCATTTCACCTTTAATTCAATAATTTACTTGTTATTTCTATGTAATTGTTTTACTGGCAATTTCTGAGTGAAAAATGTTTCCTACACAAAATTCTTTTCAGTGCACAGCTGAACTGATATACTGAAAGACAGCACATTATGTCACAGAAAAAGTCAAATGTCAAAGATTTGTCAAATGTGAAGTGCATATCTGGGTCAAAGACTGCAAGAATCTCCCTCTTATCAGAAGTCCAACTATTGACCCATATGTAAAATGGTAATAATAATAATAAAAACATTTTATATATATTACGATTGCATGGCATTATAGTTATTTTTCTTGAAAACATCTGAATTAAATACTTGTCTGTTTAATTGTTTGCACAGCTTTGTACTCCCCGACACCAGCAAAAAGAGCCGTCAGAAGACTCGGGTGCTGAAGAGAACAGCCAACCCTATATTTAACCACACTATGGTGTATGATGGCTTCAGGGCAGAGGACCTGAAAGAGGCTTGTGTGGAGCTTACTGTTTGGGACTGTGACCGACTAGCCAATCACCTTCTCGGAGGCCTGAGACTCGGCATGGGCACAGGTGCAGTCCAGTTTTGGATGTTTATGTGTTCTGAGATCTATAAACATAAACACATATAAAATACATTTTAACACAAATAATTATATGCATTTAAAAGTCAATCTTGTGTACAGGCAAGAGCTACGGAGTACAGGTGGACTGGATGGACTCTATAGCAGAGGAAGTGGCTTTATGGAGGAGAGTGATGGAATCTCCCAATGAATGGGTGGAGGGCATGTTACCACTGAGGATGGTAACAGCAGCCAAAAACACATGGAAATGAGATTACAGGGACATTTATCAAAGCACATCTTTCAAATAATATATGTCCTCATAAAATATCTTGCATTTGTTATGATTTAGAGTATAATAGATTAGGTTTTTGTCACGTTAGGACATTTTGGCCCCCATGTTAACATGAGTTTCATTACCAGATAGTATATAGATATTCTCTGGATTTATTTATTACCTTCACTCCTCTGCATGTCCAGTAGGACTGAACAGAGAGCAGATTGAACATTCCCATGCAAAATGGAAGATCATTTACCGATTTCAAAATGCTTTCCATAAAAGTAAGTCATAAGCAGTGTCTAAAGGTGGATGTTGAGGTGATTTTTTTTCTAATGTAATCTATTTTTTAAAAGGTTGCAGATTTATGTAGCTAATAAACATCCCAAATCACATATTTGTTTGAGTATAAAGACCTTATATACTGTGGTATATGTTCAAGACTTCAAAATAAAGTTTTGTAGAAGGTTATTAAATCAATGCTGAATAAGTTTAAGGATACTATTTGAGGGTAAAAAGCTAAAACCCAAAGCCTTGGCAAAAGCAAAAAATGATTAAACCAGGAAAGGAGGAAGACGCAGAATGTGTGTATTATAACAAAACAAACTGTTTTGAGTGAGAGAGTGACTGCTTTGTTTGTCAAATATGCCTGTACTAACATCAAAGCTCAAAGGCATACTGTACTACAAGCAAAATGATGCAGGACACACCTAATAAAATAACTAAATACCAAAAGCAAATAAATAAACCGAAAGCTGGTTCACCATGCTGAAAGTTTTTTTTAATCTAGCTATATCAAAGGTATTTGTACGGTGACAAATTTGACCCCTTTACCCAAATTTTACCACACTAGATCAGTTTTGCATGCACAGAATACACAAATTAACATCTGGCTATACCCGAGAAAGCAGCACAGGACTCCCCAGATGAATGCAATTTTAAAATCTGCTACCTTGTTGGCTAAACAATTCTGTTTAAAAGCCAATCACCGAAGTCATAAATTACTGTGATTAACAACACTGAATCAACAGTCATAACAGAGAGAAAAAAAGTATTTAGTCAGAATAAATGGCTATTTTATAGTGGCTACCCTGACCCATTGAGATGAGCACCTTTGTCAGGAACTATATGAAACTCCTGGGGCCTCATTTATAAAATGTTGCGTAAAAACCATCCTAAATTTGTTCTAAGATCATTTCTCAAAAGTGCGTAAGTGCGAAGCAAAGCAGAAGATGTTATAAATAAAAACAGTTAACAATGTAACTGAATAGAATATAGGCTATTAAAACCGTTATTGCGCGACATAGGCCTATTCTTATAGGCTGCACAGACAAAACAGTCGGAGATGCGTTTCTGCGTTTTTGTTTCTATTTTACGCATTAGTAGTAAATAAAGACTTCGCAAGTTCTCTTGTAAAAAACAAAACAAAAAACAAAACAACTTGGAATAAACTACAGAAAGCGAGTAAAGAACTCTTAACATTAGGCTACTAAAAAGGTCAGTTTAATCTCGCAAAAACTCCCGTTAATAAAAAATCTAACTACACTGCACAATTAATCTCTTACACTGCATCTTTGTTGTTTATGATGAATTCGGTGCTTGCACGTACACCGCTTTAATTATTATTGCAGCTTAGATGTTCAAATAGCTGCAGTACTCCGACTTTGCCACAAGAAAAGTGCGTACACCTGCTCAGACCCTGATGTGGCGGTAAGTACTTTTCCATGTCAAAGACCGTTTTCACTAGCACCACTTAGTGGAAAGAGTGCTGTTTACCTCCTGCTTCTACAGTTCAGAAACATCTTCCTTTGAAAAACACAACATAATCTTCATCCATTTAAATGAACAGCTAAATTAAGACATTTTGAAACAATTACACTCATTGAGGCAGTGCTGTATTGGACTTTGTATTACATGACAATGCAATTCTGACAATGCATATAAATACAATGCACCACTGTTGAAATCTGGTGAAAGGAGGAGGTGAGACCGGGTCACACTCACAGAACAAGAGCTCTGGTGAGAGTGAGACTGAAGAGAGGAGCAGTGCTGTCTGAACATGCGTACACTGTGCAAGCAGCACATACTCTCTCCTGTCTCAAAGGACTAGATGAACAGCTTCAAGTTCCCCACACTCTTTCAGAAAAAAAACAAAGAGCATGTGCTCCTTTGGGAGAGAAAGATTTTGTACTGAGATTCACAGATTGCATAAATGGATGCACAAAAATGTTTAATGATTAAATGTTTGCCCTCTTGACCCACATTCTCTCATCAAGACATATAAAGTCAAAATTTGTTAATTATTCACATTTTAAACAAAAAGTAATTTGGAAACAGACATTTGAAATATATAAATGTTAGCTCATAAAGAAGTTTGATGTAATATTTGGATGCCTTTGATAAACATCGACTGTCTGAGATCATAACAAAGAAGTGTGAGTGAGTGGGGTTGGTTTGGTACAATATTTGGTACAGATTTTCTGTCTCTTCTTGTTATTTATTTATTTTTTTGGTCTGGAGGTAGCAATATATAAGCAATATTATGTAACGATGTACCACGACTCGAGCCAGTTGAAAATCGACAAAAATAGCCGACGATTCAAGTCGGTTGAGACGTTAAATTCTGCATCTTTGTTCATATCATGGTTAAAATGCAGAAAGAGCACGGGCAAAGCCTTATTTTGTTTATATGAAGAGATTTCTTTTATTTGTACACTGTAAAAAATGACCGTGAATTTAACGGTAAAAGACTGTAAAAAATGCTACAGTAAAAACCTGTTAAATGGTTAACATGATGGTGTTTAGCGTTTGTGTGAATGACACTGTGCACCTTCTATATATGTTATTATTTAAAAGCTGCTTGTGATGGGCTTTGGTTCATCATGTGACTTTCTCATCACCACTTGCATTTGGTGGTTATCAGTGTATTACAAAGGTACAAAACAGATTTCAGTACTTCAATAGGTTGGTATATTAACATTATATCAGTTAATGAAATTACGGTATTTAACTGTAAGTTTAAGTTAAAACCGTAAAACCTAAAATGTTGCTACCGCATTTTTTACGGTAAAATTCCGGCGACCACAGTCTTTGCCGGACCACAGCAATTTTACGGAATTTTTTTTACAGTGTATTACTTATTCATTTGATTTGGGATTTGTTTTAAAAATGTAATTTAGAGTTGTTATTTGATATATTTCAATTTCACAAAGAAATGTACAGCATTTTGTCTGGAGGGACAGAAAAATAATGCATAACTTTTTGTGCTTCCGTAGACTTAAATGGTGACGCGTTTCGTGAACATTATATTTTCTCTGTGTAGGTTATTGATTTAGTATTTTTAATTTAAAATATATTTTATACATACTTTCATTGTGTTGTTTAATGAACACAATGAAAATACATTACAATAAATCCGGTACTGGATTTCTTTTGCCAGTGAGCTGGTACCGTGATAGTGAAAACCCGGAGTGGAACCGTAGCAAAGTGAAATAGGCTACAGAACGAGTGTGAAGGGAAACTGATATAGTACACTGTCAGTTAAATGCATGCTTATATTGTGATAGTGTTAAATACTAAAATACTGCACACTTTTGAGGACTTTTGTGCACCTGTGTTTGATGTTATGTGAACAAATATTTTAACTAATCATTAAGCTGCAAATGAATGAAATCCTAACAGTGATGACCTGGTTGAGTGAAAAACCTGGAGGACAAAGACAGGTTCTAATATTTAAACGTTTAAACGTTAAATTTTTACATTCATAGTGCATACATTTTCCCCCAAAGCAGTTTTACATGCATTATAGACTTTTCGAAAGAGCAAAAATATGTAAACTACATAGTGAATATGTTTCTTTTTTCTTGTTCTCATAGAAAATCATAGAACACAGAACAAAAGAAAGTAAAAATTACAAGACAATAGTCTATTTACCTCATTAAATTGGAAAATAGAGGTGCTAATAACTGACACATAATAAACTTTCTCACATTTATGTAACAGGTGAGATATCTTCTAAGAAACGTTGTGTTCAGTCAAGTGATAAGGAATTCCCGAATCCTGATGTAGATCACTGTGCAAGTCCTGATGTAGACATCCAGTCAAATAGAAAGAAGCTCAGCAAGCCAGTGGCTACACCAACATACGTCAGCTGAGGGATGGATGCTGATGAGGTAACTAGATAAAATAAATCAATATTAAATCGCATCACAATAACAAAACATTAATAGAACTATTTAGATAAGGTTCTTAATGAGATCATTAAAATGAGTGAATTCTTACGTCTACTGGTCACAGGGGCACCTGAGGAAGAAACGGAAGAGAATTTTAAATCAGTACAAATCAGTAACTTTAGTTATTTTTATATAACTATTATTGTTATTCTTTGTACCGCTGTCAACTCTGGTACTGATTGGTCCTGAGGAGACAGTGACATTAGGTGAAGTGTTGTCTGCCTCTGCAGATCGTACTTCTCTTTTCCTAGTGCATCTCTACAAAAACAGACACAAAAAAGGGCTGATGAAATCCACACACAACCATAAGCACATGAGTTGAGCCAAACTAAAACAAATCTAAAATGAAGTAAACAAATCAATAAATTCAATTCTGATAAGCACGATTAGTTACCGGAAGCAAGGAGGCGCAAGTGGAGTTCTCACAGAGTCGGGTAGCACAATGCAGGTAGAAAGTGGAGATGGACAGGTTTTTGTGTTCCACAAAGCGGAAGGCCTCAAAGGAGAAGTGAGCTACCTGAGACATCCCATTCCAATCAATCTTTGTCTGGGCATCACGAATACACCTATAAACAACAAAAGATGCGATTCTCACAAGAGAATTAAAGTGTCTTCTCAAGTACTCTCTTTTAGTCCGCTTTTTATGAAGGACTCACCCAACAAAAAGATCGTAAGAGGTGCTGCTGGTTGGATATGGGCTTGTTGTGGCATAGCAACGGTCCAGCAACACATTGAACCTAGCAACACACAAAAAGATAGACGATTAGATTTGATTGATCTGTAAATGTATAATCAGCAGTGTTCATTTAAATTTGGATACATTCAAGAGTTGCTGTGTTGCTATTGTTAACTAAAACCAAGACTATTGAAATAAACATTGCTCGAAATAAATCTGAAATAAAATCAAATATACATATTGGATGAAAAACTTTTAAAAAACTAGAAATGTTGCTTTGGCAGCTAACTGAATAACAATTCTGGCAGAAATAAGTTGAAGTATTAAAATGACTAAAACTGAAATAAAAATAAATCGAGCTTATTAGAAACACTATAAAAACAAAACCTGACACAAGCACATATACTTAAACTAAAATTCTATTGAAAACTGAAAATAAAAGCTAAATTAAAATTGTAATAGTAAAATACTGTATGTGACCCTGGACCACAAAACCAGTCATAAGTCGCTGGGGTATGTTTGTAGCAATAGCCAAAAATACATTGTATGGGTCAAAATTATTGATTTTTCTTTTATGCCAAAAATCATTAGGATATTGAGTAAAGATCATGTTCCATGAAGATATTTTGTAAATTTCCTACTGTAAATTTTGATTAGTAATATGCATTGCAAAGAATTCATTTGGACAACTTTAAAGGCGATTTTCTCAATATTTAGATTTTTTTGCACCCTCAGATTCCAGATTTTCAAATCGTTGTATCTCGGCCAAATATTGTCCGATCCTAACAAACCACACATCAATGGAAAGCTTATTTATTCAGCTTTCAGATGATGTACAAATCTCAATTTCTGAAAAATTGACCCTTATGAACACATTATATGTGGTTTGTGGTTTTGTGGTCCAGGGTCACATATAAATAATACTAAAGTAACACTGGAGAGAATTCTTACTTGTTTGTAAGATTTGTTGCCTTGACCTGCACATATATGCGAGTCTTTAACTGCAGCCCAGATCCTGGTATCTGGAGTTTGGTAGTATAGTCGGCAGTCTAAAAAAACATTCCAAATAAAGAGGGTGTCATGAAAGTTGTATTCACTGATTTATTGAGCAAGTGTCATTTAATAAAAAGATCCTTACACTGTAAAGACCCATGCTTAGAGTACTGATGAATGTGCCATTGTTGTCCTTTACTGCTAGACTCACTCCTGACCTGTTGGGACAAAGAGACACTTTGCCACAAAAGTTACGGCACAGAAACCTCAAGCGAGAAACAGATTCTTGGGATTTATACTCACACGCTGAGCTCAGTGTTGTTGACTAAATACTGCAGTGGATACAGACACGAAAACTGGTACATCAGTTGTTGCCTGTAAGTGATAGTGCTGGTGCTGGGATCCCAGGAATTGATTAATCCGGAGACATTTACGGACTGGATTTGGGAGAAGTCCGAGAAAACTCCTGATCCCACTTGACTTGTAATCTAACCAACAAAAATGCCACACAAACACATTATGGAAATCTGTAGGATTAAAAGTTTCAAAGTTGATTGCTTTAAAGTGAAAAGCTCTTACGTTCATATTGTTGCCACAGAGGGTGAGCGCCTCCTGAGAGATTGAGAAGTTAAACAGCAAGACAGGAGGATTGACAGTCCAGTCCGCTACTCCATAGCAGGTTGGGATGTTAAACTTAGCATTGAGTGCCATTAGTGATTCGTTGTATCCCCCAAAATACATTGGACAAATGAAAACTTTTAAAAACATATGATTGGTTCCACACACCACTGTTATATCAGCGTTTTCTGAAAGATATATAAATATTCTGTTACTCAAGGTGCTCCTGCATTAATTTGACTCATATGAATGCATAAATTTGTATGTGTTTTCTGCAAAAACATTTGAATCTTTTTTTTGTCTTTTGTTTTCTAGTAAAAATGTCAAAATATCCTTTAAAAAACATACATGGGTCAAAGACGAAAAAGGGTTTAAGCATAAAAAACAATAAGTGTATACTGCTTTAAATTGTTGTTGTTGTTCCCAAATTTTTTTTATACATGCCAATATTTACAATATTGTTACACTGAATGACATTTTAGTGGGTCTCTTCTGTAAATCAGGGAAAAATGTATGATATTTATTTTTTTGCTCAGAAAAAAACAAAAACAAAATTGCAAAAAAATAAATATCATACATTTTTCCCTGATTTACAGAAGAGACCCACTAAAATGTCATTCAGTGTAACAATATTGTCAGGCATATTTTCAACAAAAATCAATTTATGACATATTAAAAGACTAATTACTTTCACCTCAAATACTAATTAGTTGTAATTTTACATTTTTAAAATTTGCCACTATCCTAGGTTTTGCCCATTTGTCAGAAATAATTTTTTACTCATTTAAAACACAATAAAATGTTATATGCTCCCTTATTCTTTTATTTATTTTAATTTGTACACGTCAGAATAAGCATGTTGTTTGAATTTTTACATAAATATTGTGTTACACTGAATGAGAATGTAACATTATTTCAACCAAATGTTGACATTTTATTCTCCAAAAGCGTATTTGAAACCTTAAAAGTAGACACTTTACTTACATTTCATGTGCTTTCTATGGACATAAAATCACTTTGGTCAATTTCTTTTGATGCGGACATCTTAACGTCTTTGACCCACATGTATTTGAGAAGCAAAACTGTCTAAGACCATTTTAATTTTGTCATTTAAAAACGTTTAAGGAAAGATCATTCATTTTTCCAAAATGAGAATTTATCCCAATCTAACTTTCTTTTTCTTACTTCACTGGTTGACTTTTTTAGAACTTATTTCTTCGTCTTCTTCTTTTTTTTTCTTTTTGCCAGTGTTGTAAGAAAATTCAACATAACTAAAAGTTACAAAGAATAAAATATATTGTCTGAAACACCTTTATATCTTCTGCGGTTTTGCTTCTCAAGTAAATGTATCATTTTTCACAATGTTTAGATCGATTTTACTGGAAAATAAGACAAATCTGATTAAGAAAATGATCTTTGCAGTGAATTAGCACTAACCTGCTGGTCTGTACGTGGGGTGACTGAGGCATGTTTGGAGACCCTGACCTTCACACTGTAGAAAAAGGCCAGCAAGACACAAGAGCTGGACTATTCTGATCATCCTGAGGCAAACTAAAGAAGACAAACCATTAGAAAATACAAAGCAACAAAACAAACTCTTTTTCATCTAATGTACTTTTTAATATTTTACTTGAATACACTTTTTCATCTAATATGAGTATACTTTAAGACAACAATTGGTTTGTTTTTAATCATTAAATAAAAAAGGTGATCATATCAGTGTTCAGCAAATATATGTTATGCCATCTCAATCATTTTAGAGAATAAAAGAAACATTACCTTTTGGATCTGCAAACTCTTGATGAGTAACTTTTCCTTCCTTTCTTGCAGATTCTTCCAGATTCAGTATTTATACAGACGAGATGGGTGTGAGAGAAAACATGACAAAAGACAGAGCAACACGAGACTCTCCAGCGATCTCTCCACTGATATCTATTCAGAGTAACTAAGTTTACAAAACAATTTTGTCATCAGTATTGTTGATTGAACAGATAGGTCCTAGAACCACACCTGAAACTGCATGGAAATAAAAGTATGTCAGGACTCCATCCTCATTGAGGGCTTAAGATTTCAATTCATCCTATTCAATCGGGTCAAGCAAATCATTCAACAGTTCAGTAATACAAATAAGGTTATATATTTGATCTCCTCAAACAACATGTAGAATTTGTACATATTTATTTCGGTTTTAATGATTGTCAAAGTAGAATTCTTATTCATAATAAAATAAATCATCATAATTTTGTTTTATTTTAATAGAAATTTATTTACATAATTATTTGCTTAAAGGCATAGCTCACCCAAAAATGAAAATTCGGTCATTATTTTTTTCACCCAAACCTGTATGACCTCATCCAGAGCTGTAGGACTTTTTTTTTTTTTTTTTTTCTGTGGAATTTAAAAGAAATAATTTTGAGAAATGTGTGAGAGATGTTTTTTTTCGTCTACAATGGACGTCAAACCAAAACTGTTTAATTACAAACATCCCCCCTGTGTTCCCACAGAAAAAATAAAAGTCATACAAGTTTAGAATGAAGGGAAGAGTAAATAATGACAACATTTTAATTTTTGGATGAACTGTCCCTTTAACAAATTTAATAGGGGTATAAGGTAGATTTGATATAAGCAGAGATTTTGATTCAAAAGAAACATAAGAGATAAATTACATAACAGAAATTGTAGTTAGTAACGTAATCCATTACACATTTTAGGTAATGTAATCAAGACGGCTTTTTGGTTACTTTTAGATTACTTTTGGCCTACTTTTGACTTTATCACATTGATTTAAATAGAATAATCGTGTACCATATTGATATAAATATACAAAGGGAAAGAAAATATATTCATTGTTATTAACAACATGAAGTGCATTAAACATATCATTACGTCAAGGTTTCCCAAACTGGGGTTCATGAGGGAACTGCAAGGGGTTTGCAAGTTTAATAAAAAGCTAATAATTAATTACATCCTAAAAATGTCAAATTTAAATTAATGATTGAAAAATAACAATTAAAATAAAACACTTACTAAAAAATGAAAGAATGTATTTGTTTACCTGCATGTCATGTGACCATTAACCAGTCAGAGAACAGTGAACATGCAAATGTGTGATACTTAATAATTAAAATATTTATTTTAAAATCTCTGGGGTACTTGAATTAAATATATTAGGTGAAAGATGTTCGGCTGACAAAAAAGAAAAGTTTGGGAATCCCTGCATTACTTGTAAATACGAAATGACTTGAATTTGTGCATTTTAATGTGTTTGAAAGACAAAAGCTTTCCAAACACATAGTAATACATGGTTAAATACGTAACCTACTGAGAGATAACTGAGTGTTCATCAGTAGTTGATGCAATGTTGAGAAAACACTTCTTAAAACTGAAATGATTTTTGTAAATCCAGTGGTAAAATGCTGTGGCCTCTCAATGTTCTGTGTAATTATAGCCACCTGACTAGTGACTGGTCTTTGTGTAAATGTAAAAAAGAGTTTCTGAATGTATAAAAGGCTATTTTAGAAAGTAAAACATAAAAGATGGAAAAGAATTAGGGAGAATCAATAAATTATGAATAATATATTGCTGTGTGAATAAAATGCAATCATGCAATCAATAAAAAAGTAACTGCAGCCTGATTATGAGTATTTTAAAATGTAATTTAATCTAATTACAAGTACTTAATTTTTGGAATTTGATTACATAATCAGATCAATACACGTAATCAGTTACTACCCAACAATTTTGTTTTTACACGAGAGAGCACTAAGTTTACCTGTCGGAGAGCAGCGGGCAAACAAACGATAAAGGACATTCCTTCTTGGTCTTTGAACACACTCAGAAGAATTGGAGAAACTGAGGAGGAGTTTCAACATCTGGAAAAGCGGTTGGAAATTGAAAAGATCCGGGCAGCAATGGTTAAAAAAAAAAAAACTCTCCAAAACAACATTTCCTCACTAAAGCTCTCATCTTTGACAAAGTCCATCATTTATTTTAATTATTATATTGCGTATATGATATCGCGTTTGGTCTCGTTCTGTATCACGTATCTTGTCAGTGTCTGCGCTTGCTTGGCCATTTGTTGTGGAGAAAATAAGGAAAGTGTGTTCAAGCGCCAGCAGAAAACAGTGTAAAGAAATAGTCTTTGAGAGAAGCAGTATTTATCAGTGGAAGTTAAAAGCAGCTCGTAAGTGTATTTACTTGTCTCATTAGTGTTTAGTGCAGCTGTCGTTGCTAGGAAACGCTTGTTTTGTTTACTGTGTGGAGACGTGCTGATATCGCGCTTGGTCTCGTTCTGTATCACGTATCTTGTCAGTGTCTGCGCTTGCTTGGCCATTTGTTTTGGAAAAAAATAAGGAAAGTGTGTTCAAGCGCCAGCAGAAAACAGTGTAAATAAATACTCTTTGAGAGAAGCAGTCTTTATCAGCGGAAGTTAAAAGCAGTTCATAAGTGTATTTACTTGTCTCATTAGTGTGTAGTGCAGCTGTCGTTGCTAGGAAATGCTTGTTTTGTTTACTGTGTGGAGACGTGCTGATATCGCGTTTGGGCTCGTTCTGTATCGCGTATCTTGTCAGTGTCTGCGCTTGCTTGGCCATTTGTTGTGGAGAAAATAAGGGAAGTGTGTCCAGCTGAATTCATGTAGTATTTTGTTAGAAGGGTATAAAAAAGCTTAGTTTAGCGCGGCAGCGGTCGCGTGAAGGCCTCCTCGTGTGAAGACCGAAGAGTGACTATGTGTAAGTGAGTTGTTGTTTTTTAGCATGTTTGGCAGTGTTATTTTTTAGGATGACTGAAACTACTGTCATTTGATTTGTATTATTTGTATTTGTTATTTATTTTAATTTTAGTTAAATTATGTCTGAATTTATTATGTCTGTATACGTCTTTTATTAAGTTTTTAGTTTCATTTAATTTGAGTTATTTCAATACTTCAACAAACTAAATGGAAATGAAATAATATATATATTGAATTTATAAATGTGTATGTATATAAGGTGCTTGGTTTCTTCAGTTGAATGTCCTGTGGTTGCAGTCCTCACAAGGGAACAGTGCGTAACTTTTTGTTGAAATAAGTGTTTAACTATATGTAAGTAGTAGCGTTAGCATTAATATTCATAAAAAGAAATTCTATCTCTAAAATCCCTTATTAAGCTACCAACACCTTTTTTTAACACCCTACCTGGCGACAAAGTGACTACACCCGCCAAACATTATATAACCACTGTTAAAGCATATTGGGAAACACATAAAAAATAGTGAGGACAGTTGACTATACCTACTATATCAGAGTTTTTATTTTTTTATTTATTTAGTCATTTATCAGACGCTTTTATCCAAAGCGACTTACAAATGAGGACAACAGAAGCAATCAATTGTAGTATTAAAACAACTAAAAACAGATCCAAAACTAAAAGCTAAAACTTTATAAATACTATATACACATTTTAAAAATAAAGAGATTAAATAAAAATGACAAATGCATACAACAAAATTTCAAAACTTAACATTTAAATTAAAAACAAAAAATAAAGCTAAAAGAATTCTGTTGAAAAAAAGAAATCAAAAATAATGATTCTAACATAACACTAAGCCAAACGCCAAAAAAAAAAAAAAAACGACATGTGTATGTACAACCACACACACACACACATATACTGTAGGTCAAATCAAATATATACATACAACAACAACAAAGGGGGGTTGGGGGGGATTCCTCTTGTAAGACAGAGCCATAACGATTCTCGAAGAGTTTCTTCAAAATAGTCACAGTATGCCACTTTTGGTATGCCAAAATTAGCATAACTTAATAAATTCTTATTTTTAATTCATTTCTTAATAAACATAAATAATGAGAATTTCAGTCATAGTGGAAAATTAACTAATAATCCAGAAATAGTTTTTCCATAGGTTTGGTTAACCTGTGAGAATTCAGTGAATGTAAAGTTTATGGTCATTTCAAACTTTACTTTGTTTTTATGACAGGTTCATGATTATATGCTTGTCTGCCCTTTAGCTTTATCCAGGTCAGGTACAAAAAGCTATTATGAATAAAACTATACAATGACATTCCTCTGTTTTCTGAATGAACTCCCTTTTGTTGAAAATATCACATCCCAGAGGATTTGAAATTATCAACCGCTTTGCTTTGTCTGGTGCTCAAGGGTGTGTCCAGCTTCTGCTGTGCTTTCTGTTTAGGCTCAACTCATCACACCCTCCATACAATACCTGCATCATCTTTTACACATTTAGTTTCTACTGTCACAGATTGTTTTCAGTGTATGTGGACTGATTGTCTTACTGACATCATGTACACTATTGACAATTGTGACAGCTCTCTGATGGACAGGGTTTTTCATGACTATGCCACCTTGTGGCCACTTCTTGATGTGGCAGATTTACAGTGCACCAATACTGCAGTGCCACTGAGAAGCTGTTGCCAATCACTAAGAAATGTATAATAAAATAAGCAAAGAAAAAAAACATTATAAAAAGAAAATATTAACATCCACATCACCTCCAAATATTAATTTAGCCACATCTAGGCTAAATATCTCATTTAGCAGTGCAGAATAAATAAATACAAGCATCCTGGTGTAATAGTAGGGTGATGGGTGAATACAGGTGGGACAACAGATGAAGTGGGACCCATATTTATTTATCATTATTTGTATCTTAATTCATTAAAAAAAACGCAGTTCATCCGAAACTTTGAGATGACAGCATTGATTTATAATAGAGAATATATGTATGGATAGACAGACAGACAGACAGATAGATAGATAGATAGACAGACAGACAGACGGGTGGGCGGGCAGGCAGGCAGGCAGGCAGGCAGACAGACAGACAGACAGATAGATAGATAGAAGTGGATGACGCCGGAGGGCTTCCTTCTGACATAATTTAAAGGCGCGGTGTGTAATAGAGCATTAGATAGCAGTGCTAGAAAACACAAGAAAACCAAAAGGCTGGGATCTCAAGTTTATGTATTATTTTTGCACAGTATTAAATTTGATAATGTTTCAGTGAACACAAAAGTTAGAAAACAGCACCACTTGCTAACAGAAATCGAGCTGACCAGAGGAGGTAACCATAACAACAGCGCTATCCCGTGTCAGTAACTTAAAGCTTCAAATGTAACAAATCCATTAAGTTAAGAAAAGTGTTTCATTCTACTTATAAGGCTATTATTATAACGAGGTTTCTAACTCCAGGGATTTTGTCGCGCCCGTTGTCTGGTATTTAAAATACCAAATGAAGACAACACTCGAGCAAAATGGCGGCTAGACAGAACTATGTGGACTTTTCCCAGGTTTATCGACCAGTCACTTGCGTTAGAAAGAGTCTCTGTAGGTTCTTTTCTTATTTTATTAAATTACTGATATATTTTTCATCGTTCACATTTAAGGAACCACTTCAGTCCAGTTCAGGTGTTGGAGGCGTGGCTAGGTTGCCAACTAAAGAAAAGGAAATAAGGGACAATCGTTGTTTTTCATATATATATATATATATATATATATATATACATGTGTGTGTGTGTGTGTTTGTGTGTGTGTAAAAGTATATAGGCTACAGTATGTATAGTATAGTTTCAAGTTTTCATATGTTTCAAGAATGAGGTCCAAGGTTAAGAATATGCTAGAAGTTACTTAAATGTAAAATGATTTTATCTATTTAACAACATTACCTACAATAGTGAAAGACAACTTCCTTTATTGATCATCACGTATTCCCTCAGGTAGATTTCCTGTTTTCTTGCATGGCTGGATGTTGGACTCATGAAAAATAATCACTTTGTTTGCATTTACTGAAGTCAAAACGCGGACGGGGAGAGGATCCGGCAGAGGATTCCAGTCAGTCTTAAAGGGGTCATGAACTGAGAAATCAACTTTTACTTGAGCTTTTGATTTATAAGAGATCACCGTACTAAAAGAATATCCTGTAAGTTTTAGAACTGAAAACGTACTTGTTACTGAAATAAAAGCTTTCATTGACACCAGGCCCAGGGAGCGCCAGATCCTGGAATGTGCCTATCTATGACGTAATAAATAGGTTAAACCCCGCCTCCACAGAAGAATATCAATGCCTAATTCTGTAGCCCCGCCCACTGATTCGCATATGACCTAGTAGGGAAATAACATAAGTGGCGCTAAACCGGATCTAGCAACCAAGCAATAAACATGCCATTAAAGATCGCAAAATATTGTGCAGTGCCTGGTTGTGGAAGAACACAGTCGCTGCATAACCTTCCTTCAGATTCAAATATTAGGAATGCATGGTTGAACTTTATTTTTAATTAAGTTTCAGCTCACATGAGTAAAACATTGAGCGTTTGTTCGCTTTATTTCACCGCGGATTCTTTTGTAAACAAGACACAAGTCGATGCTGGATTTGCAGAGAGACTGAGATTAAAAAGCAATGCTGTGCCGTCTATATTGGATCCGACAGGATTGGCGCAGCAAACTTACGTGAGTAAAACTTATTTGTATTATGTATCACTATTGCTTTGATCGCTTGATATGTCCTGATTATGTGTAGGTGTCTAACCAAAGTCACAGAAGGCTCCAACTATGAAGGACGTAGCTTGTCAAACAGGCACAGTTTGTTTACTATGCAAAACTATTATCCAATCATAGCGTTTAATTCCAAGTCTTCAATGCGGCACGCCCATAAAAACTGAGCCTTTCTCGAGCCGACCTCAAAACCAAGGTAGAAATTACTTATTGATTTTGATGTTTGTGGACCTCAGACAACAGTATAAAATAATTTTTTAAAAGCCAGTTCATGACCCCTTTAAAGCCTGCCTCGAACGGCTATTCACAAATTAAATACTTGTCCAAAAAAAAAAAAAAGATTAATTCTCAGTTTAGAGCTTGTTATTCGTATGGTCTAGGTCTAGGAGGTGGTCATATGACATATGCCTTGTACAAACTGCGTTCCGTATGGCTTTCATACGGAATGCTTCTTTGATGCCTTAAAGGGGTCATCGGATGCCCATTTTCCACAAGTTGATATGATTCTTTAGGGTCTTAATAAAAAGTCTATAACATACTTTGGTTAAAATTTCTCAATGGTAGTGTAAAAAACGCCCTTTTTACCCTGTCAAAATCAGCTGTTTTCAGCACGCCGTTCTAGTCCGTGTTGCTTTAAATGCTAATGAGCTCTACTGACCCCGCCCCTCTCTTCCATGGGGGTGACGAGCAGACTGTAAACTTCAGCCGCGAAACTTGCTAACTAACACATATTAGGAAAGGCAATTGGCAAAGATTCATTAAAAAACCCTTATACTCACTTCTTCTGTAGATGAAGCTGGATCATGAATGATTCGCGCGAACTTAAATGCATTTAGGCAGATCGGGGATCGGTGCATTCCTTTCAAAAACGAAAGTAACGTTAATCCTCTGCGGCTCAGATGTCGGGAGTAAATGACGACTGCTATGTTCATTATTACATCCAACAACAAAACACCTCAATCGCTTAATCGGCATTCTTGTGTTCCCCTGCACCGGAGTCAACACAATGGCGGACAGCTCTCAGCTTACTCAGGGCGGGTCTTAAAGGGATAGTTCACCCAAAAATGAAAATTTTATGTTTATCTGCTTACCCCCAGGGCATCCAAGATGTTTTTTACCTCTGATTCACGCAATGTCCGAACTGTTCGAACTGTCCTGAGCGCTTTCTCAACAGCAGGCATGTGAGGTGCCTTCTTCTTCTTCTTGCTTTACGGCGGATCGCAGACTTATAAGTGCATTACCGCCACCTATCTCTCAAGTGGACCATTGACACTCTATCTACAATCTCAATTAGGAGTGTCAATGGTCCACTTGAGAGATAGGTGTTCCCATAGCCTAAAATCTCTTTATGATCTACGGAAGAAAGAAAGTCATAGCTTTGGGACAACACGAGGCTGAATAAATGATGACAGAATTTTGACTGTTGAGTAAACTGTACCGTTAGGTTGCTAAACTATCAAGCCCGAACAGCATCAAACTCGACGCATCTTGGTATTTCTCAGTATTGCAATATTAGCAACTGTTCAATCAGTTTGTTAATAATTATAAAGAAAACCTAAACTTTTGAACTTTTAATGCATAATAACAATAGTCATCATAATTCTCACCAGAAAAGCTGCGAGTCTGTTGTCAGTCACCTGTGGTGTCGCAGCTCGAGATTATGTGCGAGATTATGAAAAATTAGAACAGTCCAGAACATGGAACAGCGCAGCAGCCAATCACATCGCGCGGCCGCTGAAGCGCTCAGAGATGGAGAGCGCCTGCAGATTTCAGCCCATCACACAGCAGAATGTTCCTAAAAGGAGAAAAATATCGATCTATAGAGTTCAGGTAATTTGCACCGTTAGGGTGACCATACGTCCCGGACATGTCCTCTTTTTCGACCTGAAAAAATGCGTCCGGCCGGGATTTCTAAATCGCACAAAATGTCCGGGATTCGGCCGTAGCCCCTCACTGCAGTACACAAGATCCATCCAGGGGGTGAAGATGGTAGGTTTAGGGGTGGAGATGGGTAGGTTTAGGGATCAGGGGGTGGATACGGGTAGGTTTAGGGATATGGAAGGTGGGAGGAGTTGGATCTGGATCCGATCCAACCTCGACCCCTGGATCTTGTGTTTGTGAGGACCATCTCGATTCGGCTTTTGCTTTCAACAGTCGCCATTCACTGTGTGCGTTTTTGCAAACTTTATGTATTAAAGTTCAATAACATTGTTGCATTGTTGTAAACGCATTTGTCAAGCCTAGGGTTCCAACCGTTCCATTATGAATCGTCCCGTATTTAAAGGGGTCATCAGATGCCGCAGATGACGCTGTCATTCCGCTAACATTTCCAACAGGAGTGAGTAAATAACAAAATTGTCATATTTTAATAGCTCTGGCTAAATATTATTTGAATATATTTCCCGCATTCGAGCTGCATTCTAAACCAGCGATAATATGGAATGTTCTAGAACGTTAATAATTCATCCCATTTGAACGTTCTCGGAGTGTTGTGCGCGCGTTTGATTAGGGTTTATGGAATGTTCTAGCAGCAGATGATTCCAGAATAAAACACTCCCAGTTTTTCCAATTCAGGAATGCTTATGGAAATCACAGATGTTGCATAATAGTTTGGAGCAAACGATAGGAAACTGAACCTTAACTTTCCCTCAGAGGCAGTAATCTTAAAGGGATAATTCACCCAACATTAATATTATGTGGTTTTACTCAAAAGGAAATGAAACGGACAGTTTGAGTCTGTTCATCTTTTTATATTTGTTTTCCACAGAAGAAAATCAGTCATATAGGTTTGGAATTGCATGAGGAAATTATGACTTTTTTTAAGCATGGTTTAAGTGTGATTTATAAACATTTAATGTTTCATTAGATTTTCATCTAATGAAACTGAAGTAATGATGAAGCTGTTGTGAAGTGCTTTCCTGAGCTCTGTTTGAAGTAGCATATTTGAACACAGTGACAGCTGATCCGTTCTGTGGTCCATGTTGGCCACAGGATCTGATGTCTAGTGTGCCAAAAAAGCTTGAGTAAACAGAGCACAATGTAAACAAAGAATTGAGCTATGAATAGGATATACAACAAACATATATCCCTTACATATAAGCATATTAAATTATGTCTGTTTGCTGCCAGCAGAAACCATGTCAAAGGGACCAGCAGTTGGCATTGATCTGGGGACCACCTACTCCTGCGTGGGGGTCTTTCAGCATGGCAAAGTTGAAATCATTGCCAGTGACCAGGGTAACAGGACCACTCCAAGTTATGTAGCATTCACAGACACAGAGAGGCTGATTGGAGATGCTGCTAAAAATCAAGTAGCAATGAACCCCACCAATACAGTCTTTGGTAAGCAGCTTTATGCATTATATAATTTCAAGATTGTTAAAAATGTATAAAACGGTATAAATTTGGGCCATTTACAAACATATTTATCAGCTTAATTGGAAAATAACTATCAGATTATTGATATTAGCAAGATTTATAATATCTGCATCCCAGTGCTAACATTATTGTTTTTACACATATTGTTAAATTTAAGTTGCACGTGTTCTGAATTTGTTGCCATATTTGTTTCTCTAGATGCAAAAAGGCTCATTGGACGGAGGTTTGATGACCCTGTTGTGCAGTCAGACATGAAGCATTGGCCGTTCACTGTTATAAATGACAGCTCACGCCCCAAAGTTCAAGTAGAATACAAAGGGGAGACCAAGACCTTTTACCCAGAGGAGATTTCTTCCATGGTGCTTACAAAGATGAAGGAAATTGCTGAGGCATACCTTGGAAAAGTAGGTTTCTGTCTAATACAATGCCTGTATTTGTTGTAATGGTGCTGAGAAACCATCTCCATTGTTGCTGTAGGTCTAAAGATGTTGACATATTCAACCTGTCAACATTGACAGTGGCGGATAAGAGCATGAAAAAGGCCTGTTTGAATAACTCATCTTAAAGGGGGACATAACACACACAGTTTCTGCGTGTTTCAGTTATCTCATGTCAATTTTGAGTACCTATATAGTAGTATTGCATCCTTCATATCTCAGAAAACTAGTTTTATCAGATTAATAAAAGAAAGATACAGCTTTACGATTCTCTCCGGAGGCGTGCCATGGGCGGAGCTAAAGAGTCGCTAGCACGTTCTTGTTGTTTACATTATTTGCACTTACACACTGATTGCCAACAAAACACAGAAACTTGATGCAGTTTTACTTACCGCCTGTGGTTCCGACTCATGACTGGGATCTTTTATCGCTGGGACCGCTCCATCTTTCAGTATCAACTGATCTGCAAATCCAGCGTTGAACATGGCCTTGTTTATAAAACATTCATCACTGAAATGACGTCAGTATGAATCTCGTCAGTAAAGCCGCTTCTGGTGATTAGTAGTAAATCTCCAGCATGTGCTTTCAAATGGAGCAGCATTTACTACACACAGCCATTCACAGGCATTTCATTGCCGATTTTGAACGCGATTTTGTGTAGCTCAGAATCAGAATCAGAATCAGAATGAGCTTTATTGCCAGGTATGTTTACACATACGAGGAATTTGTTTTCGTGACAGAAGCTGCGCAACTTCGTTGCTGCCCCGGAAAAATAAACTGCATCCACTGTTCACGTAACCCTGGGTTCTTTGGGAAGCTGAACAAGGTTATCTTTCCCTCACATCCAAAAACACTCTTTCCAAAAAAATTCTTCTCGAGCAAGTCCTGTGCAGTGCTGCCGACGAATTCCGTAACCCAATTGAAGCACGGTGATGGGCTGCTCTTGCTCTCGCTCTGATTGATGTGTGCGCGCACTCTTCCGGGAGAAGTGCCCACTCAAGGAATTCCACCCTTCATGATTAGACCCATTAGACCTAATCTAATTAGACCCCCCCCCCCTTAAACATTTGTGGGGAAAAGTGTCTGTGCAGTAAAAGTAATTGTTGCAGTAATTGTTGAACACAACTGATTTATTTGTCTGGTACCAGGTCGGTTCTGAGAGAAATGTCCTGATCTTCGATCTTGGTGGTGGCACTTTTGATGTGTCCATCCTTACCATTGAGGATGGCATCTTTGAGGTCAAGTCTACAGCCGGAGACACTCACCTTGGTGGAGAAGACTTTGACAATCGCATGGTCAAGCATTTCATCTTGGAGTTCAAGCGCAAGTACAAAAAGGATATCAGTGACAACAAGAGGGCCGTCCGTCGGCTGCACACAGCATGCGAGAGGGCGAAACGCACTTTGTCCTCCAGTACTCAGGCCAGCATTGAAATCGACTCTCTTTATGAGGGAATCGATTTCTACACTTCAATCACAAGGGCTCATTTTGAAGAGCTCAATGCCGATCTCTTCCGTGGCATGTTGGATCCGGTCGAGAAATCCCTTCGTGATGCTAAACTGGACAAGTCTCAGGTTCATGACATTGTCCTTGTTGGAGGATCCACCCGTATCCCAAAGATCCAAAAGCTACTGCAGGACTTCTTCAATGGGAAGGAACTGAACAAGAGCATCAATCCGGATGAGGCTGTCGCATATGGAGCAGGTAATCAAAATGGACATCATTCTGATTGTCCTATTCTTCCCTGAATGTCCTATTAGAGACCTATTTCCTTTATATAGCTGTCCAGGCAGCCATTTTGTCTGGAGACAAGTCTGAGAATGTCCAAGACCTGTTGCTTCTGGATGTTACTCCTCTGTCCTTGGGAATTGAGACTGCTGGTGGCTTTATGACCATCCTGATCAAACGTAACACTACCATCCCAACCAAACAAACACAGACCTTCACCACCTACTCCGACAACCAGCCTGGTGTCCTCATTCAGGTGAACAGATGATCTGTGTGCCCTTTTTTTTTTGTCTTTGTCCATGGCAAAGTTTCACGGTTATTGCATTCTACTAGGTGTATGAGGGTGAAAGAGCCATGACTAAGGACAATAACTTGCTGGGAAAGTTCGAGCTGACGGGTATCCCTCCTGCTCTGCGTGGCGTCCCCCAGATTGAAGTAACCTTTGACATTGATGCCAATGGCATCATGAATGTCTCCGCTGTAGACAAGAGCACCGGCAAGGAGAACAAGATCACCATCACCAATGACAAAGGTAACATAACTCTTGAGCCCCTGAGTGTCTTTTAATATTTAAAACCTAAATCCGAATCAATGGTCCCAACATTTCCAGGACGTCTAAGCAAGGAGGACATTGAGCGCATGGTCCAGGAAGCTGAGAAGTACAAGGCTGAGGATGATGTCCAAAGAGAAAAGGTTGCTGCCAAGAACGGCCTTGAGTCGTATGCCTTCAACATGAAGTCCACAGTTGAAGATGAGAAACTGAAGGGCAAGATTAGTGATGAGGACAAGCAGAAGATCCGGACAAGTGCAATGAGGTGATAAGCTGGCTGGACAAAAACCAGGTATGGTTCTCAACTTTTTTTTGTCTGAGATGTTGATTGTCTGAGATCTTCATGCATCTGTAGTACTCACTTCCACTTGTCATTTCTGTACCAGACAGCTGAGAAGGACGAGTTTGAGCATCAGCAGAAGGAACTAGAGAAGGTGTGCAACCCTATCATCACCAAACTGTACCAGAGCACTGGTGGGATGCCAGAAGGAATGCCTGGAGGCTTCCCAGGAGCTGGAGGTGCCCCTGGTGGAGGTGGATCCTCTGGACCAACCATTGAAGAAGTTGATTAAATCATTCATAAAGTTTCTCGCTGTTTGAAGCACCTTACTGTTGTTTTGGAGCACTTTAATACGTATAAGTATGTTTTCTCATTTGCATGCTTCTCAAAGATTTATTTCAGACCTGTTGTGAGTTGACATGTAACTCATTTGAGCATTTATTACCAGTTTGCTTTGTAGCTTTGTTTTGAGAAGCATGTTTTTGTTTTCGTGTTAAACTTATGCTAAAAATGCTGCATATGCATCACATTCTGGTTCATTCGAACATTGACAATAAAATATTTGCTGTTCACAAAGTGAATGCTGTGTGTTCTTGGTTCTTCCTTAAAATAAAGTTTGAAATAAAGTCGACCTTGTACAGTTGTTGCAGTGTAAACTGATTAAATACTCTCTACTGTTCAAAAGTTTGGGTCAGTAAGATTTTGATTTAAAAGAAATTAATTTTATTCAGCAAGATGTATTAAATTGATCAAAAGTGACAGAAAAGACAAAATATATATTTACGAAGGATTTATTTCAAATAATTGCTATTCAACTTCCTATTTATCAAAGAATCCTGAAAAAATGTGTCACAGCCCTTACGAAAAAGAAGTTTATTCAAATGTGCTATTAGTATACTTCTTTTAAACAAAAAAAAAATAGGAAAGTATAATTTTAGTCTACTTCTCAGAAATGGGCTTTATGCACTTCTCAGAAATATACTTAAAATTACATTTAAGTATACTTGACTTATAGCCTACTTAGAAAAAGTAAACATGTTTGACCTATACTTGTGTTCCTAGAATCCATGTTTTCATTGTTATACGGTAGGGGGCGCTAGTACACATTTTCTGTACAGAATTAAAAAAGTACACTTACAAGTATACTAGTAGTACACTGATATTTGTATACTTCCTACATGAAGTATACTTAATAAAATAAACTTGAAGTATACTACTTTTTGGTAAGGGAGTTCCTTATATATTATTGTAACATTGAAAATACTAAGAAATGTTTATTGCATATTAAAATAATTTCTTAAGGATCACATGACACTGAAGATATGATAATGGCTGCTGAAAATTCAACTTTGACGTAATAAATTACATTTACAATGTATAAAAAACCCAATGTTTGAAATTATAAAAATACTCAACAATATTACTGTTTTATTGTATTTTTAATCAGATAAATGCAGCCTTAGCAAACATAAGAGACATAAGATTTTCATTTAGAAAATCACACTGACCCAAGACTTTTGAGAGGTAGTTTTGGAAACCTCTTAAATGCAGATGAAATTCCACAAGAAATGTAATTATCCAAATTGCACCATAAAAGCAAGTTTTTCAGAATGTTGTTTTAGTCATTTATTAGTTTGTGTTGTGTGATTTTAAAATTAACGATAAGTGAGGTAAAAAATAAAGGGATCAGGGATGACATGATGGTTCACATTCAGACTGAATGGATCAAATTGCAGATCTAAGATGAGAAGCATCAGCGTGACATGGAGCCTCTTGGTTCATACATCCGGTAAGCACACATATAGAAGATCCCTGCAAGAGAAAGGCAAGGAATGTTAACAACTACTACATTAGCAACAACTTTATTCATTACCGAAAGACACTGACCATGTTGACATGATTTAACATTTACATTTTGTTGGATTTAATGCTTGTTTTTAAAAGAATATCCCAGGTTAAATGCTGTGGATTTTGCTGAGAACCACAAAAATATTGTTGACACTTACCTCAGTTTGTAAAAACGAACACTTACAATGAATGTCTATGGGCAACTGTTATAGGCTACACTTGCCCCATAGACTTCCGTTTTAAATGCACTTCTATCCACACATTTTTTTTCTGTAGTAACCAACTACATGTGCTTTCATTGACTTTGCGCTTGCGGAATATTCAATTCATGTTAACAAAGTGTACCTGAAAAGAAAGTGAGCACCACAGAAACCCAACCCATTATGTACGACCACGAGAACCGCCAGTTCCCATAACGTTTTCCATAGTAGTTGACTGTCATCCCAGTGTAGACAGCCAAAGCCAGCAGCACAAAGAAGCCTGGAAGGTACAACCACAAAATCCAACTCAGGTTAGCAAAAAACAATGACTTCACATACAGTCAGTATAGATATATAGGAATAATTCAACTTAGTAATTTTATTTTTAGTATTGGATGTATAGACATTCTTACATGAAATGAAATAGAGAATTCCTGCAGCAAAGGTTTTGTCAAAACCGTTAAAGGAGGAGTAATTGATGAAAGCCATGACACCGATGATGATGCCAAAGAAACAAGCTAAGACGGCCAGGATCATGAAGGCCCGGGTGGCATCCCAATATGCTGTTCAAATGGAACCAGAGATTAGTTGTGATTTTTGAACTTTGTACAATATTCTAATGTATATATTTTGTGTCCGTGCTGTGACGTCTAACCGATGCTGTCTGTATATGTCATGCATTTTCCAGGTACACAGTAGCGCCACAGGCCCTGATGCATGTAACTGCTGGACTGGCGGTACTGTATCCAGTAATCGGTGGCAGTGGAGATCACCAGGAGTATATTTCCCACTCCTGCACAAAACAATCCGCCTCCCATAAAGCTGTACATCTTGCACCTACAGACACACTGACAAAATATGAGTCAATACTAAAATTAATTCAAGGTATTTTTCAAACATATTTAAACAGTTTTTAAACATACTTTAATTTTAGATTTAAAAGTTTTTTTATTTTTGATCTTTTATTTTTATATTTTCCGTTATAGCTATTTTTGGTGCTTTTGCCATTTTTATTCGTTTTATTATTTCATTATTTCAGCTTCAGTCCATTTCTAATTTTTATTAAGGTTTTTTTTTATTTCTCATCTAACATTTATATTTTATTTCATCTTTATTTTAATGAATGGAAACAACTTTTAGTTTCAGCGAACAACAACAGTGCTTATCAGTTTTACCATCAAAAAAGGCAGAGCTTAAGTTAAATTGAAATTAAGTAAAATTACAATTAAATTCAAAATAAATCTTTAAAAAAAATTATGAACAAGCTAAATTCAAAATTCATTATGTTACAATCATTTGGTTCTTGTCTGGTCTTAGCTAAATCATTTCTAATGAAGGATTTTAAATGTCTTATTTTCTTCTTGTATAAATAAAGATAAATGTGTTTGTGAACACTATTTACACACAAATGGACAGCATTTAAACCCCATCACATCAGCTGTGACTAGATAAATGTGATTGATGGCCTAAAATCATCTTTTGTAGAGTGTGAAGGGATTTAAAAACTCAAGTCACAACAAGAAATCAACATACAATATGAAAAAAAAATAAAAATAACCTACTTCTTTTTTTCCCCCAAAATTGTATCAGACTGAATAGTGTGAAGCTCAATTATGCCAAGGCAGGCAGATTTCCATGAGCTATTGGCCGTTATTTTTTGTGGGTGCACAGGAGCTGGGTGGAGAGCGGAGATGAACAAAAGAGCTGTCAGACGAGCAGCCAATCAGAGAGGCCACATGAGTGCAAGAGAATCTGCTGAAAATACAAAACTATTTAGCAGTAGTTTCACTAATACTGATGACAAAGTACTTTCAATTGACAATATAGAAACATCATAGCAAAATGACAAGCATTTTATTCGGGAAATTGTAAAAAACATTTCTAATTCTTGTTTTTCATTATAATATTTGTTTTTTTTCTTCTTTCTGTTAATTCAAGGACATATTACCATCATTTATATAGTTTTTTATTTATTTTACAGCAAGAATATATGAAATATATGATTTAAAAAAAATACAAAATGACATAAAACATGTTCAAAAATGTACTTCCCCCCCACCAAGGACTACACAGTTATTATTTATCGTTTCGCTCTACTACATTTCTACTGCTGGGCCTTTATTTTAAGAGCTTCTTGTTAGTGGAGTATTAAACTGTCTCCTAAAAGGTTAAGAATCCATTAAGTGAACATCGTGTCTCCCCTGAAAGCTCCATGTCCACTTAGACATTAGATGCCACCTAGAGCCTTCACATTAAAGTAATTCAGTAGACTGAAAATAGAAAGTAATGAACAGATAAAAATAGACCTCATCTGCCCACAGGAACTAATAAAACATCAATCCTCTGCAATAATAGCAGCTGGAACTTAGTGAATGTGCCATTTGCACTCGAATGATTAAGACATTTTCCAGGAGAGAAGGTGAAGGGTTAGTTATGTTTATCTTTGTATTTGTAAGAGGATTAGAGAGACATATGATAAAGTGGTGCTATTACAGCCAAAAGCAGCGTTTCTACTGGATGTGTATTTTACAACCAGCAGAGGGTGACTTTTTACCAAAAATAAGATAAAACAGGGAGACCGCAGCACTTTAAACTCTTTCTATGTATGTCCATGGCCAAGTGGCAGAGGAAATAAGAGGCCACCGTAGATATCCTATCTGTGTTGATATGTAGGGTTTCCCGCCTCTCTTTTCAACAGCATCTGTCTGCTCTGGTAAGTGATAGTAGTGCTTGTAATTCTCTAAATACTCACCCACCATACCGACATTCTCCTCATAGTGTCTCTGTAAGGGATACTTCTGTGTTTTCTGTCTTCAAGCAATTCTGTCCTGTAATATTTACATATCAAACATGTTTTGGCTCAGTCAGGTATGCAAAAGTTACGGCGCAAGTTCCACCGCTGCCCACACCGTATTCATACAGCATACTGCTTACATACTTAATAGTTCTACAGCACTACTTAGATTTATAGGATGCAGCAGAGATTACATAGGTCAAAGTCTGGCAACTTGTTAACATTTTAGCACTTCCGGTTCCACCGTCCCAAAGTCAATGTTTTTTTGGGGGGTTTTTGTTTAAATGCATGCAATAAGGTCTGTGGCTACACAAGCTCAGTATTTTTAAGTTTCTAAGTATTCTACGACATAAAATACATCAGTACTACCATTTTTTTTTAAAGCTTTACTTGTCTTGAAAAAGGCGGTGGGACAGATGTCTGGGACATTAAAGGGGTCATATGATGCGATTTCAATTTTTCCTTTCTCTTTGGAGTGTTACAAGCTCTTGGTGCATAAAGAAGATCTGTAAAGTTGCAAAACTGTTCTTTTTAGCAGCATCATATGACCCCTTTAAACATCATCACACCGAACAAGTAAACTTAAAAGTCTGCTTTTACAGCCTTTTTGTGTTTCGAATCACGCCCTTGCAACATATCCCTGCAAACAAACCTGCACTGGCCCTTTACGGGCCCACTTAGGGCTAGCCTTAGGGCACCCAGCGGGCTGCCAGCGCAGGGCCCCTGAGAATTTGCTCATTGGTAAAACGTTGGCCCCTTAGTTCTGGCCCTGCACGGGCAGCCCTCACTTAGCCCCCAGGAAGACCTCACTATGCCCACACAGGGCCCGCACTATTAATCTACAACAATGTTTTATCTGTAGTACATCAATGTCCAAACACTGTCCATAGCTGAAGTTGACTGATAGCAAATGAATAATCAAACCTCTTGTAATGGCATGCCACAGCTCTCAAACACCAGACTCTTCCTAACCAGGAACATTCAAAAAATAGTCCAGACTATGGTCCGACGTCGAAAAGAACTTTAAATTCATATTCAAACTAGACCATGATGTGGTAACCTCATGATGTGGAGTCCTTCTAAAATGCATACAAATACATGGTCTTAAACTCTTCGCTTCAATCCAACCATAGGCCATACATGCATTTAACAGCTCTGCAAAAAACATCAGCAATGTACACTTAAAAAACAAAAGTTAAAGTCTTACTTTAGACTGGGCTTGAAATGACACATTTCCCAACCAGGACACAGCACAATGTGCTCAGCAGGTGAGCCATGCTGGCTACTGCTGCTTGTCATTGCTAACTCCCCCTACCCACATGGCTTTACTTAAGGAAACCTAAAACACTCTAGCACCCCTAGTGGTAAGGAAGAAAACTGCTCACAAAATTCTTATTAATAGGCTCATGTCTGTTACACCTCAGATATGGCTCGTGAGATCCACTTTCCTGCAGAGTTTGATCAAACTCACCCAACTGTGATTTTCTAATGATCCTGAAGACACTGATTAGCATGCTCAGGTGTGTTTGATTAAGGTTAGAACTAAACTCTGCAGGAAAGTGGATCTCGTGAGCCAGATTTGAGGATCCCTGGCCTATATGAAACAACAGATTCTGAAAAGGTCTCTTTTGGTTTGTGCCATTCCACTTCAATTGAGTGGCTAAAGAATGGCCAGTCAATGTTGTTTGTATTCTCCTAGTTGCATTACAGGGCTGCCTACACAAAACCTGCATGGGCCCAAAGGATACAAAAGTTGCTCTGGGCCCAAACGGGCTGGCCCACACTGGGCCATCATGGGATTAATGTGGGCAGTCCGCTAGTGTGGCCTGCTCACAGAGAGCCTACGAGTGAGCCCAAAGCTGTGGGCCTCACCTGGGCAAGCCCGCACTGGGCCTGTTTAGGTTTGGTGTGGGCTGGCCCTAGCCCACTGTGCCCGCAAAAAGCCAGCATGGGCAAGGACATGTTTGCAGGGATTCTAACTCAAACTTTCAGGAAAAATGTTTTTAAATAGAGACTGAAAGAGTTGTCGAAAGCTTAATGGTAGTGAAGTGACTAGAGTTTGTTTATATCCTAGGTTTAGATTTTTACTTCTGGTGATTGTTTTAGGCTTCAAAATTCATAAAAGTTGTGTTTATTTCTGAAGGTTATAAACATGATGAACAAAACGTGTGAATCATAATCTTAGTCACAGAGCTTATTTTCTGCAATATCTGAAAGCCAATGGAAAATTTCTGTTGGGTTGTTTTGTCGATGGAAGCAGGTGATGCTAACTTGGAGTGTGGAAATACAAAAAAAAAACAGCAACTGCATATTACGCTAAAAAAAAATTGTTATGGTAGATTTAAAATCCCAGTATAGACCTCCATCCAAAGAACACACAGAAACATGAAACAGCAATGACCTCTATTTGAAGGGCGTTTGCACAAAACCTATTTTGCCGTTCCACTTTTTGTTTTCCTATAAAAATATGCACTAGATGAGAACATGCGCATGAGTGCCGCACAGTTGCTTTTCTGCATTCTGCTGTTTCATGAAGAATTACCATGATGTAATTTTGTCCCATGAAAGCAGACATTGCATTCGTTTCCTTTTCTGTGCTGCATCTGGTGTTTTTAAATGCAATGCGTTGTATGTCAACAAGACATGGTTATAATATCTGAACAAATTAATTAATAAATAATTCACTTTTAATACAATTAATGTTTAATTAATATAATAATTAATTAATACTAATTATAATAAATGAATAGGAGGAAATTACTTTGGGTATATAAGGCCTTTTTTCTGCACTATATCTGGCTTGAAATGAAACAGATGGTTATTAGATCTCTTTAAATACTCTTTAAATATTTTTTATGTGTATTAAGGTCCTATGCAATGTTACTGTACTTTATATATTGTTTTATTTCTGTTTTGTTTTGTTCTTTGTTTAATGAAATCATACTTTTTTGTGAACATATAAAGAAAACTGAGCTTGTATAATTGAAGAGTTTGTGATGCAGTATTAACTCACTCCTCCATTATACAAGCTTCATTTTCTCTGATCCCAGGGGTGAAACTGTACAAGACAGATGCCCTCAGCATAGCAAGTAATGCATCATTACATCATCCTTTGTTGATTTTGGAATGATGCAACAAGAGCTAAATGATCACAGTCTCTGTAATCCTCCTGTGTCTGTCTGAATGGCTTCTGAGGTGCTGAAAGCTCATTTTGGGACACAAGGTTCATTTCAGAGTGCTGAGGGAACCGTGGCAAACAACGCAGTGTGACGGATTCATTAGGCTAAACGTCACTGTGGATCTGTGCTACTGGCTAGCTAATTGGCTAATTAGATTTGTGCTCGTCTAAATCCATTTTACAACTGAAACAATGGCTTCAAGCAGTTGAGTTTCCAATCTTCTCCCAGTGCTTTTTCAAGAGTGCAAAAATTAGCTCAAATGCTGAATACGCAAGTAGTGCTAATAAGGAATAAGAGCTCGATTTTACAAGACTTCTGAAATATACCTGTTGAAAAATGGCTTAAACCAGCCTGAATTGTTTTTCTGCTCTCCCAGCATGGTCAGGATGGGATGTTTTTTTTTATGCTGGTTTTAGAGAGATTTGGGCCATGCTAACAACTGTTACACATCTTAGAACCAGCTTAAACCAGGAAAACAGGCTTGGGTTGGCTTGCTATGTTTTTCTCAATATCTCTATTTCACGATCATGATTATCATTGAGGTCTGGAGTGTGAGACTTGTTGCTGTGTCCTGACCATCTGGTTTGAACTCACTCAACTCTGATCTTGACCAGTTGTGTCCATGCCATATGTAGGGTGCAAAACCATCAATCTACCACTAGTTGAAGACAGATTCTCATGGTTTCTTGTTTTTAATCACTACTCCACATTGTTAGGGGATTTTGAGTTTTTGGAGCCGTTTTTGAAGTTTGCGCTCTGGTAAATAAAACAATTTACTGTGAAAAGCACTATATATTTGAATTAACTGAAACAATTTCTCTTCAGGTTTACACAGTACAGTTTTACAGGTAATATTTTAATAACTTATTTTGTTTTTAGTACAATAGATAATACAAATTATAACATTGTTAAAATTATTATAAATAAATATTTAAACATTTTTTTATATAAATATTCTTTTACGTAAATTTACTTAAAACAAACAACATACCTCTATATATAATATAAACAGTATATCATGCTTATTGTTTTTTATTCATATATTTTTTACAATATTAATGGGTCCGTATACAAAAAAAAAATAAAAAAATAAAAAAATGTATATATTTATATATATTTTAGAAAAGGGGTCCTTAACATTAGAAAGTTTAAAATGGTAAAGTGAGGTGCTGAATTTATCTCATCCTATTCATGCAGCTTTCAGTGTTCAGCATAATCAGGAACAGATTTTACTTGTCTATCAATACAGACTAGCAAATTCAGAGCCAGAATTGGAAAATTATTTAATGTTACTCCTGCCAGTGATTGGAACTGTGTTTTCAGATTCACATTTTAATGAAAATCAAAGGTGACAGTTATTTGCATCTCATATAGTGATGCAAGTTCATTACACATTCTAGAGCACATTTTTCCATACTTACAAATGAGTCAAATAATGCATTCTGTCAGTCATTTCTCCTCATTAGACAATGATCCAGCAGAGGCCTTGCTGTAGCTCAGTTAATCCACATTAATCCACATTAATTGAAATAGGAAATCACTCACAGTTAGAGCCAAGCAGCCCCTCTCTGGTTTGTCAATGTGGATTGAAAATTACAATATAAAACCTTAATCCACTGCACTCATAAACAGTGCAGATGAAGTACACCAAGTAAAGTACAAAGACCCTCCAGTGAAAATGTAAGTACTCTTTTTATAAATTAGATTTGAGTAAAAGTACAAAAGTGCTTACTTCCTACTTTTTATCACAACTTTAATTGGAAGCAAGAGCTGAAAAAAGCAGTCTAACGTTACTGTATTATGAATTATCATCGTAAAGTGATGCAAGAACCCTGCCTTAAATTTGTTTGTTTTTCGAGTCCATTTCACTTGGATGTACGTCAGTTCAAAAGAAAAGATCTGTTCCTACTTCCAACTTCAAGAGCTGAAACTAGTTTAACAAAGTGACATGCTTCTTTAATGGACTATGATAATAAAGTATGATGAAAAATGAAAACTTAAAAGCAACACTCCACTATTTTTGAAAATAGGCTCATTTTCCAACTCACCTAGAGTTAAACCGTTGAGTTTTACCGTTTTCGAATCCATTCAGCCGATCTGCGGGTCTGGCGGAAGCACTTTTAGCTGTAGCTTAGCATAGATCATTGAATCTGATTAGACCGTTAGCATCTCGCTCAAAAATGACCAAAGAGTTTCTATATTTTTCCTATGCCTATTTTCAAAAATAGTGGCGTGTTCCTTTAAAGAAAAAAGTGGCCTCTATTTAAAGCCACTTCCACAAATTCTCTGGATTAGATCCTAGCTATAAGGGATCCTGTTGCTATACAATCTGAACCAAAAGCTCTTCCTATCAAAAACTCATCCAGCAAAGTTGCTTGTAATAATCCATGGACTGCCTTCATCAATCCTGAGTGCTGCATTAATGGAGCTTTACTCCCCACCAGTCAATGCAGAGGTTTTAAACGTCTGCCGTCCCAAAGAACCAACTGGGATGTGCTTTGACATATCATCAAAAATCTCTCTTAACACATGACTCCATATGAAATGAGTGTGGGGACAGGACAATGCACTCACTGACCCATATTTAACTGAACCACCCAGCACTACTCACACGTATCCCAGCAACGGCCCGTCCACACTAGCATAAATTTTCAAATGTTCCTTTCTCGTTTAAACCCAGAGGGGCCCACAGGGTTTTAAATACACCACATGTGAGTTAATTAAGTTTGCTGCCTACTTTGTGTGATTTCAAATGTGACTAGATGGCACGAGGTGAGTGGGGTCAGATTCAGAGGCATAGAGAAATGTTCAGAGGTCAGAAAGTGTTTATTAAAATTTCAAAATGATCTCCAGAGAAGAAGGTCTCATGTGAGACACACTCACATTCACCACTGGTTCACATCTTTGTGGCTTGACTTGAACCACCCTACTTTAACTAGGCCATAGTTAATGTGCTCAAAACAGACTGGTGTATTCATTAAACATGTCTATTTCTGCGCTTGTTTCTAAGCGACTGAAAATTCAAATTTCTGCTTTGGACAGCTGTGTTGATGCTCTTGCGTGGATGCTGTTTATACGCAAATATGTTTTGTCCTTAAAGCTACATTTTGGCAACTGCAACAGCAAAATAAGTCTTTCAGGGTTTAAATTATTTATGCGGCAGATAAGCTATTTCAGGGAGTAAATTCAATTTATGAAGAGAGGAATTCAAACAGTGGCTTGTAAAAATTTGCATCTAAATAAAAGATGTAGGCGTTTGTAATAGTAATTTGGATGGTCAGGTGAGGCTCTCTGCATTGGGCCAATTCAATTATTCAGTGACTCGTTCATAAAGATTAGCTGCATTTGGAACAGCATCTACAACAATTGTAGAAAACGGTCACGTTTCGTTTCTGAATAAATCAGTGCTTTTGAACAAATTGGTTGAAAGAAAAATTCATGACTCACTCAAAAAGACAGTCGCTTGTCACCACCTACTGGCGAATGGATAAATTAAAATACGTCCATTGCATGATTACTTCACTTTCAAACCAATCAGCTTTATATTGAAAGATTAGCAAAAAGATTAGCAAAAAGCAGCAAATTTGCATGTTTTAACAGACTTTAATCCGATATGAAATGGCAAATTTTCGCTGGCAAAATACAATAATTTCGATATGAATCACTGTGAAATTCACAATTACTTGGATTCCTGTTGAGTTTTGGATTCCTCTTGTGTTTCTCACAGATTTTTTGCCGTACAAACGTGATTTGTGACCGCATTTTAATACACAGACCGACAGTCTTTCATGAACACACGAACATGGACACTAATGAGATTACATGTTACATTTTCATGAATTCCAAACCCAAGTGCACAGTTATTGACAAAATAATAGACAAAAAAATCCATATCAGTAACAGTACTGTAAAACAAGTCTTAGAACATGAGTTTTATTGTGTTTTGTATGCAATCCGAACATGTAAAACTGCAAATGATTGATGCATCAGTGGAAAACAGTCTGACATGGTGTGAATCATTCTCCAGGAGAAAAGAAAACCCTTTAGGTGAGCACAGGATAGTAAGGAGACAGTCCTAGCGAGGATTTACAACAACAAACATTTGGTATTCTATAGGCTTACTAATATATCATTGGATGGTTTGTTCACATAGACTGTGCCTGATGATCTGTTATATTTGTCCACAAAAATGTTGAAACACCTTTTTATTACATGTAGACATTGAGGCATACATGTATGCGCCATATACATTCAAACATCATGTTCATCTAAAATTTTCTGTCATTTTTTTTAAACATTTGATTTTCTTTTTAAACTAATAAATACAATAAATAATAATAAATAATAAAATAGCACACCTTCCGGCATGCCTTTTTCCTCACACAAAAATAGGGCTGGACGATCTGGCCAAAATTTATATCACGATATATTTCTTAATTTCGGTCGATACGATATAATTCCGATATCGATATGATCCCGGTATTTCCCTAAACCGACACACATCAATTTTTATTTTTTTTTATTTTATTTCAGTTTACGAAAATGTTTTTTTTTTTTTTTTTTAAAACATTGTAAAAATATATACATACAGAGGTAGGACAACAATGGATCATTTAAAAAACCTTTCTAAAAAAACACAAACAAAAAAACAGGTGAAGGACAAGAGCGCGGAGGCATATACACTGCATGGCGTATGTTGCATGTAGAGTGGTGAACAACAGGACAACTTTCTCTCCTCATATCATGTTCTGAAAATAAACAAGCCCAAAATGATATAAAATCTTCATTTTGCTGCCAAGCAATCTAGTTCTGGCACATTAAAGCTGTAACATGCAGTAATATTCTACCTAGCTCTAACCAATAAACGTATTAGTTGTATTTTTAATATTCAATGGAATATCAATACCATGGAGACCACATGAGACAACACAGTTCTTTAAAAAAGTGGAAATGCAATAATTTGCCTGATTCATTTAGTGTGCTTCCAGCTCTGCACGCCGAGTGTCCTGGAGCTTATCGATTGCTAATTTACTACAATACTCCAAGGCCCCACGCGTGGCCAGTGACTAATGAACTTATTCAGACCATGTGTCGACCGGACAAGATACACAGTCCCACACAAACTCATCTAACCTCATTTCTCCTCCTTCCTGCCCCCAAGGAATGCGAGGTTGCGGAGGAGTGAGAGGCAGAGCTTCTGGAGAGGGAACAGTGGCTGGACATCTGACCGCTGGATAGCAGGTTTGCTTTGAAATACTGGATTAAATCTTCATCTGTGCAGTGAAACAGTCAAAACAGTCAAATATAGAGTGAGAAACAAAAATGCAACACACAGAACTATATTTTTACATTTTATAAAGAATATGAGATGCTGCCTGCCCGTGCGTGGTTCTATGGGTTATGCTGTGGGTGGTTGCCAGGGAGTTTCCTCGCAGTTGCCAAGGTGTTCTAAGAGATTTTTACTAAGGAGTTTAGATGTGGATTTTTTTGTTGTTGATATCAGTCACATACTAGTATGTTAGAATGGATGATGCTGTGGATGGTTGCCAGGGCATTTCTATGCAGTTGCTAAAGGGTTCAATGTCGCACTGAACCAATGTCAAGATAGCCCAGAGATGTTAATTTGCATGTTCTCTAAATGTTTCGATTTGTATTTATATAAATGTCAAGATCTATATTTATATTTAACATTTATTTAAAACAATAATTAATTTTTATATTTAAAACTTATAATTTAGATTTACATTTAGGTTTAACATTTATATTTATATGTTATATATAACATTTATATTAGTTTTTGATGTTTAAGATTTAAGATTTACATTTAGATTTAAATAGAATATTTAGTATCAAAATAAATATCAAATACATAAATGCACAATTGTTTGAAAACAGCATAAAACGACCATATTTTTTGCAACCAGTTTAACTTTAAAAATTGCCACACTGATATGTAGTTATATTTATGTATTTTATTTTATTTAGAACACTATAACATTTATTTATAACATTAATACTTAATATTATATTTAACATTTATGTTTTAGATTTACAATTAGATACATATATGATACAATTAGATAACATGTTTAACATGTTTAGATTTTATGTACAACATTTATATTTACTTGTTATATTTAAGATTTAACCTTTAGATTTAAATAGAAGATTTAGATACAAAAATTATATAATCTAAATATTTTAGGTATTGTCTTTACACAAATGCATAATAAAAAAAAAAAAAGGTTTTGCATCAAAAATTGCCATATTTAGCAGTTGTAACATTTTTGTAACCCGTATTATTTAAAAAAACCCATTTAATTAACATTTATATTTTAGATATACATGTAACATTTCTATTTATTTTTTATATTTAAGATTTAACATTTGCATTTAGATTTAACATTTAGGTTTAAATAGATAATTTAGATCACACATTTAGATTTAGATTTCATAATCTATATACAACTACTGTTTTATACAAATACATTTTTAAATGTTTAATATTTACATAAAACTGGCCATTTTTAGGAGTTTTACAATTTTTTATTTTAAAAATGACATGCCATATTTTATTGCATTGCTATGTTATTGCTAAGGTGTTTTGGGGCTGATTTTAGTAGCAATAGTGATACTTGCAATCACTACTAGCTAAAGTTTTTTGTTATTCCTAAAGTCTGACCTTCCGTGCTCCACTGTGCAGCTGTTCTGCGGTCTGATCTTCTCTCTCTGTGCTGTGGGGGCGTCCTGCTCCCACCATTGTCCAGTGTGTCTGTCAGGTGCTTGAGTGGGTCCTCCGTTACAAGAGGGGGCTCAGGTGGAGGAGGCAGGTCTGCAGAAACGCACAAACCAAAAGTGTGAATGATCATCTATACACTCCATTATTACAGAAGAACAACTGCTTTAATTACTTCAATCAATAATTTATTAACTATGTGGGTCCTTACTCCCTGGTTTCAACACTTCACGTCTTGCAAGGCCATCCTTTTGAGATTTCTTCTTAGGCCTGGGCTTCTGAACTGAGGACGTGAATGATGTATATTCTTCTAATAGCAGTGCAGATTAAAGTAAACAAAGATTATGTACTCCATACATAATCATCAGCAATGTAATAAAAACAGTAGGTTATTTTTGCAGCGGTGAAGGGCCTACTTGTGCCTGTGTTGGAGAATAGTTCCTCCATTTCAGCAATGTCTCTCCAAGGACCACTGTGGTTGGGAATGCCGCCATTAAGAGACTCTGTCTTGGTTAACAGCTTTGGGTTGGAAAGAGCAAACTGTGTATTGTGTGCACACTGTGTTTTCCTGTTGAATAAACACATGAACAATTAAGTTTTTTGTTTACAAATGTTTTTTTCTTTAAAGGGTTAGTTCACCCAAAAATGAAAATTCTGACATTAATTACGGCATTAGCCTAGAGCCATTTTGGAGAGTATCCACTGAACATAAACAGTGTATGCTATTCTGTGTCAGCTGCGTCACGCGGATACATTTTCTACGTTGTTTATGCTTTGATTGTTTATGTTCAGTGGATACTCTCTAAAATGGCGCTACAGGGTGACACGAAGGAGACGAATTGTTGAATAAAGTCGTTATTTTTGTTTCTTTGCGTACAAAAAGTATTCTCGTAGCTTCGTAAAATTACGGTTGAACCCCTGACGTCACATGGATTATTTTACCGATCTCCTTGCTACGTTTCTGGACCTTGATCGTGATAATTACATTGCTGTCTATGGGGGGGTCAGAGAGCGCTCAGAATTCATCAAAAATACCTTAATTTGTGTTCTGAACATGAACGGAGGTCTTACAGGTTTAGAACGACATGAGGGTGAGTAATTAATGACAGAATTTTCATTTTTGAGTGAACTATCCATTTAATGGCATGTCAGATTCTAAAGCTATACTGTCATGGCAAGAACAGAGTAAAATCAGTTTTAATAAAGAAAAAAGATATAAAAAACGATATATACTGTATATACACAACGTTCAACATTTTTTATTAACATTTTTTGAAAGAATTATCTCAAGGCTGCTTTTATTTAAACAAAAATACAGTAAAACAGTAATATAGAGAAATATTATTACAATTTTTACAACCATTTTCTGTTTTAAAATATTTTAAAATGTAATTTATTCTTGTGATGGCAAAGCTGTATTTTCAAGAGCCATTAATTCAGTCTCTAGTGTTACATGATTCTTCGTAAATCATTATAATATCCTGATTTGATACTCAAGAAAATGTTTTATCAATGATGGAAACAGTTGTGCTGCTTAATATTTTTGTGCAAACCATGATCATTTGTTTTCTGTAAAGAAGACAAAGTTTAAAAAAATGCAAATGCATGTTTTTTTAAAATATTGCATATTTTTTTGCAAATGGCCATATTTAGGAGTTTTGGCATTTTTTTTTACCCAAATCATTTAAAAAAAATTGCCAATTAACTTTATGTATGTATGTATGTATGTATGTATTCATGTACAATATTTATTTATTTATGCATGCTGAGCTGTCAAATCAAATATGGTTGGGTGACTTGAATAACAACTAAAATTTAAGTTTGTTCTGCATAAAAACACTGTCATATCACTTCAGAAGACATGTAATATAGTCCACAAGTCATCTGGGCAACATTTATGATGCTTTTGGGGTGCATTTTTTCTGAGATGCAGCCAGGATATTCTTCAGTTCTTCAATTCACATGATGTGTTCCACAGAAATGACATGAAGGTGAACTATTCCTTTAATGCTGAGTCCTGATGTGTGTGTGTGTGTGTGTGTGTGTGTGTGTGTGTGTTTTTACCGTGGCAGCAGGTCTGGATGGTGCAGGTTCGGAGGGTATTGCTCCTCGCTGGGGGAGGGTGTGAGAGTTGCTGTGGACTGCAGGCTGTAGGTCGTGGCTCTGTTGGTTCCCTCTCCTCTCAAAGGCAGAGTGGCTGCATCCTCCAGACCCTCAATCAGATAAGATCGCTCAGGCAGAGGAGGACACCACTCTTCATCCTCCTCAGGGCTATAGAGACATGAACAGATTAGGATTCCAGTTAAACCTAAAATCTCAATACACTACTAAAACACAAACAAGGTTTAAAACAAAGCAGGAACAAAAAAAAAAAGCCCTTCATACAAGCACATAAATGAACACATATCAAAAGACCCTGGACCCCTGATGCATCTAGCACTGATTTCATTACACGATAAAAGACTGTGGTAAATAAAACCAGACTGTGGTCCTTTGAAAAAAGTAAAAAAAGAATATAAAAGAGAATTGAATGTGGGTACAAAAGACAGCATTGTAAAAAAGCTTATCAAAAATTTGTCAAAGCAGTTTCATCCATGGAGGGTGATGATAAAAATATGATGTGAAAGAAAGAAAGCATTGAGGACAAAGGTTGATATGTGTGGTTCCGCTTCATTCCAACCCGTGGCTATTCTTAAAGGTTCATTCTGAGAAGCCCTGTCTGGTGACCTGCCTCTTGGCCCCATCTCAAACAGCCAGGACGGCTTGGCTCTAAGCACTAACATCATTAGCCCCTGTCACTTTGAGCTCAAACATCAAATACGTTTAGATAAGACCTCAATTTATCACCCAGACTACATTTTACCATGTTGCACAGGTTCCATATTGGGTCACTTTTCTGAGAAGGAGAATTATATCCAGAAGTGTCTGAACTTAAAAGAAAAAAAAGACACATGACCGCTTCTGAAAAGCACGTTTATAAGTTTATGAAATCTTCTGGAAATAAGCTGACAGACTCTAACAAAAAATATCAAAAAGTAACATGGCATTACCACAGTTTTTGGACTTATACCATGGTCATATCATTAATTTTGGACATGCACCGTCATATTAACATGGGTTTTTGAACAAACACCATGGTCTTTTAGCATCACAATTTTTGGACAATCACGTGGTATGACAATGTTTTTTTTAACAAGGTATCAGAGTTTTTGGACATGTACTGTGGTATTATCATGTTTTTTTAATTATATCACAGTTTTTGGACATACAACTTGGTATTAAAGGGTTAGTTCACCCAAAAATGAAAATTCTGTCATTAATTACTCACCCTCGTGTTGTTCCAAACCAGTAAGACCTTCGTTCATCTTCGGAACACAATTTAAGATATTTTTAATGAAATCTGAGGGCACTCTGACCCTCCCATAGACAGCAAGGTAACTACCACGTTCAAGGTCCAGAAAATTACCAAGATGATCGACAAAGTAGTCCGTGTGACATCAGTGGTTCAACTGTAAAGTTACGAAGCTACTTCCACACACGATGAACACACGAAGCGCCGCCACACGCTCTCGTCATGATACTGTCGTGAACGCACGTCCACAAGTGACGCAGTAGAGACGAAAATGTGGAATAAAGTAGTTATTTTTGTTTTCTTTGCGCAAAAAAGTATTCTCGTAGCTTTGTAACTTTACAGTTGAACCACTGATATCACACGGACTACTTTGTCGATCATCTTGGTACTTTTCTGGACCTTGAACGTGGTAGTTACCTTGCTGTCTATGGGAGGGTCAGAGAGCCCTCAGATTTCATCAAAAATATCTTAAATTGTGTTCCAAAGATGAACGAAGGTCTTACGGGTTTCGAACAACAGTAAGAGTAATTAATGACAGAATTTTGATTTTAGGGTGAACTAACCCTTTAACATTGGCTTTTGAACAAGTATTTCAATGTATTTCAATGACATGCTACCATGGCTTTTTGATCATGCATCATGATCACAGCGTGTTTTTTGTACATTTACCATAAACTACCATGCTTATCTGGACATATACCAATGTCCTGCCGTAGTATGGCGATGGTTATTACCTGTGTCTTTTTTCTGTGTTTTGAAGCTCCTTGTTTTGTGCTGAATGAAGGGACAGCACATCAGACCAAGTGGGTGAAGAAATTTGTCCTAGAGACTTCTGCGTCATCATTTTGGCTGAAAAACAGCATGAAACAGTCACAAGGCTGAACTCAAGTCCCTCTGCATAACATTGAAATCAGCATTTTTTGCAACACTTGTTGATCCAAACTGTCTGCATAATTCCTGCCGAATACCAAAAGGACAAATCCCATAACCCTCATGATTGAAATCAATGTCACTCCTACCATTTTTGCCTCTTGGATACTGAAGTTTTGCATATTCTGCTCCACTGTGGCTGGACTGAAGGCTCCACCGGTCCAGGTCCTGCTCCATGTTGTAGAGATCAGTTTTGGAGAGGACTGGCGTGCTGGTGTACGGGTCTGGACCCTGAGAGTACAGGCTGCACACGTCATGACCATCTGCATCAGCTGGGTTGATGGTACAGTATATGGCGCCTTCATTAGAGGCTGGGCTGTACTTCGCATTCTGGTTCAGATAATTCGATAATCCTGAAGCTGGAAAACATATTAATGAGTTATAGGAGATATGATTTGTAAGTGGGACAGTACCATAAGGGCCTTTCGCACCACTTTAGTTCCAGAACTAAATGTACAGTACTAAAGTACTGGGACGATTTTGCGTGAACTATTTCCCAGTACCATTTAAAGGGTTGCATTCGCACCGACAGTGTGTACTAAGAAGTGGCGTAAGCCGGTCGACAGCAACATCATTTGTGCGCAGTGTTCAACAACAGAAACAAAGAACAACATTAACAACAGGAGGATGGAGGACGCTGTGATCGGAACTGTTTTTGTTGTGTCTCGCGGGTTTCACAATAATGGACATGGAAAGTCGACGTATACGTAAAGCGATTGAAAGAACGGAAAGGAGGACTAAGAATCTCCAACGACAACTGGCAGTGCTACATTTGCTACAAGTGTCTGGTACTATGAAAAGGTTCCCGCGGTGCGAAAGGCCCTATAATGTAGGGGAACGCCCATGACAGATATCTTACTGTTGTAGTATTGACCTGTGGAATCAAGTCTGCCTGCACAGCAGTTGACCGAATCTTTTCCATTTCGAGAGAAGTTGCTGGTAGGCCACGAGTCAGCCAGCCAAGGGTAGTTACCCAAGTGTGACTCCAGCAAACATGGCCTGTCAAGGAAATTAAAGGGGTCATATGATGCTTTTTTAAAGCTCATTATTTTGTGTATTTGGTGTAACAGAATATGTTGACATGCTTTAATGTTCAAAAAACAATTTAATTTAACATAAATTATTTTACATTAAATATGAAACATTTTACATTGATAAAAATTACTTATTTTTTTAAACAATAATAATTATTAATATTAAATATTAATATTAAATACTTACAATATTATATTTATTATATATACATTATTATATTTACAATATAATTCAATATTAATTTTTAAATTTAATTAATAATAATCATTTTAATATTAGTTTTTTATTTACTTTTTCCTGGCAACTTTCCATGTTCTCTCTATATAAATCCCCTATTTGTATGTGAAAATTAAATACAATTCATAATATGCCCTATTTAATGAATATGACATGTACACAACCAGTACAGTACCATGAAAAAAATTGGGGTTGGCAGGATTTTTTGTATGTTTTTGAAGTAAGTCTCACCGAGGTTGAATGTATTTGATCAAAAACAATTTTTTACAATTTAAAATAGCCGTTTTTTAAAATGTAATTTATTCTTCAGTGTTACATGATCCTTCAGAAATCATTCTGATATGACCTTTTTGAACGGTATTGTATACTGTGTCAATTTAAAGTCTCCCTTGATACAGACCTTCCATTTATAAGATCCGAGCCATCACCACGAGAGAGTGCAACTAAAGAAAAAATATGAGAAAGAAATCATCCCAAAAGCTCCTTTGAGAACATAATTTGGAGGCACACATTGTTAGTTTTGTGCTAGTATGGTACAGAAGGTTACCTGCAGGCGTATATGCAAAGGAAGTAGTATAGTGTCCAAGTTCTTTCCTCCTCCTGTGTCTGCAGTAGATCCAGGTACTGAAACCCATTAGAACCATCCAGGATGATACACCAATCCCGGCAATGAAAGCTGGCTGACGGACCACCCCTGTGATCTGCTCGGATAGGCTGACAGTGTCATCCTTCACCACTGACAAGGACTGATCTATTGTTATTTCTGATAGAAGATATAAGGAGGAAATGGAAAAAAGTGAATAAGAGCGATTATGTGAAAACGGAAAAGAGACAGAAGAGTAAATGCTTCTTGTCTTATACAGGAAACATTTTATCAAAATATACTTCCCCCATCATCTATCTTCAACTGACAAACAGCATGAAAATCCCTAACATTTTCGATTCCTTAACATAAAATACAAGTAAAAGCTGAGATTAGAGTCTGTCAGGTGGGATAAATGTCACCATCAGAGGTGTGCGGTAAATATTTTTTTATAAACCTGCCAGAAAAATCCAGCTTAAACTGGCAGCTGTGTTTTGGACAGCACAAAATATGGTAGCAGGATTAATAGCTGGCCTAGCTAGTTATTAGCTGGAACAAACTGGTCTCGAGCTGGACAAGCTGGTCCATGAAGATTATTGCTTGTTCAGTCTGGCCTTTAGCTGGTCAACACTAGTTAATAGCTGGATCAAGCATTTGGTTTTTGACTTGTTCAAGCAGGTTATTAGCTAGCCAAAATGGTCATTAGCAGGTCTAAACTGGTTATTAGTTGGCTCAAGCCAGTCATTAGCTGGCCAAGACGGTTATTAGTCCAAGCTGGTTATTACAGTAGCTGGTCACTGCTGGTTTTCAGCTGGTTCAATCTAGCCATTAGCTGGCCAAGATGGTTATTAGCTGGAACAAAACAGCCATTAGCTGGACAAGCTGGTCCAAGAAGACTAATTTGTTGTTCAATCTGGCTAGTATCTGGCCAAGATAGTTATTACAGTAGTTGGTCCAAACTAGTTATTAGCTGGATCAAGTGAAAATGGTTAGTGGCTTGTCCAAGCAGGTAATTAGCTAGCTAAAATTGTTTTTAGGAAGTCTAAACTGGTTAATAGTTGGATCAGGCCAGTCATTAGCTGGCCAAGCTGGTCAAACCGGTCATTACATGATCCAACCAGGCTATTAGCTGGCCAAAGCTGTTTTTAGCTGGCTTAATCTGGTCATTATCTAGCCAAGATGGTTATTAGCTGGTCCCACCTGGTTATAAGATGGGTCAAGCTTATAAATAGCTGGTGAAGATGGCCATTAGCTTGTCCAAGCAAGTTATTAGCAGTCTAAACTGGTTATTAGTGGGATTTAGTTAGCCATTAGCTGGCCAAGACGGTTATTGGTCCAAGCTGGTTACTAACTGGTCACTGCTGGTTTTTAACTGGTTCAGTCTGGCTGTTAGATGGCCAAGATTGTTATTAGCCAGTTTAAGCTGGTTATAAGTTGGATCAAGCATGTCAATAGCTGGTGAAGATGGTTATTAGCAGGTCTAAACTGGTTATTAGTTGGATCATGGCAGTCATTAGCTGGCCAAAACAGTTATTGGCCACAGCTGGTTATTAGCTTGTCAGAGCTGGTTTTCAGCTGGCTCAATCTGGCCATTACCTGGCAAAGATGGTTATTAGCTGGTCGAAGCTGAATATTAGTTAAACCAAGCCACTCATTAGCTGGCCAAGCTGGTCATTAGATAGCCAGATCTTAAGTTAGTATGACCTCCTGATAACTGGTTTGTTGACCATCTTAGACCAGATAGAAACCAGCTACTATGTTACAAAAAGCAGCTACTAATTTAAAATGTTCCTGGGTGGAAATGATGGCGGTACTCACTCAGGAAGATGAACACAGGTTGGCTATGAGCACCCACTCCTGCACTTGTGACCGCTGCAACCTGCACGCTATACATTGACTCGGGCAACAGCCCATCCAACATCACCCACAGCATATCCCCATCCACGCTCCTGTTGATCATCTGCTGAGACTCGTTTCCTACACACCACACCTGTACGACACAGAAACAGACTTCAGCCATTACCATTTTACCTAGCGGTCACTGAGAGGCTCTCCACATTAAGGCTTCACCGGCCTCACCCTGTATTCTAGTATGAGCTCTTCTGGCACATCAGGGGGAGGAGGCTGCCAGGACACTCGCACGATTGAACTGTTACTTAACTGCACCACGCTGACTCCCTGAGGAGGGCCGCTCAGCACTAAAAGCAGAAATATGATGGGCAAATGTCAAAACATTAACATTACAGCAAAAGTTTGAGGGTAAAATGAAAGTCATGCGAACTAAAAGCTAAAGACTCGAGTTGAATATCAAAACAAGTCTTGCCTTCATCAGGAGTGCGAACCACAGCTATTTCACTGTCAATCCCCTGAAACTCCTTGTAATACGGTCTCATTTTGAACTCGTATTCTTTTTCTCTGTGTAGCTCTGTTAGAACAGCAGTGTGTTGGGAACCTGCTTTTATGTCCTGGATCATCCACACGCTTCCCACAGGCCTGTAGTACAGCCTGTAGCCTTCAATGTAGCGAGGGTGCTGGTCAAGCTGAAATAATATCAACACATACATATGGTATCATGAGTTTCAGATTTTGTGAATGGCCATTCTTATGTAATTTTGTTACAGATGGTTGAAATTATACATTTATACTATTAATGATTTTTAATATGATGTAATTTCATTTCTGTGATAGCAAAGATGAATTTTCAGCAGTCCAGTCTTCAGTGTCACATGATCCTTCAGAAATCATTCTAACATGCTGATTTGCTACTTATATGTACTTATATTTACTCATTTCTCATCATTTATGGACCGTTTCATTCAAAATGCATGTCTACACATATACAGTACATCAAATCATATACTCACAGTCCATGTGATTTGAACGCTTGTAGGGCTCAAGACTTTGGGTGTCTGCAGACGAACCTTGACCCCTCCTAAATCCATCTGCACATGTGCTTGGTCTTTTCCCTGACCTTCTGGACCATCTGAAAATGTACACACACATTATGCAGATGTGCACAAACCATAAAAACAGCCATCGCACACGCTACACCAGAAACTACACTCACCTTGTGTTCGGACTGGCTCTGAGATGGGGCTGGGGTCACTCAGCCCAAAGGAGTTGACTGCTCGGATGATGAACAGGTAAACAGTGTTGGGGTAAAGTCCAGACACTGTATGCTTCTCCAGCCTCACGAGATCAGCTACAGTCTGCCATGTGCTGCCCACTGACTGACTGGAATAAGACACAGGAAATTAACTCTACACTCATTCACAAAACACATCTCCAGCTTTACAATCAAAATGAATGATCTTTAAAGCCACTGACTGTACATTAGTTGAATTCTATATTAATGTGTCAAGTTGCAGCTTAAGCTGATGAGCTATATTACTGTATTACATTATTAATAAATCTAATTATTTAACATTTATCTTTGCTACCGATGCCTTTTTATTAAAGAACTAAATCACACAAAGCTGTGAATTACTGTGCTTTGCGCCATGCCTAATTACATCCCTTAACCATCAGAAAAAAAATCAGTGTGATGCTCATCCATACACATGAAAAGACATTTGAATTGTCACGGTTCAATCATACAACAGAGGATACACATTTGGATATTCAAATAATTGTTATATTGGTAGCTCTGGGAAGCTACTTTGAAACTAGCTTGTCAAGTCACAAGCTACTCATAATTTAAACTATATTAAAGCTGCTCTTTAGAAAAAGTAGTTAGCTACATTACAAGCCACTAACAAAGACACAAGAAATATAAGGGATCTATATCAGATATATACAGTATGTGGTGGTGGTTTGGGGTCAGTAAGATTTTTTTTTTTAATTAAAACTTTTATTTAGCAAGGACACATTAAATTGCTCAAAAATGACAGTAATGATATTTATTATGTTTATTATGTTAAATAATTATATTTCAAATAAATGCTGTTCTTTTGAACTTTTTATTCATCAAATAATTGTGAAAAAAAAGTTTCCATTAAAAATATGAAGCAGCACAACTGTTTGCAGCAAGTAATGATGCTGAAAATTCAGCTTTACTGTCACTGGAATAAATTACATTTAAAAATATACTGAAATAGATTATTTTAAATTGTAATAATATTTTAAAATTTTACTGCATTTTTGATTAAATAAATGCAGCTTTGCTGAGCATAAGAGGCTTATTTCAAACACATTAAAACCTCATACAGACCCCAAACTTTATATATGATACACAAATATGATACACAAATCTGTTTTCAATATTATAACATTAACACATAGCTCCATAAATTTATACTAAACACTAAATATTAAAACTAAACAACACCTATATAGCATACAGACAAATTTAACTGAATTACAGTGATAAACAGCAGTAATTAACCAAGTAATAATTTATTCAATAAAATAAATCATCTGACTCTCTAAATTAATCTGACTTCCCAACTCTGTTTGAGAGATAGAGATAGAGTCATTCTAATAGAGCCTGTTTGTTTATTCCCTCTGCTTGCTCAGTTGTAAGGCTGTGCGCAGAATATAAATACCTGCTATTTTGCCATACTGCTACATGTGGAAAAAACACCATGTTACTTGAAAATCTGCAGTTTTTCAAAAACAGCTGCACTATTGTCATGCAAATGAAAAATGTAGTAAACTTTGTAACAAGTTTGTTACTCCCCAACAGACTCTAATTTCTTATGTGTAGCTTCACTAGCATGCTGAATTGGACACATTGGCCTTTGTTAATGAGAAAAGTGAGCAAGGAGCAGCGTATAACGGACAATAGAGAGGATCTGGCCTCGTCTTCATGCACCGTGAGCACATAAGGTCTGCCCAGTTGACTTCTTGGACTGTGCACATGACCGTGACCTCTCAACAGAGCGAGATGCACTATAAATCCAAGCGTCTTCTTAACAAGGTGTCAGAGCAGAGCTAAATAACGACTTGGCCTCTACTCTCGACCTCCCTGCATCACCCTCCCTGCTGCTCTCCTGGCAGGACAATAATAGAGGCCTTCTGTTCATCTGACCTCCACAGAGCCCAGAGGGACAAGTTCTGCTGAATTCTAACTGCAGTCCCAGGGAACATCCAGCCTGCAAGAGAGCAATGCTTCACTCTTACTTTACCATAAACTTCCATCCACTCTGACACTCTGAATGACGTCTGCAACAAAACCGGCACTATAATGAGAACGTCTGCCACTCGCTCTACCCATCAGGCCACTGGAGAGGGTGTAGAACCCCCTTCCTCATATATTTCTTTTTAATATGTAGCAGTGCAGCAGACTTTAAATCCATGCAGGAACTGACTTGAATGCATTTTCCAATATGAGATAAAGTGCAACCTTTACAGTAGAGGAACATTCCAGACTCAATACAAGTTAAGCTGTATCGACAGCCTCTGTGACAAGCTTTTGATTACCATGAAACTCGGCCCTCAATTTGTAAACACAAGCACAAATCATATGTAATGCATACAGGGTCAGAAATTAAAAGTGGCTCAGGGAAAAATACCACTGAACTGTTCCTCTGTTTTTCTTGTTTGTAACATCTGATATAGTTCTTAATATTTTATTCCAGGCCTAGTTATACACAATATGACAGAAAATATGAGTAAATATTGATTTTGTTTTATTGGTGACACCTTAACATCCAATTATAAAAGATATAAAAAGATAACAGAGCGGGATTTTATATGGTTAGAAATAAACAACCCCATAAAGGTGAAAAAAAAGCCCCTGAAAATCAAATCCAGGGGGCCAATATAGCCTCTTAATGGAAAATTGGATTTCTGACACTGAAAGTGTGTATAGTAATGCATTACAATAGAAGTCTACAGAGCAATGCCCTGCACTGGAGTAAACCTTATAACTTTCTCATGATGTGCATAAAGAGTTGTTTACACTGAGGAAAACACACACAGGAATTACATATTCAGATGTTTATCCACCTAGAAAAGTAGTGCCACCTATGAAGGCCGATTTAGGTCAAATAACAGCTCAAGTGATACACATATTGTCACATGTGTTCTATGTATTGTTTGATTTTTGTCTTCAGTGCCTTGTTTGACCTAGTTTCCCAGTGCTTGCATGTGATTATTGTATTCAGCTCACCTGTCTATTACTTAGCCAAATACAACTTTTGATTTTAATACTACATTAGTAAATGTTGAATTTAACATCAGATTAACTAAGATTAATAAATGCATTAGAAGTATTTTTCATTGTTAGTTCAAGTTACCTAATGTAGTTAACTAATGTTAACAAATGGAACCTTGTTGTAAAGTGTTCCCAACCATTTAATTGAAAGAAAAAAGGTGAAAAGTTTTTTAAACAGTAGTAATTTTGTGTTAATGGAGACATACAAACCTGAAAGCCTCGATGATGTAGGAAGTGACAGCAGCTCCGCCCTCATGTGGGTTGGGCTGCCAAGTGAGAGTGACACTATTTGAGGTCACATCTGTCACCATGGGCTTCTGAGGAGGACCAGGCAGCTGCAGGGACTGCGAGACCCGCGGGACGGAGGACGTTCCAGTCGCTAAACACAAGAAACAGAGTCAAATGTGACTGCGTCAGGGGTGCATTCTTCTTCAAGGACATCTGACTGCACATTGAAATCATCAGTACAATGTGTTTCTTGAAGTGTCAGCCTTTTCAAAGTCTTATACAGAGCTGTGTTACAGAGAAGAATGCTTGTACGCTACCTTTCACTGTCACGGTCCCACTCCAACTCGTCTCACCAGTGGAACTGGATGCGACACAGGTGTATGTCCCCGAGTCGGTCTCCTAGCAACAGAGAAGACAAAATCATTTCTGAAAGATGATAAAGATAATTGCTAGCATGCAATGTTTCTGAAGTAGTTGTGTGCTTTTCTCTTTCTCTCCAAATGATGCGGATCAAATGTATTGTTTCAGCCAATCAGTCATTTCAATTTGTTTTCAGTTAGTTAGAGGTCATGACTGTTTGAACTCCTCTAAGATCACTTTTGACATTCTCAACGGCTGTTTTATATTCTGCATACCGCAATCTGTCAAATGTCTCAATTAAGATATACAGACCTTGTACCACAGATGGCATTCATATTGGAATGTTCTTGAAATCTGAAGCAATTAAAAGCAGTACAATACACAGCGGCTTCTCTCAAGTTACTTAAACTAATTTTTTATGAATGTTATATCAGGGTTTAAATTTTGCATTCAAAACTGGTTCCCTTTCAGTATGAATTTAAATTGAACTGACCAGATGCTGGAATTTGGATTGAAAAATACATTTACAGAATTGCAATTAACACATTCACAACAGAGTAATTGTAATTATTCAACACAAGAATGTGTATGATAAAACATAATTATATTATTAATTTGAAGAAATTGTTCTTATATACCCTGATATATATATATATATATATATATATATATATATTACTGTATATAGGGCTGGATGATATGGCCAAAATTTATATCACGATATATTTCTTAATTTCGGTCGATACGATATAATTCCGATATCGATATGAACACTATTTATCTGAAATAGAAATCTTTTGTAACATTATAAATGCCTTTATCATCACTTTTGATCAATTTTAAGC
>NW_015546076.1:204725-220436 GCF_001515605.1 Sinocyclocheilus anshuiensis
AAAATCATATCACCGTTATTGAAAAAAATTATATCGCGATACATATTGATATTGAATTATTGTCCAGCCCTAACTGTATATATACCCTGATATACCATATTTCTGTACACTGTAGTGCAATATTGTAAGAACACATTCTTCATTTTTATCAATTAATAAAAAATACATTGCAATGAATACAAAATAATTAGACATTTTTTTAATTTAATTATTTCTTTCAAATAATGAAATTTCTTTATTTGGACTAAATTCTGGAAAATTAAGCATTTATCCATTACAGTCCATAAAATTAAAGTTAATTTATCAAATAAAATGCAGTTAATATTAAACACAACTAATATTGATAATTAATATCAGAAAATGCGTATGTGTGTATATAAAATAGTTAAAATAACGTATAACATAACATAAGATAGCATAACGTAGCATAGCACAACATAACATAACATAACATAACATATAACATAGCATAACAGCATAGCATAGCATAACATAACATAACATTATAATTTTTACTACTTCATTTCAGGAATTGAATTCTGGCACATAAGAATGATTCCGATATGTTATGTTACGATATAAGATGTATGATAGGCTGCTTTAACAGCTCCACAGAGTTATATTAGCAAATTAATTATTTCAGTCCTACATCTTTATTTGATAGGCTAATATATCTGTTATGTCAAACACTATATCATGACATGACAGATTGTAGTTTAGATGTATTACACTCAGAGCTTTACGTCTTGAGCTATTTTTCCACTGAACCAACTTGATGAAGGAATGACAAAATCAATTAAAACAAATCTTTCTCTTTTCTCCAAACTTGGAAGGAAACTGCAGATTAGTGTCACTTCCACTTTATCAGTGTAATTTTGTGTGCGTAATTACATTTGAGCTAAATGTACGCAGAGCTCCTCTGAGTGATCAGATCTGTTGGTTATTGATTTATGAACATTACGTGGCTAAATGTGTTTTGCATGCGTTGATGGAAACCCTGCCTCGAGTAAGAAACGCTCAAGTGGACACCATTATTTCAGGTGTGCTAGTGAACATGTAGCACTAGTTTGAAATGTTTTCTCAGAGGCTCTCTGTCCAGGGAGCTTTCGCTTTTCACAGCCCTAATCAAAGCAAACAATTCACATCTTTGTCTGAAGCGTCTGTCAAATACCTTCAAGCCGCTGATGTGTAAAGTGCCGTTTTCCATTAGGCTTATGTGAATGTCATCGCTCAGAACGCTTTGGCCATCCTTCTCCCACCTGACGCTGGGGATTGGCCTGCCCATCACATGGCACTGGAGTAGGGCGCTGGAGAACGCTCAAGTGGACACCATTATTTCAGGTGTGCTAGTGAACATCTCACTTAGTTTGAAATGTTTTCTCAGAGGCTCTCTGTCCAGGGAGCTTTCGCTTTTCACAGCCCTAATCAAAGCAAACAATTCACATCTTTGTCTGAAGCGTCTGTCAAATACCTTCAAGCCGCTGATGTGTAAAGTGCCGTTTTCCATTAGGCTTATGTGAATGTCATCGCTCAGAACGCTTTGCCCGTCCTTCTCCCACCTGACGCTGGGGATTGGCCTGCCCATCACATGGCACTGGAGTAGGGCGCTGGAGCCTAAAGCAAGCGTCTGGTTGGCTGGGCCCTGTCGGATAATTGGTGGGACGAGATCTGATGGGCCTGGAGGATAAACAGCAGAGTGTGTTTGTGAGGAGTGTGCTTGCATCTGTCCAGTTGTCTAACAGTGCTTCTGGCATCCAAAGATCAGCTACGGAAGTGCAACGGAGTCAGAGTTAATCACACTTTGAGAACACAATGGCACAAAAGATGAAGATATTCTGGAATTGGGGTGATGGGTCAGGATGGTTGACTAGAAGACTAGTTATTTCAGGGTATCTGCAGAATTTGAAGACTTTTTAAAGACTTTAAGACCTTCAGAAATAAAAAGATTACCGCATGTCCATACCAAACAAACCCATACAATCTCAAAATAAAACGTGTATGGCACATATTCAACAGCAAACAGGGTTTTTGTAAGTTTAAAATACTCAAGACATCAATATGTATGAATTAGAGTCGATCCATATTGGATTTGATGATATGATGATATTAAAGAAAGGCAATTAAAAGATTATTGTGCTGATACAACCTATATATCGAATCTGTTAAAAATGTATTTTTGTATGGTGACAGGGCAGGCCAGAGAGAAGCCACAAGAGTTTTACATTTAATTAAATACCAGTTACAGTTAATATTCAGAAAAAAAGATGTTATGCATAAGGCAGGACTTTTCAATTGCAAACATTGAAATTGTTTTCAAAACCCCGGGACTCTTATTTTGAAATGTATATGCTTTACTTTTTCCAGTGTGTGATATTCATTGATTTTTGAACTGCTCTAAAACTACGATCCTGTAGAACATGCAATAGTGCGGCTTCTTGACTTGAAACATGCAACGCTCACAATTTATTTAATTACATCATTGCCTTTAATTAAATCATTTCACAATTACGGTATTCGCCCTAAATTTAAAACCTCTTAAATTACAATTATATATTTGCTATCCCATTTATGATATTTAAGAGTTTTTATGGCCTTAAATTCCATCAAACTAAATTTAAGACTTTTAAGGACCTGCAGGGACCCTGAATTAATGAAGTCAACTAGTTTATTAAAGGGGTCATATGATGCTTTTTTAAAGATCATTATTTTGTGTATTTGGTGTAACAGAATATGTTGACATGCTTTAATGTTCAAAAAACACATTATTTTTCAAATACTGTACATTATTGTAGGTCCTCTATGCCCCGCCTCTCTCAAACGCTTCGTTTTCTCTCTTTGGTTTTGAGACTTTAGTCTTTGCAACTTCAGGAATCTTATCTATGCACAATCAGCTTGTAACACTCCAAAGAGAAAGGAAAACTTGAAATCGCGTCATATGACCCCTTTAACTTTGATAAAGAATATCTCTTTGGTTTTGAGACTTTATTCTTTGCAACTTCAGGGATCTTATCTATGCACAATCAGCTTGTAACACTCCAAAGAGAAAGGAAAACTTGAAATCGCATCATATGACCCCTTTAAAAAAGGAGATGCTGCAAAGTTTTAAAATGAAGTGTGTTCATGTACACTTCACTTATAGTAATCCCTCAGCAAGCACCATTAATTAAAATCAGCTTCATGACTTAAGGAACGCACATCAAAATGAAGTACACTGTTTGTGCTCACACTCAGGCGGTTTGTTAATACTAGGGGTTTTCTTCACAATTATCTCCAGAGATGCCATTTACTGGGTGGGATGAACTGTAATCCCAGATACTCACCAGTTTTCACTTCCAGCAGAGCCTTGGCGAGGACACTTCCTGCCACACTGATCGCCTGGCAGATATAGTAGCCGGAGTCCTCAGAGTGAACATCAGAGATGGACAGCTCTCCGCTCATGGACACAGAATAACGGCCCGACTGGGAAGGAGGTTGGCCAGGGAAAAGCAGCATCTACGACAGAGGACAGAATCTTGAGTTCACACCACACTGTGGGCAAATTATCCAGTGTTCAGAGAGACTGAAAGTCTGTTTTACAAGGTCCAAACGGCCATGGAAAATAGGATTGTCCTTGTTGAAGTAAAAGGGTTTGATGAACTAAGTAGGTATACTCTAATATTTACAATGAAATGCTCTCGAATGTCTAAAGGTACAATAATAAAAGCAGCCTGTTTAATTGAATTTTACAGATAGGCTGAAAAATGGTCACGTACAAATGTAAAGCTTTACAATAACAGTGATGTACAATATATCCATACTATAACAATAATTCAATAATTAATTTATTAATTTAATGATTCAATTCATTAACATTAGTTCATGCATCAGGTATCATGGTCTAACAATTAAAAATACTTCTAAGCATTTATTAATCTATGCTAATGTTAATTTTTAAATAAATAATTGTCCATTGTTAATTTGTGTTCACTCATAATGCATTTGCATAATACAATCATTTATACAGTACTGTTTAAAAGTTTGGGGTCGGTAAGAATTTTTAATATAAAAAAAAAGGCTCTTATGCTCACCAAGGCTGCATTTATTTAAACAAATGTACAGTAAAACAGTAATATTGTGAAATATTATTACAATTGAAAATAACTATTTTCTATTTTAATATATTTTAAAATGTAATTAATTCATGTAATGGCAAAGCTGAATTTTCAGCATCATTACTCCAGTCTTCAGTGTCACATGATCCTTCAGAAATCATTCTAATATGCTGATTTGCTGCTCAAGAAACATCTTATTAATGTTGAAAACAGTTGTGCTGCTTAATATTTTGTGGAAACCGTGATACATTTTTATTTTTAGAAGTTTCTGATGAGTAGAAAGTTCAAAGGACAGCATTTATTGGAAATAGGAATCTTTTGTAACATTATTAATGTCTTCACTGTCACTTTTGAACAATTTAATGCATCCTTGTTGAAGACAAGTATTTAACTATCTAAAAAATAAAATAATTGAATATGGTGCCTCCAAAATACCACTGAAAAACAGTAAGCTGATTAATAGATCTCATTTCCATCAAAACTGCACATCAACTGATTTGAGCGCTTGGTTGTGTTTTTCTGGCAGTTTAATTTGCTGAGCGAAGCCGTTTGCTCCTTTGTGGGACTTCAGTTGGGTTAACTGGGGGTACGTACAGTAAGTGAGGGGGAATCCATTCACTTCTCTTAAGAGGCTTAAAATGGCAAGTAATGGACGAAGGTGAAAAGGCCACAGCATAATCTGGAACACAGCTGCAAATGGCTTACAAGCGTGAACACAGGGGATGTGCTATAAAATCCATTGCACAGACCACACCCCAAATGACTCCAAAATGATGTGAGCCATCAAGGCTGAGTGGTCTTTAGCTCTCCCCTGCACTGACAGAGATCTATTTTTAGCCTGGAAACACACTCCCGACTGCCATTAAACTGAACGCTGCTTTTGCTGGCCTATGGGAGCTGATCTGAAACCTGATGTTCCTCTGTGTCAAATGTTCTCCTCCCACTCCTTCACAAGTGTCTTTTTTGCCTCTTAGGAGGCCCAACTCTCATCAGTGGTTTCCCATAATGGCTCTGAAAACACGCTGCTTTGTCGAAGGGCCCGGCTCCAGCAATCCAATGCTCTGAATCATCTCTTCAATGAAATCAGCAATACATGACTAATCAGCATCAACAAGGGTAAATATAATCATCGAGAGGCTCTAGGCTTGTTTTCAAGCTCTGGCTAAGTTAATCAGTCACTGATAATCATGCTCTGAGATGCAAATAAATCATCTTTATATGAAAAGATCTGCCTTTGATCTCCAATCAGGCTCTTTAAACCCACGCATGACATACAGTGAAGTATTGGATTACTGAGGGACAATGCTGAGCCATCTCATAAGCTGCATCTCGAATCATGTACAATGCACTGTTTACTTACACTATACAGTATGTACTTGACTATATACTGCATGAATTTCAAAGGGTAATATTATAGTGTATTCATATACTACTGTTCAAATGTTTGGGGCTGGTAAGATTTATTTAATGTAAAGTCACCAAGGCAGCATTTATTTAATCAAAAATACAGTAAAAACAGAAATATAGTGAAATTTTATTACAATTTAAAATAACTGTTTTCTATTTGAATATAAAATGTAATTTATTCCGGTGATGGTAAAGCTGAATTTTCAGCATCATTACTCCAGTCTTCAGTGTCACATGATCCTTCAGATATCATTTTCATATGCTGATTATTGTGAATGCTGAAAACAGTTCTGCTGTATTTTTATATTATTTTCTTAAATAATGTTTTTATAGCATTTTTGTTTAATACTGTGATGTGTGTGGTGTTTGGAATATCGTACTGACAACTAATTAATGAGACTGAACACTGTACTGACAACTAATTAATGTGATCTGTGTATTCAGAGACTGGGGTGAGAAGGATTAAAAAGAGTGCAAAAGAGAATGGATGCGGGCTGGCTGACGGTCGATTTACAAGCCGAAATAGGACGGCGGTACTCAGATATTGTTGGGAGGGGATGTCGTTCGCGGTCGTTTAGGGCCGCCGGCGATGAAGATAGATAGATAGCGGGGACGGGGTGAGAGTAAGTAGGGACGGGGAGTTAGGAGTGCCGTCGTTCTTTATTTTGTGTGCCATTTAACTGCTGAGCTGTTAGAGCGTGCCAGCATATGGATCGTGCCCGTTCTGAACAGGCTTCTATTGCTGTCCGGGAGGGGCAGTGTCGCCGTGGTGCGAGTTAAGTGGTTTTATATTTTCATTTTAAATTGATGTATTTAATAAAGTTGTGTTTCTGGTAAAACTAGAGGGTGACAGTGAGGGTGGGTAAGACTGAAACTGGGAGGGTTTAGGGGGCAGGTATAATTTTGCACGTGCATGAGATGCGTTTTACATGAGTTTGAAGTGTCACTGTTTGTATTTGATCTTATGGATTGTCACCAATGAAGTGAGTGAATTTATGTAGTACACTGCCCTAGGGATTTCTAGGTTGTATTTAGCCTGTCCTGCAGTCCCCTCTCCTAATAAAATTACCTGTTGTGATTGAAGTTGTGGTGGTGTGTTGTCTTCTGGTGCCAGACCACACTGGCTTAAAGAATTAAAGGTGGTGGCAGCGGCTTCAGTATAGAATTATTACACTGGTGGCAGCGGTGGGATCTTAGGGCCCATTATGTTAGATCCAGAAGAAGATAACACACCAGCTGCGTCTTTAAATGATAGGGTGTTGACAGGACAAGGCTTAGCGTCTAGGATGGCGACAGCACAACCTGTTTTTATGCCTGAGACTTTTACAGGAGCTAATCGTGAGTGGTCAGATTGGATAGGACAGTTTGAAATGGCAGCTGAAGTAAATGGCTGGGACGACAGCTTGAAATTGAAGTTCCTCTCCTTAATGTTATCTGGTAGGGCTCGGGACATTTATTGTGGATTATCCACTGAGTCTCGAAGTAGTTATGTAATATTAAAAGCATCTTTAGGGAGGTGCTTGGAGCCATGTGATAGTGATGATTGGAACCGTGCCCAGTTTTTTAGCTCGTCGGCGGCTGCATAATGAGACCGCTAGGGAATTTGGGAATGCTTTGCGTCGTTTGATTACTAAAGCTTATCCCTCTGCTGATAATAATACCCGTGATCTTTTTGCTCGTGATCATTTTATAGAACATGTGGGGAGTGGGGATTTGCGTGTCCAACTTCGCAGCACAAAACCATCTACCTTAGAAGAGGCTGTTAACCTGGCTTCTGAATTGGAGTTAATTCGAAGTTTGGAGCGAAACTGTTCTGTTGCAGATACTAAAGTGCGGGTGGTGTCCGAAAGTGTACCAGATAACAAACAAATGGAGACACTTTTGGTAGTGGTAGAAGGGTTGAGACAGGAAGTGAGAACTTTGCAGCATACAGTTCAGTCACTACCGGCTTGTGCTGAGATCCCACCACCTGGGAGAAGAAATGTATCCTTTGAGACTCGGGGACAGATGGGGTGGGCCATGGACCGGTCATCTCGTGATCGAGGGGCCTGCTGGGAGTGTGGGTGTAACCGACATTTACGTCGCAATTGTCCCTATTTGCAGGGAAACTAGAGGGGGTGGGCACAGAGGGCCAAATGCCTGCCCCCTCATTAGTGAAGCCCACAAGATTGGCCCTGTGTAACCAACCCAGCTCTGGAGTGTACCTCAATGCTAAAATAGGTGGGTCTGATGTGCATTTGTTATTGGATATGGGTGCGCAGGCATCAATTATCCCTAAACATGTGTGGTTACGGTTAACAGAAGGGGGGTGTCCATTGTTTGATTATGTGGGGGAAGCCTCTGCAGCTAATGGGGTTACTATGTACATTTTAGGCCGTTGGCAAACTATTTGTCAGTTTGGTTCCTTGGCGTTAATAAATGAGTTTTTGGTAGCTGATATATCTACCCCTGATATTTTGTTGGGGATGGATTTTCTGCTGAAGTATGGGGTAATTATTGATTTGAGGGAGCAGTGTTGTTCAGTCATGGGTAAGCAATTTCCCTTAATTAGCACTGGGGATGCCTGTCAGCCTAAGACTGTAACTGTACAAACAGACTCCATAGTACAGCCATGTAGTGAAGCTATTATTTCTGGGGTAGAAGAGGGGCTCCTTGCAGGACAGATAGCTGGAATGTTGGAACCCTCCTCATCCTTATCAAAACATTGTGATATTTTAGTGGCTCGAGTTGTTTGTAATGTGGGGCAGGGGGTAGTTCCTGTTAGAGTGATTAATGTAACTGATAATCCTTTCACTCTTTTACTCTTTTACTCTTTTTACTCTTTTAATGCAGCTGGGGTTAGATCAAAAGGGGCTGTCAATGGGTGAAACGCCATTATAGTGTTATATAGTGCCATTATATAGACATTATAGTGTTTGGTCGGTCATTTCAGGAGCATCTATCTAGATATGGAGAAGTACTGGCTAAGTTGAAGATTGCAAATCTGAAGGTAAAACCTTCCAAGTGTGACTTGTTTTCCTCCCGTGTCAAGTATTTAGGGCATGTCATTTCTGCCGAGGGGATTATGGCTGACCCTGTGAAGGTGGAAGCAGTGAGGGAATGGCCCACCCCTAAGACTCACACTGAAGTGAGGAGTTTTTTAGGGTTGGCCTCTTACTATAGACGGTTTGTAAGGGGGTTCGCGGATATAGCACGTCCATTACATCAACTGACCGAGAAGGGGAGGAGATTTAGGTGGGGCGAGGAGTGTCAGGTAGCCTTCAATCAGTTGAAGGCTAGTTTAATTACTGCCCCTGTGCTTGCTTACCCTGACCCCACTAAAACCTTCATATTGGACACAGATGCTAGTGATGTGGGGGTAGGGGCTGTGCTTCCTCAAGAGGAGGGTGGGTTTGAGCGTGTCATAGCTTATGCCAATCGGGCCCTTACTAAAGAGGAGCGCAAGTATGCAACTACGAAGAAAGAGTTGTTGGCGATGGTGACTTTCACAAAGTACTTTAAGCATTTTTTGCTAGGTAAAGAGTTTGTGTTGCGCACGGACCATAACTCTTTGAGATGGTTGCATAACTTTCAGGGTTTAGAGGGTCAGCTAGCTCGTTGGGTGGAGCAATTGGCAAGCTTCCATTATAAAATTGTACATCGTCCTGGAAAGCAGCATGGCAATGCAGATGCCTTGTCACGGCTACCAGCTTATATGGAGGCCAAGGAAGAAGGCTCCATCGGCCCAACTCAGAGGCCAATTATATCAGTGTGTGCTGTTAGGAAGGGCCCCCAGGTGGTGCAGAATGAAGGGAATGTTGGGGAGGGTGATGATTTGGCACAGGCCCAGCGACATGATCCAGAATTGGCACTCTTAATCCATCTCAAGCAGGTCTCGGATGATAATGGTGCTGAAATACAGCAGAATGCTTCTCTGAAGAAGTATAGTTCTGTATGGGGCCAATTGCAGCTGCAAGATCAGCGGTTGGTACGGGTGCCCCCGCCTAACTCAGATGCAGCTTCAAAGGTACAGGTGGTTCTCCCTAAGGTGCTGGTAGCATCTGTGTTAAATCAGCTTCACAGCTCAGTAACGGGAGGCCACCTCAAGGGTGGTTTGCAGATGTAAGACAGTGGTGTAGGCAAAGTGTAGACTGTGCTTCTCGAAAGATGCATGGAAAGCCCCCTTGTGCCCCAATGAATCCTTCAGTGACCTCTCGTCCTCACGAACGTATTGCTTTGGATATGTTGGGGCCTCTACCTGAGACGTCTAAAAAGCATAGGTACATCCTTGTTGTGAGTGATTACTTTTCTAAATGGACTGAGGCATTTCCCCTTCCCAACCAGGAGGCACAGACAGTTGCTTGTGTCCTGGTTGAGGAGTGGATATGTCGTTTTGGCACTCCCCGTAGTATTCATTCTGATCAGGGGTGCAATTTTGAGTCTACCCTGTTTAAAGAATTGTGCCGATTGTTGGATATGAGCAAGACGCGTAGCTCCCCATATCACCCACAATCTAATGGTTTAGTAGAGCGATTTAACCGTACTTTACTGTCGATGTTGAGTCTGTTTGTTAATGAGAATCAAACTAACTGGGACCGTCTATTGCCATATGTTATGATGGCGTATCGAAGTAGTGTCCATGCCAGTACAGGGTTTACACCTTACAAAATCTTGTTTGGACAGGAAATTGTTCTTCCTTTGGACGTGATGCTGAATGTAGGTCATCAGGAGCAGTTTCTGTCAGCCAGTGAGTATGTGACTGGCTTGGCAGACACATTATCCACAGTGGTAGAGGCAGTAAAGAGACATCAGGCTAAAGCCTCTGGGCAGCAGAAGGAGACCTTTGATCTTTGGGCTAATTTGCAGGTCTATTCTGTGGGGGAAATGGTATGGGTACGGAATAAGGTCAAGAAAAAAGGTATTTGTCCAAAATTACAAAGGCGTTACAGGGGCCCTTATAAAATTTTGGAACGCATATCTGATGTATTGTATTGTGTGGTGTTAGCAGAGGGGGTCCTGAGGTAGTGGTACATTATAACCGACTCAAACCATATGTATTTTCTTCTCTCTCAAAAAACATCAGCACCCTTGGTCCTACCACAGGAGGGAGCTGAGTCCTTGTGTACAAGTCAGAGGGTGGCTGACCAGGTAGAGCATCAGTCAGAGGTCCCTCTGGGGGCCAGTTGGGTTCATCAAAGGGCACCAGTGCTCCCTCGTAATTTGGAAGGACCAAGGGAAGGATCAGCATTAGTGTCTGCTGGCCCTAGACAACGGCATGTCCAAGAGCCTGATATACAAGAGAAGGATCAGGATGGACTACAGAATGGCTCTACAGTGGTGCATCAGTCAAAGTTGCAGCGCCCAGTACGAGAGCGACGTCCTCCTGGGTGGACACAGGATTATGAGATGGCTTCAGTATGACTCGGGGACAAGTCTGTTGCATTGGGAGGGGATAGTGTGATGTGTGTGGTGTTTGGAATATCGTACTGACAACTAATTAATGAGACTGAACACTATACTGACAACTAATTAATGAGACTGATTGGGGAACGAGGAACGAGGGTGTGATCTGTGTATTCAGAGCCTGGGGTGAGAGAAGGGAATGTTGGGGAGGGTGATGATTTGGCACAGGCCCAGCGACATGATCCAGAATTGGCACTCTTAATCCATCTCAAGCAGGTCTCGGATGATAATGGTGCTGAAATACAGCAGAATGCTTCTCTGAAGAAGTATAGTTCTGTATGGGGCCAATTGCAGCTGCAAGATCAGCGGTTGGTACGGGTGCCCCCGCCTAACTCAGATGCAGCTTCAAAGGTACAGGTGGTTCTCCCTAAGGTGCTGGTAGCATCTGTGTTAAATCAGCTTCACAGCTCAGTAACGGGAGGCCACCTCAAGGGTGGTTTGCAGATGTAAGACAGTGGTGTAGGCAAAGTGTAGACTGTGCTTCTCGAAAGATGCATGGAAAGCCCCCTTGTGCCCCAATGAATCCTTCAGTGACCTCTCATCCTCACGAACGTATTGCTTTGGATATTTTGGGGCCTCTACCTGAGACGTCTAAAAAGCATAGGTACATCCTTGTTGTGAGTGATTACTTTTCTAAATGGACTGAGGCATTTCCCCTTCCCAACCAGGAGGCACAGACAGTTGCTTGTGTCCTGGTTGAGGAGTGGATATGTCGTTTTGGCACTCCCCGTAGTATTCATTCTGATCAGGGGTGCAATTTTGAGTCTACCCTGTTTAAAGAATTGTGCCGATTGTTGGATATGAGCAAGACGCGTAGCTCCCCATATCACCCACAATCTAATGGTTTAGTAGAGCGATTTAACCGTACTTTACTGTCGATGTTGAGTCTGTTTGTTAATGAGAATCAAACTAACTGGGACCGTCTATTGCCATATGTTATGATGGCGTATCGAAGTAGTGTCCAGTACAGGGTTTACAACTTACAAAATCTTGTTTGGACAGGAAATTGTTCTTCCTTTGGACGTGATGCTGAATGTAGGTCATCAGGAGCAGTTTCTGTCAGCCAGTGAGTATGTGACTGGCTTGGCAGACACATTATCCACAGTGGTAGAGGCAGTAAAGAGACATCAGGCTAAAGCCTCTGGGCAGCAGAAGGAGACCTTTGATCTTTGGGCTAATTTGCAGGTCTATTCTGTGGGGGAAATGGTATGGGTACGGAATAAGGTCAAGAAAAAAGGTATTTGTCCAAAATTACAAAGGCGTTACAGGGGCCCTTATAAAATTTTGGAACGCATATCTGATGTATTGTATTGTGTGGTGTTAGCAGAGGGGGTCCTGAGGTAGTGGTACATTATAACCGACTCAAACCATATGTATTTTCTTCTCTCTCAAAAAACATCAGCACCCTTGGTCCTACCACAGGAGGGAGCTGAGTCCTTGTGTACAAGTCAGAGGGTGGCTGACCAGGTAGAGCATCAGTCAGAGGTCCCTCTGGGGGCCAGTTGGGTTCATCAAAGGGCACCAGTGCTCCCTCGTAATTTGGAAGGACCAAGGGAAGGATCAGCATTAGTGTCTGCTGGCCCTAGACAACGGCATGTCCAAGAGCCTGATATACAAGAGAAGGATCAGGATGGACTACAGAATGGCTCTACAGTGGTGCATCAGTCAAAGTTGCAGCGCCCAGTACGAGAGCGACGTCCTCCTGGGTGGACACAGGATTATGAGATGGCTTCAGTATGACTCGGGGACGAGTCTCTTGCATTGGGAGGGGATAGTGTGATGTGTGTGGTGTTTGGAATATCGTACTGACAACTAATTAATGAGACTGAACACTATACTGACAACTAATTAATGAGACTGATTGGGGAACGAGGAACACCGGGGTGTGATCTGTGTATTCAGAGACTGGGGTGAGAAGGATTAAAAAGAGTGCAAAAGAGAATGGATGCGGGCTGGCTGACGGTCGATTTACAAGCCGAAATAGGATGGCGGTACTCAGATATTGTTGGGAGGGGATGTCGCTCGCGGTCGTTTAGGGCCGCCGGCGATGAAGATAGATAGATAGCGGGGACGGGGTGAAAGTAAGTAGGGACGGGGAGTTAGGAGTGCCGTCGTTCTTTATTGTGTGTGCCATTTAACTGCTGAGCTGTTAGAGCGTGCCAGTGTATGGATCGTGCCCGTTCTGAACAGGCTTCTATTGCTGTCTTCTCTTTCTGTGGCTGAGACTGTCATGTGCAGAAGTCCTTGTGAGCGTTGAACTTACAATACGTGGCTCGCATTTCCCATTACGGAACGGTGTGCAACAAGCGGTGTTCCACGGACTGAACCAGCTCCTTAAATCCCCCCCCACCCCGGGAGGGGCAGTGTCGCCGTGGGGCGAGTTAAGTGGTTTTATATTTTCATTTTAAATTGATGTATTTAATAAAGTTGTGTTTCTGGTAAAACTAGAGGGTGACAGTGAGGGTGGGTAAGACTGAAACTGGGAGGGTTTAGGGGGCAGGTATAATTTTGCACGTGCATGAGACGCATTTTACATGAGTTTGAAGTGTCACTGTTTGTATTTGATCTTATAGATTGTCACCAATGAAGTGAGTGAATTTATGTAGCACACTGCCCTAGGGCTTTCTAGGTTGTGTTTAGCCTGTCCTGCAGTCCCCTCTCCTAATAAAATTACCTGTTGTGATTGAAGTTGTGGTGGTGTTGTCTTCTGGTGCCAGACCACACTGGCTTAAAGAATTAAAGGTGGTGGCAGCGGCTTAAGTATAGAATTATTACAATACATTAGGCCCTACACTTTTTTCAGCATTTATTTGAAATAGAAATTTGTTGTAACATTATAAATGTCTTTATACTGACTTTTGGTCAACTTAATGGATCCTTGTTCATTTATTTAAAAGAATATCTTTCTGACCATAACATTTTGAATGTTAATGTTTTCATATGGAAATGACACATTCCCTCGTTTTGGAGTTGCTGCTAGCTTTAGCATGTTAGCTAACCTCAAATTCAAGTTCGCTACTAGTGCTGTATCACAAAATCACATAAAATGGGACAGATACTATACAGTTTCATTGCATTGTTCGATCTCAAAACATGTTGTGCTTTATTAGATACTGTAGGAAACATAAGTTGCACTCACCTGACTCCCTTCTTTCTGCCAGAAAACTGCAGGAGGAGGGTTTCCCTGGGTGCCACACTGAAAAGTGACGGTTCGTCCTTGGGCAGCGACTTGATCCTGGGGACGTACGTCAATCTGTGGGGGCACTGAGGCCAGAGAGAGCAGAATGTGGCTGGTTAGAGAATTTGAAATGCGTCATGATTTTACTGTGTTTGTCCTTTTTTGCTACCTTTGTTTATACAGATGGAGGGAGGGAGGAAAAATGGCAAAAAGTGTTGGCAAAATAACATAAGCTGGATCAAAGAGATATTAATTATATCTCTTTGGTTTATAAAAAACATATCCGTTCAAAAGTTTGAGGTTAGTAATACTTTCATCCAGCAAGGATGCTTTAAAGACACTTAAAGACATTAACGACATTTATAATGTCACAAAAGATTTCTATTTCAAATAAATGCTGCTCTTTTGAAAAAAATTACAGTATCACAGTTTCTACAAAAATATTAAAAAGTACAACTGTTTTTAACATTGATAATAAGATGTTTCTTGAGCACCAAATCATCATATCAGCATAATTTCTGAAGGATCATGTGACACTGAAGACTGGAGTAATGATGCTGAAAATTCAGCTTTGCCATCACAGGATTAAATTACATTTAAAAATACATTCAAATAGAAAAGAGTTATTTTAAATTGTAATTATATTTCACAATATTACTGTTTTAACTGTATTTTTCATCAAATAAATGCAGTATTGTGAGAATAAGCTATGTCTTTCAAAGACATTAAATTACTGACCCAAACTAGAAATTAAAATAAAACCAAATATCAACAAATGAGACAACTGTTGACATCAGGTAAAGGTTCAGAGCTATCCACTTTAATCTGGATAGCATTGTCCAGCTAATTTGATACTGGAAGAAATGTTCTGAAATCAAATGATTGACTTTGGCATCTCTGCAAATTAGAGCAGAGTTTGTGGCATTGCAGGGAAACATTCTGAAAACTCTAGAAAAGACAGAGTATTTTGCTCAAGAGAAACATCTGAGAAGGAGACTCGAGTAAATGTCTCAGGGGGAGTTATTTATTTGCATACACTGTCACTGTTGTTTCAGCACCTAATTCACTAAAGAAACTATGCTAATCAGCTAAAAACACCAACATACAAAAATCCGTTTACAATCCAAAATGAAACCGCAGACTACCAATATTTGCATATTTTACTAAGATGACTGTTTGTGGCTGTTTTGTGTGAAAACCCTTTCAATTTGTTCTCTAAATCTAGCTTTCTAGTAGAAACAATTGAGATGGTGAAGAGACATCATTTGCGCTTCATCTTTGCTATGGGTGGCTCTGACAACAACTACTTGTACTTGAACTTGGTTTGACTGAATTTAACCCTCGCCAAAACTCCATCTACGCTCGCCCACTCTATAAAAACATGAAGTGGATTTCTCAGTATTTTAAATCACTTATCAGCAGTGGTGGAAAGAGTACTGAAAAAATATACTCAAGTAAAAATACCATTACCTTCCAAAAAATGTAGTGTGAGAATTTACCGAACGGGGCGCTTGCGGGAGTTAACACTTTACGAAATACCCGCAACCTCACACCAAATTTCAGGCCGTGTAGATAGGCAAGCATATATACAAA
>NW_015546076.1:220970-231040 GCF_001515605.1 Sinocyclocheilus anshuiensis
CACAATTTGATTTGACGAAAGTCACGAGACCTATTACTATCTATCCAATCACGTTGATGGATAAAAATTAAATAAAAATAAGCATGTAACGACCACAAACGGAGGAAAATAGCGGAGTAAAAGTACTGATACATCACTTAAAATGTACTCAAGTAAAAGTACACAATTTTTAAACTACTCAAAAAAGTACAATTACTGATAAAAACTACTTAATTACTGTAACGTGAGTATTTGTAATTCGTTACTTCACACCCCTGCTTATCAGTTAAGTGCTGTCCTCTGAGGCTCATCAGCTCTGTGATTTGCACATTAGCGTGAGAGCTGTCGGATTTAAAACATATAGAGTCTCCACTCAGCCCAGATTAAAGCAAGTAATTAGTTGTGACTGCAAAGCAGATTCCGATGCTGGAGTCCGCGGCTCATGCTGGGATAGCGGTGGATGCACGGTATCAAAAAACATCTGTTTTCAGCGGCGATGTTTTAGGTGGTTACTGCTCGGTTTATTGCTCTGAAATCCAAACGGAACCACCAATGTTATCCAGCAGTCATTTCCCACCCACTTTTTAGTACGGCACTGGGCTCAAGGCTGTGTTTCTTTGTTTAGATAACCAGACCGCTACCCTGCTGTTCAGAAACTTCACAGTAGGTTTGTACACCAGACTCAAGTGAGAGAAGGCGTATGAGAGCGTGAAAGGCAGAGAGAAAGCGCGAGATCTGACTCATCCGAGTTGTTTCTCCATTTTCACATTTTTCTGACGGGGCTACAAGCTCCCACACAAATAAAAACCCATGACGAGAAGCTGACAAAGATCACTTAAACCTGGAGGAGAATAATAGTGTGGGGAGAAGTGGCTCGAGGCTGAAGGAGCTACTGCTCACGTTTGCAGGTGACAACTCCCAAGCGACAGATTGACTTGTATGTATGTATGTATGTCAGCTTTAGGGATTGAAATAATGAGTTAAAGAAACATTTCAGAGTAGAATGAAATTCTGGAGCCTTAAAGGGACAGAAGATATTTTAAAAATATTTCGCTTTTTTTTTCTTTTTTTTTTTGGCCTTAAAAATCAAGGCCTTAAATATCCTTTTTAGCATTTATGGCTCGATGAAGCAACTTTAACATCCACAGAACCTTTCTATTCCACAAAACATTCTTTATTATTCTTGTTTTGATTATTAAAATGCTCTACACAATAAGGTTCTTTTAAGAACTGTTTACTGAATGGTTCTTCCATGGCATCACTGTGAAAACCCCCTTTTGGAACCTTTATTTTTAAGAGTGTACAATGGAAGTCAATGGGGTCCAATGGGGATGTTGTTTTAGACCTCACTGACAAAAAATACTTCATTTTTTTGGGCATTTGCTTTTTATTTTGATAGGAGAGTTGAATAATGACAGAAAGCGAAGTGCAAGAGAGAGGGGGTGGGATCGGGAAGGGTCCACTAGCCGGGACTCAAACTCGGGATGCACATAGCACAACGGTGCTATACGTATGTTGGTGCACTGCCCACAAGGCTATCGGTGGCAAAAAAATATTTTTTTATCTTGTTTTGTGCTCCACAGAAGAAAGTCATTCAGGTTTGGAACGTCATGAGGGTTTGGAAGCCCATTTACGCCACAGAATAAAATAAATACATTAGGTAACTGCAACTTTATCTCACAATTCAGACTTTTTTCTTTTTTTTTGCAGTTCAAAAAAGAAAGTCAAAATGTCAAGATATAAATTTGTAAGTCAGAGAAATTCATTCTGACTTGCAAGATATAAACTAAAAATTCTGACTTTCTTTCACACAATTCCGAGTTTACATATTGCAATTTTTCATCTTTTTTCTTGCAATCTCGAATTTTTACCTCACACTGACTCTTCTTCTTAGAATTGTGAGTTTATATCTCGCAATCTGTTTATATCTCACAATTCTGCATTTATATCTTGCAATTATGAATTGTGAGATAAAAACTCACAAATACCTTTTTTTATTTTTTAACCTGTGGCAGAGAGAAGCTTACAGATGAGGGTGAATAAATGATGACAGATGTTAATTTTTGCATGAAATGTCTCTTTAATAGCCACAGAATTAAACCGCACCATTTCCCATTTTTAATACAGGGCACGTTTGAGATGATCCAGTGAACAAGGATGCATTTGACTCATGACTCATCCTGTGGGCATTTTGTTGGGCTCGGTAAAAGCTCTTGTGCACATGGCCGCTCATCGTGTGCGCTTGTCTGATGAGTGTAAAAACAGCAGATGTGTGTGGTCAGTCGTAATCTTCAATGTGTTAAGTCACTGATGCCGTGGCTTTGCTCGCTGGTATGTTGGGAAAATGTTAGGCTAGAAGGCAGCAAACATCTGCTGAGAGGATCAGAGAAGACAGCATTCCCCTGACAGACACAGGCCCTGTCAATCTCACATGAGCACAGGTGTTCTTATTATGTCACACAGGAAGTAAAAGTTAACAAACTGCATACATAACTTTTTTACTCTAACTTCTGTACATGTACATGCAGGGATCAAATGTAAAACTCATCCAGTGCCAATGTCAGTAGAAACCACTTTGGAGAGTAAATGAAACTAGTTACTCGCCAGTGGCTGGAAATGTTTGCATAATACTGCTGCATAATACAGAAGTAAATCTGTAAGAATTACAGTCACATATGTGGAATATTTGTGACAGGTACAGTTCCACTAAGAGATGGATACTGGCTCATGTCATATGTGATGCTGAGTGACATAAATAAACAACACTTTGGGATTTTGTTGGTCATATTTTAGTTTTGGTGAATTAATATGAGAAATATTCCACATATGTGACTATAATTCCTACAGATGTATTACAGCAGTATTATGCAAACGTTTTCAGCCACTGGCGAGTAACTAATTTCATTTACTCTTCAAAATACTGCAAATGCTGCTTGTCACTAATATCCAAATAAAAAAAAATGCTGAATATATATATATATATATATATATATATATACTATGAAATGTACTCACCATTGGCAGGTTTGACAAAACCATAATTTGGGATTTTGGATCAAATTTTTGATAAATATGCTATTATTTTTTAAAGGTGCTAGCAAATTTTATTATTTTATTGGCCTTTTTTACTTTTATTGATATATACAGTGAGAAAAAGGACAGGAAATGTGGAGACGTGTGGATACAGGTTTAGTCAAAGTCACACATCAGATTCAAACCAACGTCACTAACATAGGTGCCACAAATTAATGTGGTAAAACCTGCACTAATTAATAAGTCAAATTCAAAGGCTTCTATTTTTACCTCTAATTTTCATAATCTGAGAGAGGTACAGTAGATGACAGCAACTGAATTCAGTCTCAAAATCCTTGTAGCTGGTAGAGCGTAAAGCGAGGTCATGGGTTCGATCTTTAGTTAATGCTAGCACTGATAAAATGTTCCGCTTAAATGCATCGTTTTGTAAGCAGCTGTTTTGGATAAAAATGTCTGCCAAATGTATGCATGAAAATCTAGTAGTCACTCCTTTTAAACTATTTTTAAAATGTATGAATGCTCATGTTTCAGTGTTATTAATGTTAATCAGCTGCATTAAATGTCTTATTTCACGAGCTCTGAAATCCATATTAATCTAATTGCAGTAAAGAGTAATGACTTAAAATGTCTTTTTGAAGCATTCACACACATTTTTATTATACCCACAATGCAAAACATAAAACTGTCTGCCTGTGCCACCTTCTGAGATGCGGCAGCATGCAGTCAAGGGGAAGGAAAGGTTGGTAAGGATGAAATGATGAAGGGCAACAAAACATCAAAGCAAATGAGACAGAAAATTCACAAATGAAACATCAAGAAAATGGCCCTGAGTCAGAAAATGGAGAAAGAGAGAGAGAGAGAGAGAGAGAGAGAGAGAGAGAGAGGCAGAAAAAGGAGGCAGTAGGAAGGAGATGGAGGCAGAGCTGCTTGGTCTCATCTTAATTCAGACTGGCAAAATAACTGGAGGATGAATTGATTGAATCAGGTTTGCTACAGCTGCTTCCCCCGGCTTGTGCCAGTTAGATTCCCATCCAGTTCTCTCTCTCATTTCTACATACATGCAAACACACACTTTGCCACGTTCTATTAACACTGCCTCTGCACTCCGGCAGTTTGCTAAAGCACACCGTCTCTCTATAACAGCTGTCAAATACAGTAATCCACACGCTTTAACATAAGCTCCACATAGTTGCTCTGTTCCAAAACATAGTAAGCTGCCTAAGTAGAAAATTCTACAATAATTCACTCACCATCATATCATTCCAAACCTGTATGAGTTTCTATTTTCAGTGGAACACAAAAGGAGATATTTTGAAGAATGGTTTTCAACCTTTTTTGTTCATACAATGAAACTCAATGGGGTCCAAAACAACATTTGGTCCCCACTGACATTATGTATTTATTTTATGTATGTACTTATTTATTTAGTATTTATTTTTATGTTCCACATAATAAAAGAAAGAAACCATTTTGGAACAACATGAGGGTGAGTAAATAATGACAGAAGTTTCACATATGCTCAGAGAAAAACTAAATCCAAGATGGTGGATGAGGTGTATAAAACTTTTGATCTTAAAATGTACAGTACTGTGCAAAAGTCCTAGGCCATTACTATTTTCACCTACAAAAAACAAAAATGTTCTATCTTTTGCTGTGGTGTGTCAGTAGGAAATATGAGTTAACATTTGCAAACATTCTTTTTGTCATTAATTGTAATAATCCAGTGAGATTTTTGTATGCACGAGGAGTCTGACAACAGCCAGTGCTCCACTCAGAGATCTGATCTCACCATCATCCAGTCTGTCTGGAATTACATGAAGAAACAGACAGACTAAATCCAGAAGAACTGTGGCAACCTCGCCGAGACACTTGAAGAAACCTCCCTACAAAGCTACAGTACTGTGAAAAGTTTTAGGCACTTGTGTAAAAATGCTGTAAAGTGAGGATGTTTTCAAAAAATAATGTCATAAATAGATTTTATTTATCAATTAACTTCTTTTAACTAAATCAAATCAATATTTGGTGTGACCACCCTTTTACACATGTAATTCTAGACGGACTGGATGGTGGTGAGATCCTGGGGCCAGTTGCATAAACTTAGCCACCATGTTAAGACTGTGTCTTAAGAACTAGTTTGACCAACTAGCAGTTGCCAAGGGGTAATCAGTCTTACTTTTCCAATATAAATAAGACCAATCTATCTTTTTATAACCGAATTTAAAAAGTATATGACCAGTCTTGAAGAAAAAAAATTAGATGACTAACTTTTTAAGACTAGTCTAAACGGTTTATGCAACGGGCCCCAGATCTTTGTGTGCAGCACTGACTGTTGTCAGACTCCTTGTGCATACAAAAATCTCACTGGATTATTACAATTGATGGCAAAAGGAATGTTTGTAAATGTAAACTGATATTTCCTACTGACACACTACAAAAGATAGAAATAACTGGCTTATAATCTTTATTTTTGTTGGTGAAAAAAAATACTAATGGCCTAAGGCTTTTGCACAGTACTGTATATTTAATTCAACACTGAAAAGTATCAAGAAAAATAGTTCAGTCTAAAAAAAATTTGTACCCAATGTTTTTGTATTTCATGCTTATTTCAGTATTACGTTAGCTTATGTTAGCTTATCAACATGCGAACATGATCTTTAATGAAACCAATTGTGAGTCGAGTCTCTTGCTATTTGTGTTGCTGCCTATGTAAAAGATTCTAAATCAGTCACTTCCATGGCAGTCAGGATGCCAACTTAAAGCAAAATTATACTTCGGTTTTATGTGTACAGTGAGCATTGCGTAAATGTCACAATTAGCATATGTGTTCATCCGAATGCATATGCTAAGTGTTTGCGTCAAAACGGAGTATACTTTGGGCTTTAGAAGTCAGCTGGCTATCTAGGCAATGAGGCAGCGCACTAGAACAGAGCTACCATTTGAGCAGCAACAGAGGAGCTGATAAATCCTTCCAGGTGACTTCACACAGATCAGACTGATTGTGCCTGACAGGTTCAAATGGCTGCGGTGCGGTCTGTTTAATGGAGATGAGTGGCAACATATGCATGAAGCTAAGAATATCAGCTTGCTTCTTTGTGATGCATATTTCAGGTGCGCTGTGATGTGTGTCGACACACGTGTAAAAGGGTGCATGCCTGTGCGTCTTACCATGGACCTGCAGCACAGCGGATGCTTCGGTTTTGCCCACGCTGTTTTCTGTGACACACGTGTAAGTGCCCTCGTCCTCTGCTCTGACCCTTATCAGACGCAGGGTGTTGTCACCACGGATCTCAAATCTACTCGGCCGAGAAGGTGAAAAGAGACAGTGGTTGTCCGTGAGGAGAGCAGATTGAACAGTCATCGCACATTCCTCCTACAGACTGTCTACATCCCTCCGCTCTCTAAGAGGACATTTCTGTGAGACTCCATCAGATATGCCACTGTACTGCACTGTATTGTGCCCCAAACTCTAGGAAACACTAGTTATATTTTATTCTTGGGACTTTTGCCACTTTTTTATTTGACAGTAGAAAGGAGACAGCAAACTATTTGGGGAGAGAATGGAAATGGGATCGAGATTCAAGTCAGTTCACTTGGCGGTCATCTTTCTAGTCAAACAGCTACAGCAATCCATTTGAATGGGAAAAGACTGAAACCTCTAAAATTGTTGGCCAAGAGAGCTTTCTTTTAAATAGCATACTGTATGCCTTACTGCCAATAAAATCTAACAACCTTTTGCTTCATTAGTTCAAATCACTCTACAATGTGATTTCCGTTTCCATTTCTATATTGAGAATTGCAGTTAATTTAGCAGAGAACAAACTAGCCACGTGACTGCTACGATTGTCATTAAGCTGTCATGATGACTAGTTAACTAGTCTGAAAAGATGAGTCACTCGCAGCTGCTGCCAACAATTTAGTGCCAAAAAATGTTTGTTATATCATTTTTAGTTTTTAAATATGTTTAAATATAATTTAAATGACACATTTAAAGCATTATCATATCGCAAATACGTAAGTTATCGCATATTACATTTTTCATCAGTATTGTGCAGACCTACTTTATATGTGAATAAAAGCATAAATTAAATCTGTTTATCTTATAAACAATGATCAGCATACATACACACAGTAGAGCTTATCAAATACGTTAAATGCAAGCACATATCTTCATGAATTTCTTGAATTGTCTAAGTTTTGGTGTAACAGACTTTCAGTGGAGGGACAGAAATCTCTCAGGTTTTGTTGTATAATGCTGTATTATGCAATAAATATTATTCCTCAGTTTGAGGTTTATTGGTTTTATGAGCTTTCTGCTTCTCTAACTCAACTATAACGGAAATAGGAAACTGATTTTCTAATCTGTCACTACATAAAAGTCATTAAACTGGCATTTGAGCTCCATAAAGGTGCTGTAACAGCATCACAAATGTTTGTAAGCGGAGTCTTGCCTCCCCCGTGGTAGTTCTCCTTCGTCTCTGCTCCAGCGGACAGTCGGAGCCGGGTCTCCATGAACCTCACATAAGAAGTCAACAGTCTCCTCAGCCAAAACGATCTGATTCACAGGTCTGCGGATGAACACTGGCCTCTCTGCTTACACAGTCACACACATATCACACAGTGATTATTTTCACTCCTTTGTGAAACCAAAAAAATGAGCCAGGAAATTGGATTTACCAAACACAACGAGTTCGGCTGGATCACTGTCTCTCTCGCCCACCATATTGGTGCCTACGCACACGTACATGCCTGCGTCACTTTTCCGGGTGTGAGAAATCATCAGCTTACCACCACGCATCTGAAGAAAAAAAAAAATCCCACATATCACTTTATTATAGTACAACTTGATTTGATTCTTTAAAAAGATTTTTCAGTATTCAGTATCTTCTTCAGTTTAAGGTACACTCATAAATGTATTCCTCTTTAAAAAATAAAAGTTTCCCAGCTAACAGACATGTTCTAAGAATGTTTTGCTTACTTTCATTAAGTTATGAAAATGTAATTTCTGAATGTTCTGAACATTCAAAATGTCCATTTAAAAAAAATGTTTTGAAAAAATTTTTCTTGGTTATTCAAATGTTAAGGGAACATACAAACATTATGTGAATGTAATTTTTGAATGTCTTCTGAACATTCTGAGACAAGAAGCAACATTTAAAAAATTCAGATGAAAATGTTTCAGAAATTAAACGTTCCATGAATGTTTTTGTGCTAACGTTTTGAGAATATTTTTAAAGACCCAATAACTCTGAATGATCGTTCTATTAACATTACTGGAAGAACGTTTGTTCATAACTTTGAGAGAACCTTGCCAGAACGTTAGACAACATTCTGAGAATGTTCCTTGTTAGCTGGGTTAACACAAAGAAATGAATAATATTTTTGAAAAAATATGTACTTTTGAAAAATATACATAGACATACATGACACGAAGACTCTACTTATATCAGAAGCCTAATAAAAGCGGTTTTATTTTAAATGGTCCAGGCTGACTCCATATTGAGGTCACATGACCAAACTTTTTTTTTCAGAAACCAGTGTAATTTTAGTTATTTTGTTATTTATATACTATTATAGTATTTATAGCTTTTATTTTTAGCTGTTATTTTCATATTTTCATCATTTTGTTTTGTGACTTTTTTATTTGTGATTATTTTTGTTTTTTAAATATTTCTTAACTTTATTATTTAATTTTTTTTAGTAATTTTAGTACTTAAACTTAAACAACATTTTTTATTTAAATTAAAATTTTTCATCTAGTATTTATATTTTTATTTTGTGTGGGTTTTTTTTGTTTTTTTTTCAAAGAACAAAAACAGTTTTAGATTTAGCTGTGACAACACTGGTAACCAGCACAGCATAAACATAGACTAATGCTAAGTGCACCTAGACAATTTGCTTTTGGCAGTGATGTCAATGTTGGTGGAGAACAGGACGTGATCAAGTGCACTGATTTATGTTTCAATCGATGCTGGTTGCAGAGGGGTAGAGTGATGTCACTGCTGCACTACAACCTAATCATCACTCCTGTGCCAACATTGCACTTTCTGCTATTGACTCACAGAGATCCTGCCGTCCTTGTCATTGACACGAACATTGTTCCTCTTCCAGGAAACGGTGGGCTCGGGGTGACCCCTGGGAGGGACGCACTCCAGCACAGCAGGTTCTCCTGCTGCCACCACCACATCATTGGGAGGCTGGCGGAAATCATCCCTGAGAACTATGGGAGATTGAGACAAGTGTTAGCTGTATGCTGTGTTGTTTTTGTTTGGTATGTTTTCATCTTCTCCCTTGTGCGAGGTGTTTATTAATGGATCTTCATTGAGGAACTTGGGAATTGTGAGTCAGAGATGAATGAGGCGTCTTATCTTTGCTTTCTCTCAGCTCGTGTCCTCAAATCTCCTGTGCTCATTCCTGCATGTAATGCTTTGGCTTTCTCATCTTATCAATTATAAAGTGTTTTTATGACAACACATTCACATTTAAATACAGCTGAATAATTGACCACATAAAAGAGACATGACATGACTAGGGGTCTGTTTCAAAATCTAGTGAGCTGCCTTCTATTTACACTACTGTTCAAAAGTTTGGGGTCAGTAAGGTTTTTTTTTTTAAAGGAATTAATACTTTTATTCAGCATGGATGCAGTGACAGTAAAGACATTTACAAGGATCTTGTGATACTGTAGACTGAACCCTGCAAACAAACCTGCACTGGCCCTTGACGGGCCCACTTAGGGCTAGCCTAAGGGCCCCCAGCGGGCTGCCAGCGCAGGGCCTCTGAGATTTTGCTCATTGGCAAAACGTTGGCCCCTTAGTTCTGGCCCTGCACGGGCAGCCCTCACTTAGCCCACACTATTAATCTACAACAGGGCCAATCTGAACCAACTAATTAGGATCTGGGGCCCGTTCTTCGTACGTCGCTTATTACATCCGAGATGAAATGTCACATCCAAGATGGTATCTTCGCGCTAATCAGGATCTGGCTAATTCGGTTCTTCGAACGCACCTGTTGTTGATGATTAGTATGGCTGGATTGAGTATCTGAGATAATTGCGCGTT
>NW_015546076.1:231482-247169 GCF_001515605.1 Sinocyclocheilus anshuiensis
ATTAATTTTTAAATGATTATTATTTTAAATTATTGTCCCTGGATTAGTAGGGTACTCTTGTAATAAAGTAGCGTTGGTAACGGACAGATTTTAAGTATCAATTCTGCTTAAAAAGATGCCATCTAATCCTGTTTACATGAAATAAGCCTGCTCCCTAGCAGGTTTAAGCTTACGGACCTGTTGCTATGCCTATGATAGCAACTCCGGGATAAACTTCGAAGAACCAACCAATCCAAGATCATGCCAAATCATCAACAATCAAATCCAGCTAACAGAGTTAGCAACGTACGAAGAACGGGCCCCTGAAGGAGCACTTGATAATTACAGACAGGTTTGTTTAATCAGGGTTGAAAAGTGCACGATTATGACAAAAATCATAACTGTCGATTATTCCCTTTAAATTGTAATTGCGATTATTAATTACGATTATCACAATTTACATTGAACGATGTTTATACCATTGTTTGAAGCAACTGCATGCCATATTTTTATATAAGCTGAACAATGGAAAAACCCTTAAGATAACATGTAGAAAGAAAAACATATCAGTCCAAACACTGTCCATAGCTGAAGTTGGCTGATAGCAAATTAATAATCCAACCTCTTGTAATAAAAACACACCAGACTCTTCCTAACCAGGAACAATAAAAAAAATAGTCCAGACTATGGTCTCATGTCGAAAAGAACTTTAAATCCATATTCAAACTGGACCATGATGTGGTAACCTCACCAATAAAGAGTCCTTCTTAAAATACAAATACACTGTCTTAAACTCTTAGCATCAATCCAAACATAGGCCATACATACATGTAACATCTCTGCTAAAAACACCAACTCCTTACTTTAGACTGGGCTTGAAATTAAACATTTCGCAACCAGGACAGAGTACAATGTGCTCAGCAGGTGAGCCATGCTGGCTACTTGTTATTGCTAACTCCCTATACCCACATTGCTTTACTTAAGGAAACCTAAAACACCCTAGCAACCCTAGTGGCAAGGAAGAAAACTGCCCAAACATAGGCCATACATACATGTACCATCTCTGCAAAAAACATCAGCAATGCGCACATTTAAATAGAAAACAAAAAACACATTTCCCAACCAGGACACAGCACAATGTGTTCAGCAGTGTTGCCAACTGCTTTCAATTGAAAGTAGCTAAAACTGGTAGCTTGCTCACAGATGCCTTGTCCAAATACCCACACATGCAGTCTTTGCACTTGACCACTTGACTACTTCTATGACGTATTTCCTGTATTTGGTCCAAGTGTTCAAGTGAGCATGAAGACCACAAGTGTGTGTAGAAGTGTAGAGTGTTTTAAAAATGCAAGTGTTTACAGAGCTTTATTTTTATTTTCAATACTTTGCATTTTAAAATCAACTTCTAAATGTCTGTTCAGTAGTCCCTATAACATGACAATTTTAATTTGTGGTGCTTCTAATTAAGTGATAAAAAGCAGTTGCAAATGTTGTACAAAATAATTATCACCACTACTCATTTGCACCAATAAAACATGCAACTCTTTGTTTTACTACCAAATTATATGTAATATCTAATTATTATATTAATATTTAACTTGCATTGGAAAGGTTTCCGTGACCTCTCACGAGATCTCGGCAAAAAGTCTCACGATTTATTTCCACAACATGATGCATGATGGGATACAGTAAGCCTCGAATACTGCTCCGGAGCGGATTTAGTGTGCGTTAAGGCCACTGCGCTCTGGCGTTTTTAAGATCTGGGACAGTCTTGCGCACTTACTTCCTGTCGCGAGCACGCGCTCTCAAGTGGCCAAGACCGCAAGTGTGGGTATTTGGACAAGGCAAGAGAGCCTACGGTGAGCCCAAAGCTGTGGGCCTCACCTGGGCAAGCCCGCACTGGGCCTGTTTTGGTTTGGTGTAGGCTGGCCCTAGCCCACTGTGCCCACAAAAAGCCAGCATGGGCCCCGCAAGGACATGTTTGCAGGGAAGTAATGGCTAAGCTGCTATCACAGGAATAAATTACATCTTAGAATATATAAAAATAGATAGCTAGTTACTTTAAATGGTCATAACATTTCACAATATTACTATTTTTTCTGTATTTTTGATCAAATAAATGCAGCCTTAGTGAGCATGAGAGACTTTTTTCAAAAACAGTGAAAATCTTACAGACCCTAAACTTTGAATGGTTTTGTACATAAGCAGGAACATCATAAGTGACAAATTTGAAGCGCTCTACATAGGTAGCAACACAAATAGTGCTCTGCATGAGAAATATACCTCAGAATTGATGTCAACAGTGTATGACATTAGCATGTTGCTAAGCTAGCAACACAATTCTGAAAATATGCATAAAATACATAGAATACACATATATTTTCTAAAATTGGATTATTTAGATTATTTATTAACTTAACTATTAGCCTATTTTTGTAAAGAATTAAAGCTACACTAAAATCAACATTTCACTCTCCTTGACTTGACACAATTATTTACAACAGCATTTGATAAGCACATAAAAAATTTGCAAAAGAGTAAAATTTTGAATAGACTAAATTTTGAATAGACTATTGACTATTAGACTATTGGAGTATTAGACTATTTTCAGAATTAATTATAAGTATGTTTATTTATTTATTTTTTACCGAGCCTGCCCCATAGCATTCTGGGATTGCCACTCCACAAAAAATAGTGTGATGCTGCCTTAGAATTTGGGTAACACAAGGTATCTGTGTTGCGTTCATGTCGGAAAGTGTGTATTAACTAGTTGAATGCTCATAAACATCAACACAAAATAATAAATACAAGTGGGAAGCTCATGATTTTCTTTGAAAATGTTAACATTTTTTAAAGGATTTTCTTTGAGCCCAGATTTCCGAGTTGGGGGCGTCAAACATGGCAGACGGAATGGATGCAGCATCTGTAGTTGCCAGTAAATTTGTTGAAATTTTTCTTTTTTAAATAAAACTAGCTAAGTAGCATGTACTGTATAAAATACAACTGTACAATTATGCTAAAATATAAGGATTCAGTTTATAGCACCTTCATAAACTGAAAAAAAAACAAAACAAAGCAAAAACACACCTGATACTCATTCTGATTCTTCATCGTTTTGCAGAAGGAGACTTTAAAAAAAAATGCTGTATTTTTATGTGCAAAAGGTACAATACATCGACATCCAATCAGAGTGATTTGAACGCACCTGCCATCATAATTACAACTTCACAACTCATAAATATGAACTTCCCTGGACCTGAACACAACATAAATAGGCAGCTTAAAGTTGTGTTTGAAACACAACTTTAAAGTCTCAAAAAACAAAATCCAACAGGGAAGCCAATTCTTTAACTCTGCAGACAGCCAAATTCAACAATGGCTGGTTGTGCTGACCTTACTAAGCATCAGTGTTAATGGCAAACACTGTGAACTCTGCCCCCTTCTCTTTTCTATGCCTACCCTTCACACTGAGAGCGAACGGCAGAATGCTACATTCCCCGCTGTCTGGCTTGGCAGGAAACGTTACCCATAAATCCCCAGTGGTGATTGACAGATTAAAAATGCGACCCCTGCCCCATGGCAGCTGCCTCAGGGGGCCCTTTGAGTTTCCTACATCAAAGGGTGAGCTCCCACGGGCTGTAGACTCTCACCAGCGGCTGGTACAGAGCCTCACACACACATACAAGCATAAATGCCACTCATATTCTAATCTCTGTGAAATATAAATGCATTTCGGTAATAACGCACTCCACACACCGTTGTCCACAAATGAATCACCAATCTGACAGCTGCAATATCTTCTCGTCTTATCTCTTAAACACTCTGTGGATGAATTTTTTCGATTAACACCTCAATTATAAGGTGTAATCTCACCTGTCGTGGGCTGCAAATGAACCCGTAGAATGTAAAGCATGAAAATGATTCCAAATAAATCAATTCAGCCATCGATTCATATTTATGATATGACCTCTGCAGTATTTCTGCTGTATTACTGAGTCCTGGCTACACCATCCCTTGGCAGACCTTTATAAATGCAATGACTTGTGATAATTACTTATAAATATTCATTGAAATGTCATGTTATTGGTGAGATCCAGAGTGCAGAGTGCTCCATTTTCTTTGTTAGTTAAACTCATGCTCATCTCCTGCCTATGAATATTCATATCTTTCAGGCTGGGACAAATGGTGCAGGTCTGTCTATGGGCAGTAAGAGATTCACGTCAGGATTTGAAGTGCTCATCTGTCAGTCTGGGCACCCAACCTGACCATAACCAACTTCATCACTCCACCATCCAACACAATCTGCCACATTCCTGTTCACTCAAATCTTCTTCACATTTTAGATTTTTAGAGGCAAATCACTACTGTTGTTGTGCCATGGTATTCACTAACTACTCGCAATCCAGAGGGCAAATGTAATTAGCTCACTGCCATTCTTTTTTAGCACAAACATGCATCTTTCTATGCAAATTAAGCTAATTGGTTAGCCTTACTCACAAAACTTAGTGCTAATTGTATGCTGGAATTAACTTTCCACAACTACTGGCCAATGCTGATAATTAAAAAATGGCTAAATATTGGTTGACCATAATTACTGATAATTGCTGATCATTTCAATAAGAGACTCTTATCTCTTAGCATGTTGCTAAGCTAACAATCAGTCTGTTAGACACAAAGCTAGGTGACTTACTTGATATTTTTCAGTATTGAATAAAATATACATTTTAAAGTGGCACTTTCAAAGTGAAATATCCAGTGAGTGGCGCCAAAAGCACATTTATTTTTACCTGAAACAGATAAATGTGAATCTACCAACATTTGAAAATAATGTACCACCACTAAACTCTACCCTAACCCTAACCTATAATGTTAACAAAAGCAAACGTGAGTTAAAAGTGCATTTGCTGAAGCAAACATGCTTCTACGAGGCTTTGAGCTGTTTTATCATGACTTGTGTTTCACAAGTCTTGTGCAATTCTGTACCAGGTGAGCTACTGAGCAAGTTTACAATGTCAGAAAAGCCATACTTATGGGCCTGATTATGTGATGCAAATGTAAAAATAAATATGTTTCACAAATCACACACTATGGTAAAAGTTTTAAGATCGTAACACAATATTGTGCAAGGTACTGTGCAAAATTAATTCTTTATTAATATTAATCTGCCCCTGTAATTATAATTTGTGCAAAAAAGGAATACATGTTGTTGGTGTTTTACTGCCACTAGTGTTGATTTCTGCTTGTAAAAAAAAATGTAGGAAGAGGCATGTTTTTTTCAATAATAATTTCATTATAATTCATAAATGGATTTTTTTATACAAAATATAGTAATAAAGAAATAAACCAAAAGGCAATTACACAACAGATTTGACATTTACTGGAAAATGCTATCAATCAAACAAATAAATTCATCCCCCAAAGGCTAATTAGTTTTTTTTTTTAAACTGACTATAAAATTATTCACTTGTCCTTTTCCCCCGCTGGCCGGTAAGATCTACTGACTCCAATCCACCATTGTCTGTTCCTGTTAAATAAGCATCCACTCATTCCCTTGGGCCACTCTAACAGTGTACAAACAAAGCACAGGCCTTCCCTAGCATATAAAAGCATGTTTTTACAAGAGAAAGAGTGCAGATGTTGCAGAAAAGTGCCCAACCAACCAACAGCACACCCAACACAGACATCTGCCCCATTCTACAAAAGCCATCTCACCCAGTGGACACCCTCCAATCGATGCAGATCCGATGGCAACTCTGATAATGAAAGCTGATGCCGAGGGTGACTGATGGCCCCAAAACAGAAACATAACATCAGTGGTGTAATACATATATGCATGCATGAGCTTGCAAATTGGCAGTGTGCATGCATTCTCCGTCCCCTGCAGTCCACTGTGGTGGCCCGTCACCTCCTGAACAGGATTTAACTCGCAGGAGGCATATGCACAAGCAAGGACAAGGACAGGCTGTTCCCAAACAGCCCACAGCATGTTGCATTTTTCAGGAGACGAAGCCATGTGTTATTCATGAGTGCTGGTTAAGAAAAGAGAGGGTAAAATAGTGTCACCGTTTACCTAGAGCTGGCCAGGCCGCACACAAAGCTCGTAAGTGCCCTCGGCAATACCACATGCCAAGTTATGGGAAAGAATGATACACGCTTGGCTCTGACAGGGTTCGTCCCTCTTGGCGGTGTGTTCAGGAAGCCATTCTTTACCCCTCTCATCCTCTACAATTTATTATGAAGCACGAAAAAGGGAAAGCAATATGATTTTTAATCATCTGTGAGGTGAGTGACATGAGCAGAGAGACTCATTAGCTACAGCTGAAAGCCTGAGTGGGTCATGTGATCGGCACAAAACATTACGGTCATTCTCTTAATTCTGGTTGGCTTTCTTCCACTGAGCAGACCATGCACAGCAAAACCATCATCATCCCTTACATATGCTGTACAAGCCAATTACTTCAGCTGCTAAAATTAAATATGGAAATAAATCAACATGAATTAGCAATAACTTTATTGCTACTTTAACATATCCTTATATGTTGGCTGTGTCTCAAAAACTAGCAACATGCTTTCTAAGACCGCATTCTGTGCGCATAATGATAAAAAAAAATTGTGTTAATTGTGAAAAGCACTATACAAATCAGTTTGAATTAAATGTAATGTTTATCTTCAGCTTTCTATATAACACTACAGCAGTATTATTGCTTACTAAAACTATTAAAAATAGTTTTTGTTAATTCAAAAATCTGAAATTAAATTAAATATAAATATTAGATGAAAAAATCTTAAAATGTTCAAATGTTTAAAAAACTATAATAGTATATAAACATTATGAAAACAGCACTGCAGCACATGTAATATTTTAATAATTTATTTTTACATTATACTATAAACGTAATATAAATCCATCTATCATCTATCTATCTATCTATCTATCATCTATATATGTATATAGCTATTCACACACACACACACACATGTTGGTATATGTGGTTTACGGGGACTCTCCATAGGCGTAATGGTTTTTGTACTGTACAAACTGTATTTTCTATCGCCCTACACCTAAACCTACCCCCTTTTATTTCATAAAACACCATTTAGTATGTTTTTAAGCCTTTTGGTTTATGGGGACACAGGAAGCCATAAACCATGTTTACGTTGTAGTACCCATGTCATTATACACATTTGCGTCCTCAAAAACCATATATACCAAAACACACACACACACGCGTACGCACACACGCCCGCATGCACACACACACACAAAGCATGAAATGGGCCAAACAGCTAATATATGTTTACCTGTCTGCTCTCTTTTAAATTATAGCTCAGGATAGTCACTATTCATTTTCCTCATTAGTCACATTAGTCACAAAACATGTTGCCGGAAACTTGGCATCTCTTCTAGCGAGGTAGTTACTATAGGTACTATGTTTTCAGACACAACCACTGCTTTCTTAAATAAGCAACTAATCATTTGGGCTTCCCATTTTCATGACTTCCTGTTAGGTTGTTACACATGCTACCACACTGGAACCCCTGCAGTGAACATGACCTAAACATATTCATCACTGCACCAAAAAAAGTTGAATTTATGATCACTGGTATTCCAACAACTCATGATTTTGAATTATGGGAGTAAAAGGACATTTACCAAGCTGAATCTCACACAGGTCGGGCTAATTTCAAAAGGCCGGAAGTCTTTGTTCTCCGCCCCCCTGCAGAGATCATGCAATGATGGTAAATGACAAGCCTGTTGGGATGTACATTATTAATAGCCCACCACTGACTCACCACGCGCTCTTTCTCCTTCTTTACACACACGGCCGCTCATTTGCATCCCCCACTATAGAGACCCACAACCTATTCGCCCGTTTGTGACTCAGATGTTGGTCTTAAAAGGACAATCATTCTAACCTGAAGAATCCGTGTCGGGTTTGACAAGCAGCCATCTGTCGGTGTGTGTGTGTGTGTGTGTGTGTGTGTGTGTGTGTGGAGTGGGAGGAGACTTGTGAAATGTTTTAGGCTAATTGAAGCACTCCTACACTTACAGCCTGACAATTACATGCAAAATTATGCTAGCCGCTAACATGTAATTATATGGCGGTGCATGAACGTGGATGTCATTGTGAAAGGTTATGGCTGGCTGGGATTCTGACACACAGGTGGAAGTGTGTGTGGAATAGACAGGATGTTGTTATTGTTCATTTCAGAGCCACATAAATAAATCCATCCCAGAGGTGGGCTAGTCCCAAACTACGTTATTCCCCGTGTCGAGACTCGGCTAATCGACCCACCCAGAGAGACGGTGACTGGGTTAATCCGCACGCCGTTTGTGTTTACTTTGTTTTGGACCAGTAACATCCAATTCAACATCTCTTTCCGGCTTTTATGTGCTTTCTTGAACAATCAATAAATGGATAGAACTTGGTCGAAATCGTCTTCTGAAAATTAAATGCAACAGCTGAAAATGTAACACATTTTACATGAAACAGACAAAGAGCATGGAAGATATGCGATACATAAATTGCAAATTGGTTATGTTCAACAACACTGTGCATGCAAGAAATCCCATAACAGCCCTTCAGAGGGTTTAGATAGGAGCGCATGGCGAAAGATGTATTAGGGAAAAGCTGCCACGGAGCATCATTACTTTATAATCCCACACTGGGTGAAAGATGGACAGCTGGGTCTAGAGCCTTTTAAGCAAGTTTTATTTTTCATTTGTCCTACTTTATCTTAATCCAGGCTCAGGGAACGTGGCAGTTTGCTCCCCCAGACAGACTGCCACATTCAATGCTTTGAAATAGATACAGCTTTTCTCTTGCATAAAAGCTTCAGCACAAAGCTGCTATTTTGAGAGAATAAGTGAATGGATTTGCATTCAAGCCAAGAGCTAAATATCTACTTCTGCCAAAAAATTTAATAAAATAAATAAATTAATTAATTAAAAAGACAGAAATAACAGGCTTCACTAGTCGCAGTTGCCATTTGTCATCCTGCCATTATGACAAGCGTCAGATTAAGCATTGGTCCTGTGGCATACATATGTTAGGTGGATAATACTGTATCCCCCAATATACTGTAGTCTAGCATTGCATGGATTAATATATTAGTGTAAGACCCAGATTCAGTCTTCTCTTACTGGTGAACCCTTTAATATTACATAACAACACTGGCTTTTCACAAAATGCACAAATCTTTTTGTTTGTCAAAGAACTTGAAAAAAAAAAGCGTTGAATTTAAAGAGAGATTTATACTTGCTATGGCTGTTTAAACTTTGATGAATGAAGTCGCTTTAAACATTTTCTTGAAAAAAAAAACAGTGAGTAGATGCTTGAAACTCACTGCTGTAAACACAGACTTTTGTCCAAAAACACGTACTGTCAGAATATATGCTGAATTTGAATTAGTTACTTCTCAACTCTATAGGTATGCATGCATGGACATGTGACCAACACTGTCTTTGTGTTTTCAGCCATTTATGAATAAGATTTCTCTATGACATTGGAAAAAAGTCTGAATTTTTGAAATTTTAATTGATAATAATTTTAATTGAAATAAAGCTGAAATAAAATCTAAATAAAAAAAGTACTAAAAATTTAAATTAATATAAATTAAACATATATAGAAATAAAAAACTACTACAAATTATAAAATTACTAACACTTAAACTAAAATTAAAATGAACACTGTGAACATTAAAAATAAAAGTGAATTTAAAACATACTATATACTTACTAAACATATTAAAGGGGTCATATGATGTTGCTAAAAATAACATTATTTTGTGTATTTGGTGTAATGAAATGTGTTTATGCGGTTTAAGGTTCAAAAAACACATTATTTTCCACATACTGTACATTATTGTTTCTCCAAAATGCCCCGACTTTCTGAAACGCGTAGATTTTTACAAAGCTCATCATTCTGAAAAGCAAGGTGTGCTCTGATTGGCCAGCTATCCAGTGTGTTGTGATTGGCCGAATAACTCAAGCGTGAGACAGAAATGTTACGCCCCTTACCATATTGTGATGCCTTGTACTGGCCGGAGCGACGAGACAAAAACATTAAAACCCATTATAAATGAGGCATTTGTTGTATCCAGTGGGGACATAATTACGGAATATAATGACTTATAATGTCTTTTTACGCATTGCGTTGCATCGCGCCGCGTAAACATAAAACCATGTCTGCATTTGTGATCGGAGAAATGACAAACAACAAGCGCTACTCTACACTGCTCAAAACTCGCATTTGAATCGTCAGTGGCAAATTCTTTAAATATAAAAAAACGTACTTACAGTCTGTGAGTCAGAACAGCCGGCATTGTAGTCTACTCTTCCAGGATCAGGAAACAGTCCTCCATAAAATGTGCTGCACACATCTGAATATTTGGGTTGAATGGTTGACTCTTAACTTTTATAAAGAAGATCTCTTTGGATTTGATACTTTAGTCTTTGCAACTTTACAGATCTTCTTATGCACCAAGAGCTTGTAACACTCCAAAGAGAAAGGAAAAATTGAAATCGCATCATATGACCCCTTTAAAACATACTATAACATTATATAGCTAACTAATACTAAAATAACACTTTCCCAAACCTATGGCTTTCTTTCTTCTGTGAAACCCAAAATACATTTTTCACATTGTTTTGATCATTATTATCCATTATTGGTGAAAAATGTTTGGTGAAAAGTGTGGGCACCGATCAAGACAAAACTAATGAGTTTCCAAAAATTCTCTCTCACAGGATGTTCACGACTCGACTAGAACAGTTAATCACATCACACATGTGCCTAATACTGAAAAACATGAGTGATTCACCAATAAACAAGCACAGAGTGAACATTTCATAGCTCAACAACTCTCTGTGTTTATGAGTCCCATAAGCTGAAATATCTAACAGATGGCCACGGCCACATCATACTTGTCGTGGCAAAAACTGCTCACTTATCACAAACACGCTGATCCCATGTATACAGGCAATTCTGTTTCCACCTCAATCCGCTTGCTGCTATAATCTGAACTGCAGGACTAGATGACGTCTCAGAGATGTGTGAAGGATTGCTCGCCCTTGCCCCTGCCTTCACCTGTTGTACCCCTCAGGATCCTCCTTCGTCATAAACCACCCGCTCTGCCCTCATGCTGCGATCGCGCTGGCAACTGTCCAGCTCTAATTAGCACATTAATCACTGTTGAGGAGAAGATATGGCTGGCGGTGAGCTGGGTCTCCTGGTGTATGACCCGAGTCTCATCTTCCACAAGGACGAGCCCTTAATTCACGAGTATTGTGCAGCATGAGCTAATATCCAACCTGATTTGAGGCTCGCAGGAGTGCTGAGTATGAGTCTATATGGACTCTAGAGAGCTAAAAACGATTCCTTTCTCTTTCTGGCTTTAATCATACATAATAAATCATCTTGTAAGTCTTGCTTATGACATATTTTTCAATGCGGTAATTATGACTTGGATTTAAAGGCCACGTAGCATCATTCAGCAAATCTTGTGCCTGAAAAAAATCCACATGGTAAAAACTGTTTTTTTTTTAATGAATAGTGAGATATAATGAAATTTTGGTCTTAAAATACTGCGCTACAATTGGCTAGTATACTCCTTCCTGCTATTTATAGTAGGTGGCCAAAAATATGAAGAGCTATTTGGGAGAGTACTGCAAGTATGCAGACTTCAGGATAAGATCTACCGCAGAGTTCATGATTGCAAATCATTTTCACCCTGCATGCTCTGCTACTCAGCGTCCTCTGGGATAGTAAGCAAAAGTCTGTAATAGCTCTAAGGGCTCGACTCTCCCTCGGCAGTAAAGGGGGTCTATTTTAAGAGCTCATTTCGTTTCGAATGGGGAAACACTTTAATCATTTCTTTCAGCAAGTCGGTATATGCATCAAAATAGGCTTGATTTGACATTGACCTTCTGACGTTTACATCAGATCAGCCTCACCTTTATCTTAAAGCACCACAGCAAACTGACAAAAATCAGACTCCTGAAAATAACAGGGAGATATGAGAAATTTAAGTGGTAACACTTTACAATAAGGTTCCATTGGTTAACACTGGTTAATGCATTAACTAACAAGGAGCAATGTATTTGTTAAAGCATTTATTAATCTTAACATTAACATCTTAACACCTTTAGTTGATAACAAATACATCTGTTCATTGTTAGTTCAAGTTAGCTGATGTCACATGGACTGTTTTACTGATGTCCTTACTATGTTTCTGGACCTGGGAACATTACAGTTGCGTTGCTGTCTATGCAGGGTCTGAGAGCTCTCACATTTCATCAAAAATATCTTAATTCGTGTTCCGAAGATGAACGAAGGTCTTACGGGTTTGGAACAACATGAGGGTGAGTAATTAATGACAGAATTTTCATTTTGGGGTGAACTAACCCTTTAACTTAGATTAATAAATGCTTTAGAAGTATGATTCATTGTTAGTTTAAGTTAAAGCTGCAGTCCGTAACTTTTTTTGGTTAAAAATGATCCAAAATCAATATTTAAGCAAGTACATAACCAGCCAGTGTTCAAAACTATCGCCTTACTTTAGCCCGATTCACAACGGTTAGCTTATAATAATTAAAATAGTTAAATAATGTTAAAAAACGGAACCTTATTATAAATTGTGTATTTCAAAAGGTGCAGCTTGTATAAAAAAAACAGGCACCAGGAAATTGCTGCTTTGTGTTTTAATTAGCAAACTTTGAGGAATCTAATTAGTTGCATTCCAATTCTAATCAACTTGCTAATCCAGTTTCTTCTGGCGGTGGAGCCGGATATGGTGACGTTCCTGTGCCAGGGAGCTGGATTACGGCTGAGCCAAAGGCCCAGAGCGCAGTCACACAGCAGGAGGACACACTGTCACAACAGGCAAAACCTCACCAGCAGACTGCCACAAAGAACTCAACAAACAAAACCTCAGGCCATGTCTGAGAGGGATAGATTACTTTTATTTCAGCATAGCTATGCTCAATCCAGAATCACTAAGCAAGGTGGAATTCATCAGAAAGTACTTACTGGCTACTTCCAGTGAGGTGTTTCGGCTAACAGCCTCTCCTAGGTAATTGCGGGCAACGCATGTATAAACCCCCTCGTCAGGTTTGCTGCGGCGTCCGTGAACGATGCGCAGGAAAAAAAGGGAGCCGCTGGGCAGCAGCATGCGGTGGGAGCGAGGGTCGTCCTTATCAGTTTCAACATGCTCGCCATCTTTATACCACTCCACCGTAGGCGTGGGCCGACCCTCTGCCTTGCAGTTCAGGGTGGCTGGCTCACCCTTTGACACAATCAGATCAGAGGGATCCTCCACTATCCTGGGGGGAACATCATCCAAACGTGGACGGGACCCTGTGAAGAATCAACAGTAAAGGTTAAAATCAACTGGTTAAAAGCATCTGTCAGATGTAATGTATACATATCAGTGCCAGAAATGTACTTTTCCAATAAGCAGTAATATTTGTCTCCTGGGATTGTAAGGGTCATTTTTAGAATTACTGTATCTTATCAAATGTATATATGTTGCCTTCCATGCCAAATACTTAAATTAATTCAATCAATCAATCAATCAATCAATCAGAATGCTATAAGCTGTTACCAATAAAATTTGGTCAAAAGCAAGTAATCTTTACAATGCAAAAGTGGCACAGAAACTGCATTTTTTTGCTGAATTTGGGGAGCTATTTCTTCATTTTGGCGGCATTTTCCCCCAAATCCCTGTTAATTCCTGACCCTGATTTTATATATTAAAAATACTGGATTAAAAAAAACAAAATTTCCATTAAAAGTTTAGTATACTAAAACTAGATGAGTAAAGTTTGAGAACAAACTTTGAAGTTGGCTTGAGAAAGCCTAGCCTAAAGATTGAAGCAGCTGTAAAAGCTTGAAGTTTGACAGTTTAGATAGATATATTAGATAGATGTTGATAGTTTATTGCTAACATGATTTAGCACATTGCTAACATGATTTAACATGTTGCTAGCTTGATTAGCATGTAGTTAACATGTTTAGCCTGTTGTTAACATGTTGGTAACATGATAAACCTGTTGCTAACATCTTGCGAGCACGTTTCTAGCATGATTAGCATGTTGCTTGCATGTTTTTAGCATGATTAGCATGTTGTTAGCATGATTAGCACATTGGTAATATGTTTAAGTGAGTTGCTAGCATGACTTAGCATGTTGTCCTATGATAGTCATTAAGCTTTGGTAGTGATATACAGCTTAAACATTCTGTAAGTCTTAATGTAGAAAAGTTTTGACCCCTCAATAAAAGTCTACGGCACTTGATCCTCCGTTTGACGAAAATCGTAAGTCCAATCAGTTAGAACGGATATAGCAACCTGAGTCAGACTAGTCTGAAAGTCTGACCCAAGTTTGGTGGTTGCAGCTTGAAAGCTCTAGGAGGAGATACATTTTCTAATACTAATTCATGCACATAACCTTCATTACTTGGGTCTATTGTCATATCAGCTGTTTTTACTCAAACATAATGAGTTAGCTAAATGCATGTCTGTTTAATACATCTGATGCCGTTTTAGTTATGTTTTAGTTATCTAAATATTATCCTCCGGCATGGGCGTCAGAACCATTGTATGTGGGTGGGACAAGATCCACCCACTTTTTAAGACCAGTGATATTGGACCCACTCACTTTTACCATCTCTAATTCAGCGCATATGTTTGTTCACTTTTCAGTGCGCCGCCACTCAAATCCATTCCACTTGAGGAATGCCCTAATAAATGAAACTAATTTCCTGCTTCCTCAAATCCATTCTGTTTGGCTCATTCAGAGTCCATATAAATTAAACTTCATACCGTATTTTCAGTAGCTACTCGCGCCTGCTTTACTCCCACTACACAGCAAGATAAACAAAGCATCGTAGCATATCTTGCCGCTCAGGTGGGTCTGGCTGTGTGCTCACATACATGCAAACAAGCTGCTATTTAACTGAATGTTCATCATTTGTTCGCCTGTTGCTTTTAAAGGCATCATATAGTCTTTGTTGCACCATTGAATAACAGTTACACTTACACTACTCACCCACATTTTTGTTGCTTCTGATGCCCATGTCCCCCAGTGTCTAAGGTGGTTTGACCCTGATTTAATTGTCTCTGAGCACAAACAAAGCAGAGCTGAAACTGCTTAACTCTTGTGTGGAACCCACTTGAATTACATTTCTAAAAAAAATTGTGAAATAAAAACTTTTGTAACAGAGTGCCTGGGGTGCACCATTCAACCACACAACTATAGTCTTCACCAGCATCAGTCAAAGGATGGAACGAGGGGCGAGAGGCTTCTAATGGCCAGTGGGAAAGGAAGCCGGGGATGAACCTCTCACAGGCTGATGACTCAGCACCTATTAAGCTTTCAGTCCAGAGAGCCAGCCGAAATCAGTGCAAAGTTAAAAGAAGCTGACATTAAGGCTGAGTCTAGCATGACTGCGGCTGCTGAATGAGACTCCAAACCTCACCGCCCATTAGTGCTGTATTCTGCTCTATCCAGGGCTACAGAACTAACAGAGAGGGTTTCTTCTTCTTTGTACACAGGGCTTTTAAGAAGTGGAATATGTATAAGGCACTGCAGTGGCCATGTGTTGGGTTTTACTTGATGTTAAAAGGGTGGAAATTTTCAACAGTTGGTGTGTGTGTGTGTGTGTGTGTGTGTGTGTGTGTGTGTGTGTGTGTGTGGGGGGAATATA
>NW_015546076.1:247295-248846 GCF_001515605.1 Sinocyclocheilus anshuiensis
AAAGTGTTTGTGTGTGTGTGTGTGTGTGTGTGTGTGTGTGTGTGTGTGTGTGTGTGTGCTGCGATTAAATAAAGAAAAGTTAAAAACTTAATTTGTCTAAAAGCACTCCAGTGGAAGAAAACAGCCCTTAGAAAGCATAAGTTGTTTTTCTTGGTGAAACTAAATTCAAGGAAGTTACTAATGACTTTCATAAAAACTCGGTCATCAACACCTAAATAGTTCATCAGCCTCCTGCTGCACATTACACTCAGCATAAGTTTGTTTCCATCCGTTTACAGAGATTATAACTCCCCACTACTCAGAGCCATTATCATTTTTTAAAGTTATGGCAAGCTAATTGGTCCTTGTGAGAGAATGAAAGGAACGAATAAAAGCCTGTGCTTTTCAATCCCATTACACATGAAAAGCTATGCCTGATTTGAAAGGATAATTATCTGTCAGTGATTTTATGGTGTACGCATTCGCCACTTCCTTTGGAAAATGTGAATGAGAGGTTTAAGACCACATTAACAGGTTCATAGCTTATGGGAAAAAAAGTTTACATATGGGCAACAGTGAACCAAATTAGTCCCACAGCTTAATCAAGTGAAAAAAGCACTGAAAGAAGGTTCTGTCATGCTGTCACACAAAGCGCTGTTAAATATTTATGCACAAAACTCACATGAGAAATATGTGGGAGATTCTAATTCTCGCAGTATCTCTCAGTGGAAGACTCCCTGAGTAGAGGATATAAATGGGTTTTGCTGGGTTTCCGGATACATATTATCAACATGTTCTTGAATCTTAATATGTGGAAAGTTTGATATGTAAGAGTAGGACAGAGCTGGGAGAAAAGCAGTGTAGTATTACGGGGAATGAATATTCAGGATGGACTGACTTTAATGGAGTCATATAAGACTGCCTGTCTTCATATAGGTGTGCAGAAACTATTGTACAGCACAGCTGTGTGCACCATTCAGAACTGAGGTAACAAATGGTATGAAACTGAAAAAAGCAAATAGCACGCATAATTGCAGTTCAAATGCAAGAATTTAATTTGAATTGAAATAAATTCATACAACTATCATTGTTAACTAGAAAAGTGTATCAAGACAAACTTTTGTTTGAAATTTTGTCTAGGCAAAACGATCGATAGAACAATAGAACAATCAATTGAAAGATAGGGCAATAGATAGATAGATAGATAGATAGATAGATAGATAGATAGATAGATAGCAACCCTCTACATTGCGAGTAAATCACTCGCATATGCGACTAAATCTTCACTCTGAATGCGCAGCGCACCTGTGTTTGTGTATTTGGCGTAACGTAAACTCTAGTGTGAAGGCGCACAACTCCCCGTCACTTTCTCTCACACACGCAAAGAGAAGGAGCGAGCGAAAGTCTTACATAACATGCAGAATTGATGCACTACATGTAAACGATATTCTTTGTTGTATTTTCCTGTCAAAATAACGGAGTTCCATTGGAATTCTTCAGCCTTTAAGAACTGCCGGGTTTTCCGGTAGTGTGCGGAACTAATGTGCAATTGGCAATCTCATTGGCTGTGGC
>NW_015546076.1:249657-255515 GCF_001515605.1 Sinocyclocheilus anshuiensis
AAAAAAGCACCAGCACCAGTCCTAAGTTCATGGTTACCAAGTTTTAATTCTAATTACAAAACTTCTATTATTAAATACTACTTGATTATCATATTATAATGCTTGACTGCTTGACTGCTTGACTGACTGATATTAAGAGTGTACTTTCAGATATTTAAAAAGCTGTACCATTTGTACCAAATGGCATAACTTATATATATATATATATATATATATATAGTATAGTATAGTATTTCAGTCTGGCGAGTAAACGAAAAAATTAGATAGATAGATAGATAGATAGATAGATAGATAGAGTGGAGATCAAAATTAGAGAAGAACCTACAAATTCCTAAATTTCAAGGTCACTTCTTAGTCCTATTTGAAGTTATTCTGAAGTTATTCTATATTTCATAAACTAACTGTATTCTGAAGCACGGTATAAAAAAACTTAAATGAGATATTTGAAAAAGAACTCTGATCAAAATTAGAGAAAACTTACAGATACTTCAAAGTTATTGGTGTTAATCTGGCACCTGGTGCTAATTTCCTTAATTATATGACAAACCCTAATTAACTGTCATGATTCCTCCAATTTTCACTGAGATTGCAAGATGGTGGGCTGCTCTAGGGTGACGGAAACCCTGTGACAGGAGGTTGTCCAGATGAAGGCCAAAGGGATGACCCTTCCAGCCCTTGCAAGAGAACCTGGTCATTCCAAATCTGTGATTTCTAGAATATTGCAGCTTTACAATTACACTTTTTTTGAGTGATGAAGAATAACATTATTATTTTAGAAAAAAATAAAGTATTTATAGATTGTTCTCTAATTTTAGAGATAGAATGATAGATAAAATGTTAGAATGATAGATATAACATTAGAACGTTTGGATGGATGAACACAGGAGGATCATGTGTCTTCCTGCTGAAATACTGTTGACATAAGTTATATTTAGTGACCATGAGCTATTGCCTTATGTAATGCACTACAGTAATTGATATTTACAAATATTAGACAAGCATTCTTCACCCTCTTTTTCCTTAGGGCTTAAATATACCATCACTAATGCTAAGCGTTTTGAAAACAATGACCAGGGACCTTATGCCCAGTCGGATTTTCAAAGCTGTTTGCTTCAAACATGTTCAAATAACATGAGCATCAACCAGGCTCTCTGGGATCAGTAAAGATCTAATGTTTTTTTTTCCTCAACAGACTTTACTAATGGGTGCACGGGTGCATACTGATGTACACTGATCAAAGAACAAAACAAAATAGTCGTTCATGAAAGAATCTGCTGGTATGAATCCTAGACCCATTTTTACGCCAGGCACAACGCTTTTCACAGCGCCGAAAAAACTGTTCTTATCGGCTAACTGTGACAGCTTACATCTCTGCTGGGTGATCCATCTCAGGCCATTTGTCATCGTTTTAAAAACACCATTATCTCTGTCAACCCCATTCAACCTCTCGTAGTTGGCCATTTGCCCTACCGTGACTGCAACTGCTAAGTAACACAAACTGAACAGCTTTTTTTATGTCAGTTCTAAGCTTCAGACCTTTTACATTAATGACAGCTGCGGGAGATTTTGCAGTCTGCAGTTTTCTGCTAATAAATATAAACACAAACACACCCACATTCCCCCTATTTAAGGAACAAGCGCATTTACTTACGAAAATTAAATGTGGAACACCTATTTGCTAAGTGAAAAGCAATAAGCCAAATAAATCATTGGTCTATAGAGAAATTAAGCAAAGCTGATGTGATATTGTTACTGTAAATGGTGTCAACATGTCTTAAAAAAATTATAGATAAAATAGATTGAATGATAGATAGAATAATAGAATAATAGATAAAACAATTACTAGAATGATAGATAGATAGATAGATAGATAGATAGATAGATAGATAGATTGATAGATAGATAGATAGATCAACATAGAACGATAGATAGAACAATAGAACGATGGATTGATAGAACGATAAACAAACACATAATAGAACAGTCATTGGATTAAAAGAGCTGTAGTTATTCCAAGTATATAGTTGAAATAAATGGACAATGTATTGGATTATTTAAGAAAAATATTATTACCATTTCGTATTTGGTCTAATTTGGACTAAGAATACCTTCAAAAACAATTTGTGAATCCAGATATGCCTGTGGTACATACGTCTCTTTGCAACCGGAGTATGAAGTCTGCTATTATCTGGCATTATCTATCATCTTTCATATTATACGGTATGTTTTAACTCTGAACTTTCTCAAAGCACACAGCACATAATGCTTTTCACATTCACAGCTGACAGTCAAATCGATAAACCCACTGCATATTAATACACACATAGGTCTATTTTAAGCATCCTTTCAGCTCGGGCACCCCCACAGTGGGAAGACAGATGCATAACTCATAAAGTCTCTTTCTAAAGCTCGGCGTGTACAGCAGCCGTTGTCTCCCGTAATGCAGAAGGCCATTAAGCTGGCCTCGGCAGGGGGACACATCATGCTGTCCTGGAGACTAATGATACAGCAGTGGCATCCCTCTTTGCATCTGCCAAACGTATTCGGTCAGTCTCTTGCAGGTCACTTCACCGCAATGTAAACATACCGGTAAACTTATGAAGGGTGTAGGAGATCATGGAAACAGATCTTTTATAACTATTTACTTGTAACAGTTGCTGTCATGTCCAGATTTAAGACTTCTGTTCTGTGAGTACTGTAATAATGGGCATACTGTCAAAACAAATGAAAATAAATGGCATTTCTAATAGCTAGAAATGCCTTTCTAAACAGCACAAAATTTGTTTTGTGCTTGTTTTGTATCATTAGTTGCCGAATGAAGAGATCAAACACAATAGCTTTTCTTGTAATATGCTTTGAGAAGTGCCTGAACATTAATATTTTATAACACAGCTGCCTTGTGTTGTATCCAGTGTGATTATGATCTTTTTCATCTTTTAATGGAAACTTTATCTTGTTATTGTCTCTCGCTTCACAATAAAAATTATCATTATGTTATAAAAACATTACCGTTTCCATTTATTTAATTTGTCACAAAAAATCTGTCATTTCTATTTGATTTTATGAGTTTCAACTCAATTTCCTTTAACTGTAATTGCACGTAAAGTAGTTGAAAAGGTGAATGAACTTATTAAAAATTATTCTAGCTTTTTAGCTAGACTTAAAACTTAAAACTTTAAAACTTCTAGCATTTAAGTTCTGAATTCTTTACATTGTATTGTTACTGTTGTTGTCACTGTAAAATGATTTGTCAAAGTTGTAAATAAAACTGGGTACATGGAGTACATTTCACTAGAAAATACAGTTTCAGGCTTTCTACCTTACTTGCCATTTCTTTGTAATTATTTGTGAAATTTACTAGCAATTTCTGAGTGAAACTACACCATTTTTCCCCCAGTGTAGATGTGACCTGATGTAACTCAACATTGATAGTAAGTGCAAGATTTTCTGGTACACAATATAAAATATTTTTTTGGTTATTTGTTTTAATGTTGAATATACTGCATTAAAAAAAATCACATCCAATAAGTTAAATATCGAAAACTGATAGCCACCTGGCTGTATTTACAGTGATACGAACATATGGTCTGAGAGTCAAACTTAAAGATTAAACTTACTTTCAAATCGCAAATTGCAGTATAGAACCAAAAATCAGATCAATAAACGAGTGTTTTAACTCACCTGAAGCGCTATAGACGTTAGAGAGCATCAGTAACAGGGTTCCTATGACAACAAAAGCCATTTGTCCGGCTTCCAACAAGACTTGCGCTTTTCTTTACGGCATAAGTATACAGTTTCTAAACAAAGGACATTCTCGTTGTTAACATCGCAGTCGAACCAATCTGAACTCATGAAATAAAAATGAGAGCGGAAAAAGCACTTCAGCTGCTCTCTTGGAGAAATCCACAGCGGCGCATTACGATAAAGTCTCAGTGATGTCTGACCCGAAACGCTCGGATCTTTGTGTTAGGAACTGCATGACGACTCTGAGGTCTAATTAGTTTGTTCACTCCCTCCGTCACTCATTTGGCTGTAATGTCCGTCCGCTGAAGCGCAGACTGCGGTACACAGAGTTCACAAGCTGTGCATCCATTCGGCTCACTGCATGGCGTTTGAAGGAGATGCTCGAGTGTGACAGCGCTCCGCAGAATGAAGCGCGAGAGCAGCTCGCTTCCCAAACAAATCTTAAAGCGACAGCTTTGCATCGATGTCCCGGTCAAGGGCATTTAACCTTTCTAACTAATAATTTTATAATAATTATCAAATAATTATATATTCTAATATTATAATTACTTTATATATAAAAAAAAACACTTAAAAAAAATTAGGTGATTGCCCTGCATTATTCTCCACATATAGCGCGATCTGAACCCTTAACACGTTTTGTCAAAAAAGCCGGTTTTGTCCACTTTCAAGGCATCGCGAGTTCACATTTTACTGCAGAAGCCGACAAGCGCCATTGTTGTTTTTGAACAGAAGCCGACAAGTCCATTTTAGCGAATCAGCGTGCTGTATTCAGGTCAGGTGACAAGGCTACTTTCACTTTGAAAAGACGTGCTAGCTGAGAGGAGTTTCGTTTCTTAGATCTGAAATGAAATCTTATTTGCAATGCAGAAACACAATCTTTAATCTGTTAGAAATTTTATGCACAACAAGAAATGTTAGAGTTTCTGAGATGGTCCTCACTGCAGAACACAAGATCCAGTGGGCGAGGTTGGATCCAGATCCAACTCCTCCCACCTTACATATACCTAAACCTACCCGTCTTCACCCCCTGATCCCTAATCCCACCCATCTCCACCCCTAAACCTACCATCTCCACCCCCTAGATGTGGATCCAACCCCGCCCCCTGGATCTTTGTTCTGCAGTGAGGAGCTACTGACATTTACAGCAGAAAAAATATGTTTACAGCCTGGTACAGAAAGTGGTTTTGGTCTATATAGCTAATTTTGCCCTTCATGACAACTGTGAAGGGGGTGAATTTTTTTATAACTCATCCGTTTAAATTACATTAAGCCTTAAAGTTCTGCATAATTAAGGGCGTGGCCACTTGAGTGACAGATGGATTGCCACTGCTGTCACCACCGTCGAGCTAGGTGGGCGTGTTTTCAAGCAACCAGCTCCCACCTCTTTGCCCATTTCAGATTATCCGGGAGTGCAGGATGGTGACGGCCGGCTCCGCCTACTTTAGGCTTCAAAAACGCTCTTCGGAAACCTACGGTTGACGTCACGGACACCACGTCCATGTTTTCATACAGTCTATGGTTTTACTGCAGAAGCCAACAAGGCCCTTGTTGTTTTTGAACAGAAGGCGATAAGTCCATTTTAGCGAATCAGCGCGCTGTATTCAGATCTGACGCCTGATGTATAAACGTTGTACGCACAAACTGGGCATGGAAATGTGTGTATGCAATTTTCCACGCACGTATCGGGATTTATAAAAAATAAAATATGTGCGCACCGTACAGACACTTTAGACCAGTGGTCGCCAACCCGTCGATCGCGATCGACTGGTAGATCTTTATCACACGATTTTTACAGGGGAATCTACGGTGACAGAGAAGTGCAAAGCAAATCACAATTCTGAAAACAAAATAAGTCAGAAAACTCAACGACAAACCAGACAAACCGGAAGAGGTAGGTATAGTTTGAGACAGCGCCATTGGTTTGGGATTACTCACCGCTGACTGGACGAGAAAAAATACGGGGTGTCTATTTACATTTAGTTAAAAGTGGCTGTAAATCATCAGCTCCAGTGACGCAGATGGATAAGTGTGTGTTGTTGGCTTTTTTACGAGATCGGCCCGGGTTCGATCCCACCTTTTGCCGAACTTTTTTTTCCTCCCTTTTCAAATCT
>NW_015546076.1:255667-256814 GCF_001515605.1 Sinocyclocheilus anshuiensis
GTTAAGCACTGAAATTTCATGAAATTATTATCCAGAAATTAAAACATTTGTATATGAATTTAAATAGAAATATTTGCAGTGGATGTGCAGCTTTTGAACAATTTTCCTGTGGTATGTTATTTAATGTTTTAATCACAGCGAGGATTGCTTGGCGCATGATAATTCCGCTTTAAATTGTGTTCTAAATAGCAAAACTCAGGTTCTGAGAAAATACTTTTGCACGAATAATGATCATTGATGTGAACTTGATTCGTCTGATGGCTTTGGAACACATATGGTAACGACAGACATAAGGATGCGCTCGTTAACCAAACAGTCGATTGGCTGGTTTGAAAAGGTCCGATGACCGTATAACCTCACAGGTGTCGCGCACAAACAGTAGCCTAATGATAACCCCTTTCGTGCTCTTGTGACAGACACCATATTTAAAAGATAGATTTAGAAGGAAACTGTAAGATATGCGCGTTTTATTTTCAAAATGTTTTGTTATTGACGCGGTGAGTCAGACAGCTGCAAAAGAAATAAAATAAGGCCTGTCTCTTTCCATAAAAATATAGGCTATAAACATTCTAAAATATATGTTTACCTTTTAGGCAAATTGCATAAATTAGAATAGTGATGTCTCAAAACGCATTTATAGTCCGTATCTCATATTTTCCGAACGTGCTGTAGGCTACCCTTAACTGCGTTAAACATGGTGTCACGTGGATGGAAATATGCATGGAAGGCTACGCACAATCTTCCGCTGACTGGGTATTACAAAGGGAATTTTGCGCAGGTTCTGGCGTACGCATGGCTTTATAAAGCTGAAAACTTTTGTACGTACGCAAACTCTAGCTTTTGTGCGTACGCACACATTTAGGATGAAATCTACGTAAAGTTTTATACACCTTGCTAAAGCAGCGCGTTACAAGGAGAGGGAAAAGCTCCGTGTATTGCGTGTAATCACATCCAGACAGTGTATGATCACAACAACAACAACGTTTGTCAGGCATCTACATTGTCATCTGAGGAGATTACAAAGATTAAACGAGTGTTTTTTTAACTCTACAACATGAAATGAGGAGTTATCTGCTTTAGCCAAAAAACGACTGTTGGAGTTATCTGCTTTTGCTATAAAATAAACTTTTAATATGTAAAAAAACAT
>NW_015546076.1:257019-276393 GCF_001515605.1 Sinocyclocheilus anshuiensis
TACACACACACACACACACACACACACACACACACACACACACACATATATATATATATATATATATATATATGTTCGAGTGTCATACACCTAAATTGTAGCCCGCATGCTCTTTTGTTTCACCTCACATCAGCAGCAACTGAAACAAATGTCAGTGTATTTTGAAGCAAAAATTATCTTTTTTAAAACTGTCTGGCTATCCTTTTTAGTGATGCATTTCTGATTAATAGATATGCAGCTATATTTTACAGCAACCCATTAAGCAGATGTTATTTCCAATGCAATCCGACCCCTCATTGATCGGCCTTCTCAAGATTTACTGGTGCTCTTCTCCAGGCCTTTCCTTATACCATGTGCCGTTTTTCTTTACTGCATTGACTTTGTGTCTGTTTTGAAAGACCACCATTATTGAAGTGAGAAGCGAACATTTGTCTTTCTTTGATGCTCAAAAAGGGCAGATAATCTAGGGACAGGCAACAGTTGCGAGCTTTAAGGAAACCAACTGTGCAACAAATCTGACCTAAATCTGAGAGGTCCGAATGAAAACCTTCATCAAGATCTCACTGCATCAATAGCAAGTATTTTAAAAGCATGAATTTGCTGTCCACACACGTTGGATTCACGCTTCTTTGCTCACATCAGAAACAACGGCCCTGTCAATATTCTAAAAGCAATGTTTTATCTGGTTCCTCATATAAAAATGAATGAACATAATAACTCTCTCAGATTGAGACGAGATGCAAAAATGCTAATTTACTTTCATCCATTTCTCTGATACTCTCAGTGACATTTGTCATCAACATGCTTCTACATGTCAAAGGAGGATGTCAGCTATGATTGCCTTGCAGATGACACACAATTATGTGTTTAGACATATTCAGACCAGTGCTGTCACAAACAAATTATCATCCTGCTATCCTGTAATCAAAAATGGATGAGTCATAATTTCTTTCTGCCACAGAAACTATGGACTCTAACAATGTGGGGCACATTTAAAAAAAACTCGACTGCACAAACAAACACACAAAACTACATAGTAAATTTTTATCTCCTCAAAGGATTTTATTGACATCTCTACAAAAGTAGCAGATTGCTAGACCTTTTGAACAACAATTCTAGACTTTCTTTAAACGTGCCTCCATAACATGCTAGTTTTTAGTGAACAAACGTATATTTTTTTCCATTGGAAACTGCCTATTAACATATGCTGTCAAAAAAGGAACACTGAGGAAGTACACTTTTCTTGGAAAAAGAATGGTGATGCATCGCCAGTTTTCTTCAGCTGTAAATACTGTTTCGATTCACACAAGACTTTGCCAAAGTGATGCACGGTACAAATAAATGGACAGAAAAGAAAAAGCAAAGCTCAAAGGTGACTCAGGTTATCGTCTGCCTCCTTCGGCGGCTTCCTGTTCTTTCAACACAACAGCACGTGAAGGTGAACATTGACTCATCAGTGCTCTTTTACAAAAACGCTAGTTGATGCTTAAAGAGAACCCTTGACGCAAGTGTATTTGAGTACATTTGATTAGGCCAAGCACCGGCAAAAAGGCTTCTGTGTATACCATGTAAACACACAGCGAAGAAACAACAACAGCACAACGCTAAAAATAACATTGCCACACTACACACACATATTTGGGTTCTTGATGGCCTAAGTTGGCCTATAGCCCATGTTTCTGTTTTTCTGTCTACAGTTCCTGTCAGTGGCGTGGCAGTGCCATATGGCCCTGGCTCTGAGTTTCTCCCGGATTCAGGAAAGGGGTGGGAGAGGTGGGGGACGGAGGCACAGACTGCGGGTCACTTTGGGGCAGTTAGAGCTTTTCATAACAAAGGGCCTGATCCCGGGACGTGTGCTCAAGTAGACACGTGTACTGTGAGGACACAATAGACTTGTGATGATTCCCTGTGGTCTGGCACAACCACATAACAGCTCAGTGACAGAAGTGAGGGCATTCATCTGTGTATAAGTGCGGAGGATGATAAATGCAGTGGATTGGGATGAGGATGGTGACGAAAGGTGTATTTTTGGGGAGAGGTACTCGGGTCATTTGGGATAAAAGACTAGACCGTACACCTGCCTGGCAACATAAATAAAACTTCACAGTTGGTAGACACAGTTGTGACCTCAGCTGGGAATAGCATGACTGTTATAGTACAGATGCTTTTGTTTATTAATTCACTTGAGGCTGGTGTGGTTTGTCACTATAGTACAAACTCGAGAGGTTTTCTGTGCAGAATTATGATTAAAATGGCCTTAGAAACTGATAGTTACTGACTCTACTGTAAGAGTTGACAGTGGTGCTGCAAATATATATATATATTTACTGCCACCTACTGGAGACATCAATACATTGAGTTTGTAAGAATTTATAAGAAATTTTGGTAACAATTAATGCATTAAAAAAAAAAAAATTCTTACAAATTGGTGTAATATTTATATGAAATGTTATAATAAATGTAAGAAAATGTATAATAAATTGTGTAAAAATGTATATGAGCATTTATAAGGAATTTTGTAAGAAAACTTATAATAAATTTATATTGATATTGCACTGTTTCTTTGTAGAGTTTCATAGCACATTATCCTGCCACCCTTAGTCTCCCGAAAAAGTCATTTCTGTCACTTCTATGACCCCAGAGCTTTTGGTGAATCTGCCATCTGCCATCTCTAACACTCTAAAATGAACACAATTAATGAACTGAGCCAAGATATTTAAAAACTACACACTAGACGCTATTAATGTGTTCGCTATGAGATCAATGCCCCCTGAGCATCAGAAATGCATGAAATTTGGTATGTTTCTTAAGACTGTCTTGTTTTGCATGTTTTGTGAAGTTTGGACATTGCAGTCACAAGATTAGTCATTATGGGTCACGCTCAAAAATCATCAGCACAACCAGTGCTGTTTTCATTCACTCCTTCAGCTATATTAGTGGACTAATGTAGGGAATAGTGGGCAATTTCAAAAACAGCCTTACAGTGCAACCAGTTTAATATGATTCCTGAATAAACAACTCAAATCAATCGGTTATTTTCAGTAAACATACATCTTACAACTAACTTTAATACTTAAATCCTCGTCAGGGATTGATGAGAATACAAAAATCAGCATCAGGGGACTGGAGGAACAACACAGTGGCGACAGCAAATATTTCTGCCTTTCAAAAAAAGCACTTTGCGTTGAAACTCATTTCTTATGATTCAACATCAACAGTGATGAATACGTATAGTTTTCAACTCCTAAGATTCCAAAATATTATAAGTACCAGACAAAGGCTCATTGTGAGGTGAAGTCATATCTCCATTGCCCCAGAGTTGTACACTCTGCAAATGTACCAAAGGCATTCAACTCAAGTCCCCGCAGGGCCACTCCTCAACTGTTGTCACGGCAACGACCGAGAAGCCCCTTGAGGCTCCACCTGTTTTAGCAGTCAGGTACATAAAAGTCATTTTTTGGCTGATAGTTTTTAAGAATACTTCAAACTAAATGCAGTCAGTTTGATTCTTAAGTAAGGTTCAAATATATTCAGTTATATATAAGAAACACATCTCTCATGAAGTGCATTTTTATATTATATTAGACATACAGCTACTGACAATAAAGTCTGTAAAACAGCTTTTAAAACATTTAAGTAAATTAACTCACCGCTGACGTCAATGGCTCGCTCCAAATCCAGGTGTGACAGACTCTTTGCAGTGACTGAAGTGAAGGGAAGCGTCATATCTGTGTTTTTAGATTGTGCATATATGCTTAACTGAAGAAGTGTTCTGAGTAGATGGAGCAGCATTTTCTTTTTGTGTGCACAAACTTTTTGCTTCAGTCTTCAATGTCCAGTGGCATTCAGTGGAAAAAAAAAAATCTATAATCAAAATAAATCCATTCAATTAAGTCCAAGATATTTAAGATACTGTAATGGATGGAGTTAAAGCAGAGGTGAAACAAATGCATCAATTCCAGCTATGTGGCTATTGGAAATGACTACTGCCACCGGAGCTCTGTCTGTCTCTCTCTCTCTCTCTCTCTCTCTCTGTCCATCTGCATCATTTGGTTACAGAGATTGCCTTGAGAACCTGTTCAACAGATTGTACCAAAGAATCTATATGAAACATGCTTACCAATAGATTGCTTCTTTTGTAACTCTTTGCAATTAAACCAGCACCTCTGGCAAAGAAAAGAGTGACGCATTATTAACTAACAAAAATAAAACCAAGGAATGTGTTTATGAAGGCAGAATATAGAGTCTATTGTCCCTGTGATGAGGTGCATTCTCACAGCTGAGGTTCACCTCATTGTTTCTTTACCCTCCCTTTTGTTATGTTGAATCTGAATGGCCAAGGGGGGGGGGGGGGCGGGGGGGGGGGGGGGGGGGGGGGGGGGGGAAGCAGTTAACAGAACACTGTTGCCCCCTGCAATCAGTCACCTTATTGATTTGGGTTCCAGATACATGGATCTCTGTGTAACTTAACAGATGTTTAATTAGTAGATTAGAACATGTTCACTGATATTATTTAAACATACACTCTCAGAACAAAAGGTACAAAAGCTGTCACTGGGGCGGTACCTTTTCAAAAGGTACACTTTTGTACCCTTTAGGTGCTAATATGTAAAGTTTAGGTGTGCCTTTTGAAAGGGGTACCGCCCCAGTGACAGTTTTTGTACTTTTTTTTCTGAGAGTGTACAAAACAAATATTCAAACTCATTCAGTTGCAGTTCAAAACATCAAAACACTGACTTAAAAACATAGTTGGAAAAATCCAAACTGCCACTAAGAGATACATGTACCCAATGCCTATATTTTGCAATATATGTACTTCTCAAAAGTATAATCTATCTATACAAGCACTGAATAATAATTGAGCACCAATAATAACTGATATTTGAGCACCAACTCAGCAAATTTTACTGTACTTTAATCAAATGAATGCAGCCTTGGTGAGCACAAGAGATTGCTTTCAAAAACATAAACAAATCTTATTACAAACTGGTGGTGCATAGCTACATAATTATATACATTTATATATAAATAAAAAGTAACAGAGAACCATTAATTTTTGTACCTGGTTGTGACAGAACCACCAGGTGGCGACTGTGTAGGCCAATGGCGAAGCCTTGAACATGATGCAGGCGACTACAGGGTAAACAGAGCGTGACCAAACTCTGGAGGCTTCTGCACAATTTAAAATAATTTCTGTATCAGTACAAGATATCATGTCTTTAAACATTTAACCATTGCCAGTAATTAATCGACACCGCAATAGCAGGCCCACTGTTTTCAGCCCAGGGGCCAGTTGCATGCTAGACTAGTCTTAAAAAGTTAGTCGTCTAATTTTTTTCTCTTCAAGAATTTTTAGTCTTAACGTAATGACTGTTTATGCAACTGGCCCCAGGTGTGCTAACAGAACCTGCAGTGACTCAGATGAAACGGTAGCCATTATAGCCATAATTTCTACCAGTAAGATTGCAGAAACTTTTAAGTCCGAGTTGCAAAACATCTTGGGGATAATTTATCAACTCCAGGAGTGAGCAAGCAACAGGCTGTAAAAACACAATTCTCTAACACGGTCACATGCAGACTGACATTATGACTTTGGAAAATGTAAACATTTCTTGTTTATGATCCAAACATTTATATTTATTGTATTTGTACAAAATATTTTATATAGTATAACAACAACAACAATAATAATTGTTATTATTGATGTATCACAAACACACATGGAATGCTAAGTATTTACTTAACACAATCAAGAGCTGATTGTTTAGTGAGGAGGGCTGCTGTCTAAGTCTGCCAGGGTCTGTTGTTATTCCGGGCTCTCCTGCCCCATATGTCTGTGTATATGAGCCATGCTGGGTCAAAACCTTACTGAGTGAAATGTCTGAATTAATGGTTATGTAATACCACTGGCAGCTATAGTTTTATATCAGCAGATTGTTCTATGTTATGGAGCTGGTTAAAGGTCAGTAAAGCTGTGTATGTTTGTCTTAGATTTTAAATGGATTTAAAACCATTTATTAAATATAGTGTTTTACACTGCATCCTGTCCCAGTTGTGAAACACTTATAAATATATCTCTCTGTGAACTGCACTAATTTGACCATATCTTCTGAAAAGACAATGCTTTTTGGAAAATGAAATATTTTAAATGAATGTAATTTGGTTGTATAGTAAGTCTTTTTGACATTTTTGGAGAGTCCTTCATGACCACTAGGTGGCAGAGAAGACTTATATATGATCTGTTTAGAAACGTAGGTTCAAATTAAGCTATATTGAACATATATTTTATGTATATTTATTTCCTTTTTAAATAGATAAACATTAAATCAAAAGTACCACCAAAAGAATTTATTGAATTCTATAAAAGCCAAATATATATCTTAATTCTTCTTCTTATTATTATTAATTATATGTATTTTTGTCTAAACTACTTTTATATAGAAAACATAAAAATGCAATATAAATAAAATGCCCATTAAATGAGAACGAGTGGCAATTTGCTTAATAACAGTGGGCAAACCAGCATACAAATATAGTTTAGTGAAAAATTCCAAAAGTAAATTATTAACCTCATGCCTAAAACCCTGGTCAACAGGGGCTTTATGTAACCTTAACATAGAGGCCTATATATAATTATGTATTGAATATATAATTTAGGCTCTTAGTGAATTTGCTTCTGTACTTCCAGTCCATTTGTATAGAAGTAACCTTTGATGGACAAATGGCTTTGACCAAATTATTTCTGAAGTGTCTATGATCAACTACAGACAAAAGAAAAGACAAACATTGGTGCAGACAATTACAATAATATAAAGCAGTATATTATGGAGAACATGGATCCTAAAACATGTTGCCATACAGCTGATACACAATGACCTTAAACGAATAGTTCACCAAAAAATAAAAAATAAATAAATAAATAGTTCACCTGAAAATTTACTTACCCTCCGGTCATCCAAGATGTAGATGAGTTTGTTTGTTTATCAGAACAGATTTGGAGAAATTTAGCATTACATCACTTTCTCACCAGTGGATCCTCTGCAGAGAATGGGTGCCATCAGAAGGAGAGTCCAAACAGCTGATAAAAACACTTCATTAGACGTTAACTGATGGACTGGAATAATGTGGATTACTTGTGGATTATTGTGATGTTTTTATCAGCTGTTTGGACTCTTATTCTGACGGCACCCATTCACTGCAAAGGATCCATTGGTGAGCAAGTGATATAATGCTAAATTTCTCCAAATATGTATGAAGTAACAAACTTATCTACATCTTAATGGCCTTTTCAGCAAATTTTCATGTTTGGTGAACTATTTCTTAAACCATGGCCTTCCCAACATAGCTTTCAATGCCATGGAAATCCAAATTGATATTATAATACTGAATTTGAAGAAAAAGATAAGTCATGGTGCAATATTTATCTGTCAGTTTGTTTTGTTTATGTGCAGACTGTGCTGTCTCCCTCTGTGTTGCAGACACAACGTTGACAGCCTGTAAAATATTTTTATGTATTGTCACTGCTTCATCAATCAACAACCTTAAGATCTGATCATTTTTGCTCCTCTCATTGAAGTAGCAGTGCTGACAGCAGCTGTAACTTGCTGCCACTCAGTATTCTCTTTTTTAGTGGTGACACCCACAAACACCCCGAATTTTTTTCGGCATCTACTTTTAAATCGCTATTTATATGGCAATATTTCTATGCATAAAATATCATATTTAAATGTATTTTAATGGTGTGAAGTTGATTGCCTAAGGTCTTCAATAATATGATAATTATTAATCCTGACCAGACTGTTGTAGTCAGTTGAATAAATAAGTAGATTTTATGAATGTATTTCATCATTTAAAATATACTTATGCCACCATTTGAAAATCGCTGTCAGGAAATGCAACTCATTTGTACAGCGGGCTGCAGTTTAGCACTGAATAAATGAAGGGTACAGCACAGGCTTGACTTACCACCAAGACTTCTAGTTGACCATTTTCTCTTAATCACAGTCTTTGTGCCAGACACGTTGTACCTGTAGTTCAAGTTAAGCGGAAAGCTCAGACAAGACAATCAAAGACCTTAGCTCACCAGTCCCCAATAATTGAGCAGCCTTAATGCATGAACTTCTGATGTGTTTCTATGGCAACCATCCAATCGGAGGGGGTGAGAATGAGCTTTGCTCGGGGTCTGTATATGCTTTCTCCTGTTTTTTTTTTATTAATTAATTTTTTTACGTTTAAATCAACCTACAAGAAATGGTTTCCTGGTTTAGACTCATTCACTATTGTCCCAGGATTCACTGTGCATGAGTTATTAATATGCTTCCACTGTTGGTTTTGTTTTGTTGCATGTTTTGTTGTTGGTTTGTTATGTCAGGATGAGTTTGTTCCACTGCTTAAAACGATCAGTTTGCTCATTATGTGTGTGTGTGTGTGTGTGTGTGTGTGTGTGTGTGTGTGTGTGTGTGCATGTGTGTGTCTTGTTGGTGACGTGTTTTCTTAATGTAGAACAAAAACAACATTTACATAGAAATACACATAAAGAAGATTTATAACTTGCTCACTGTTATAATCATAGTAGCATCAAAGGAAATAAACAGAAAAAATATCCAGGGAATAACGTAATATCTTATAATATTTGTTTTTCCTCTTTTCTTTTCTTTTTTCTTTCAGAGTCAATATATTTAATTAGTTCAAATTTAAACAGTGTGATGTTCCATTGCACGTGATATTAATCGTTGCAATGAAGCTCACCAGTCCCCAATAATTGAGCAGCCTTAATGCATGAACTTCTGATGTGTTTCTATGGCAACCATCCAATCGGAGGGGGTGAGAATGAGCTTTGCTCGGGGTCTGTATATGCTTTCTCCTGTACCCTATTAGCCTAATATCACAGACCAACTCATGTCACAATGCATACGTGAGACAGTAATTGGTTGCTCCAGCTCAGTTTGATGGAAACTTACACTGAAAATGATTCTTATAGGTCAAATAACCATAGAAAATATAACCAATGATTTACGTTCTATAGCTTTACCTTCCTGAAGCTTCTATATTAGTTCTGAAATACACATAAAGAAGATTTATAACTTGCTCACTGTTATAATCATAGTAGCATCAAAGGAAATAAACAGAAAAAATATCCAGGGAATAACGTAATATCTTATAATATTTGTTTTTCCTCTTTTCTTTTCTTTTTTCTTTCAGAGTCAATATATTTAATTAGTTCAAATTTAAACAGTGTGATGTTCCATTGCACGTGATATTAATCGTTGCAATGATAGCAGATTTCGGTCACTCTTTTTGCAATTGAATATATAATATATATTGATATTGAATCAAAATATATATATATTTTTAATATTAATATTTTATTAATATTACACAATTACATTGTTAATTAAAATAGTTTTTTGAACGAATTGGCTATTCCTAATGGATAATACAGAGAGGAAATGATCGTGGCGCGCTCATAACACCTGTAGGCTGAAAGGGGCGTGGCTTCAGCACACATCTAGATTTGCGAGGGGATTCGCGCTCAGGTGACAGACGCGATTCGTACCGTCCAACAACAGCCAAAAACTTCAGTTGTGAGTGAAAATGCTGGCGTAATTATCCGAAGAGAGTTTATTTAGAAGAAAGAACCACCAAAGCTTTCCAAAGAGCCCAAATGCCGTCCAGTGCGCGGATGAGAGAAGAGGAGGGAATGGGATTAATTTACAAACTGGAGTCTAGTTCTTCTGTCGAGGTTGAGTGAATTGATATACTCAAAACTAAATATTAATTTTAACAACAGAGGGAAGGCAGAAGACAGCTCGGTGCAGAATAAGAAGAGCGCGGAGGGACTCACTGGATGCTGTATGAGTTGTCTGTCGCCCGAGCGGTGGCTTGATGAGGGGCGATGGAGATGCTGATGGACTGGAGACCTCCAACATTTCTGCTTCTCACCTTGCTGTGGGTGCTTCCAGGTAAGAGAAATGGGAAGAGAAATATCAGCTAACTCTGTGCAATATAAATACTGCATTCTCAAAATTCATATAGCCTAGGCAACGTGTGTTGTTGTGTTGAGCGAACTGTGAGAGTTCAAAGGGACTGTATCATAAGTAAAGTCTCAAATTAAATACTTTTCTATGTTTTGTTTATCTTAGATGATACATTAATCTTATACAATTAGATAACTGTTTGATATTGTAGTTAAATATGTTAGCATTCTATCAAAGTTGATGGAGAGACTCAATAATAACTGAATCAATAAGAGAATCAATAATAATCAAATAACAACACCTGTACACGTCCTCATAATATGTTTGTAGTTTGTAATAAAATATTATGTTAGAAACGGATATTTACTCCTTACCAACAGATATATGTTATCCTGATGAACAGCCATTGCTCTTCTTTGCTTAATGGGAAGTCATCTCTTACTGACTTGAATCCTGATTTTAAGCAGGTGGTAAAATGAAGATTGACACAATTTGTAGCCACAACCTGTAAGTAGTGACAGTGTATTCAGGTGCCGTGATATGACCATTGTTCTGACTAATCTCCAACAAGCCTCAAGTCAGAGGAGCTTGTAATCCGTTGAATTACTCTGGCATTTTTACAAGCAAGAACAAGGTACGAATTCACTCTCAGTGCTGGCCGACAAGATGAAACTGTGCCATTGTGCTGCAGTTTTTCCTTCCTTGAGCTTCAAAACTCACAATTAATTGACAAAGTAGAATACAATAAAAATGCATTCGCATGCCCTCATAGCCTCTTGGATGTTTTGAAATGTAGCGAGTCTTATTAAACGAGTATTGGTTGCTTTGTCAGGGTTTTACTCTGTGTTTCCAACATGGCAAGTTGCTGATGTGGTGGTGTTTTCTGTACCTCCAGGGAGGCACCATTATTGCATTCTATGGAGAGTGTGCCATATAATGGGGAAACTGCCAGATGACATTGCTGTAGCCTGCAAACATTTAGTTGTTTTGTTTGACCTATCTTGAGTGACCCCGAAAAGATATTGCCACCATACATGCCGCCTTGCAAAATTACTACATTGCAGTTAGGTTTTTTTTTGTGGTAGCCTGTACTGAAATTATTTCATTTTTTGTGAAACATTAAAGGACTAGTTCACCCAGAAATGACAATTATTTCGTAATTTACTCACCCATAAGTCTTTGATAAATCTTCGAAACACAAATTAAGATAGTTTTAAAGAATTCTGAGCAATTTTTGTCCCTCCATTGAAAGTTCAGGTAAGATATTTAGTAGGGCTGCACAATTATGACAAAAAAAAATCACAATTGTTGATTATTCCCTTTAAACTGTAATTGCGATTATTAATTAGGATTATCACAATTTACATTGAATGATGTTTATACCAGTGTAAGAAAAAATGATGAGGACGATGAAGATCTCGATGAAGATGTTTATTGCAGCATAGCAGTGACAAAGTACAGGCAGCACTTCGGGTTCAACGGAGTCAGAATGAACCACGAACATCCTAAGCTCAAACATTTTATACTCTATTCTTCCCGCTTCATCTTCCTGCATGTAAATGCAGTTTCGTCTTAATGTAAATTGCGGATAACAATGAAAGTGATAGCCTTCCATTCCCACGTCTTTGGTAGTCTTTCAGGTGGAAACAACCAAATGTTCAGGTGATAGGATTATCTAGAATCCCTAGCAATTATATTCAAGTACCCTTTTGGTCAGCAGATGGTTCTTGATGGCCTACTGCCGCTCCCATGCTAAAGGTGACGAAGTAACGTTCAGGAGATACTATTTACATATTATTGAGATTGGAAAGAATTATCTCTATGATAATTAAGCTCTTTGTAGAGAAAGGAGAATAGTTTATTTAGAGTGGAAGTTTGGTCGAGGCAGACTATAATTTCTTACACCAGTTTGAAGCAACTTCATGCCATATTTTTTATATGAAAATAAACAAGCTGAAAACACTCTAACTGAAAAAGTTATTGCTTTCTATAGTATTAAGCCTCAAATGTCAACTATACATTGGATTGGTTTCTTCTTTAAATAAATAAAGTAAAAATGCTTAAGATAACCTGCAGAAAGAAAAAAAACACATCTTATGCACACAGAATAACATAAGTGGACTATGAACGATTAATTGACGCTTTGAACGATTATGTAATTGTGGCATCTGTAATTGTACTCGCGATTAAAAGTTTGATTAATTGTGCAGCCCTAGTACTCAGGTAAGATCCAAAGAGGTTACAAAGTCCTTGTAAATTTAATCCATATGAATCAAGTGGTTTAATCTAAGTCGGTGGTTCTCAATTCCAGTCCGTTCGTCCCACCGCTCTGCATATTTTGCATCTCTTATTTAACACAGCTGATTCAGATAACCAGCTCGTTAGAAGAGAGCGCCATGCATGAACTGTGTTCCGATTGACAGGGTCCCACAGTGTTTATTGCTCCCTACTCCCTGAACACAGGAAATCCATTGAAGTTTACTTCACTTCGGAACATTAATTCACGGATTTGCACTATGCCACGGCCTGCAGCATCTTCACACACAGACTAAACGTAAGTGTGAAGTGTGACATAATATAACTCTGCAAATAAATACAATTTCAATTCACGTCTCGCACACTTTAATGCCCTTTGAATGGAACATATATGCGCTCCCTTCAAGATGGAATCATGGCGGAATATCCTGTGATATCCACTTCGCAGGGCACTTATGGTCGAACAGAACAAATGTCTGAAGTGATAAGAGATACATACAAAATGTGTAGAGCGGTGGTACACGAGGACTGGAATTGAGAACCACTGATCTAAGTAATGTGAAGCGATATGATTGGTTTATATGAGTTTGGTAAACATGGAAGATCTGTCACATGCTAGAACAACCTCATTGGTTTTCACACACCACGTTTGAGCTTCCGTGTTTACCATATTTGATGGGCTCTATGTATGTGTGTCGCTCATTGCTTAGATGTAAATAAAAGCTTAAATTATATATGTTCATCATATAAAGCAATCGTATATCACAAGACTTTAAGTAAACCACTGGATTCATATAAATTATTTTTATGATGACTTGATGACCTTTTTGGATCTTTAAGTTTTGGTTTCCTGGACTGTAAATGGAGGGAAAAAAAAAAACTCAGATTTCATTCAAATATATATATAAATATGTGTTTTGAAGATGAACCAAAGTCTTCGTGGTTGTAAATGAGAATATTTGGGTAAACTATCCCTTTAAGTGTCACGTTGCACACACACGAGGAACGAGGAGACGCTGGAGAATACTTTACCAAGACTTTATTTTTAGGAACCAAGGGAGACGAACTCAGGAAGACGTTTACACGAAGACGTTCACAGGAAGACGTACAACAGCGGACAGAGAACTAGGGACTGGGAACACTTTAAATACACACAGGAGGAGGGGATGACGAGACACACCTGGGATCAATGAACCATCATGGGGAACACCTGGGACAAATTAAACATGGGAAAGGAACACCTGGGGAGCAAGACACAGACAAAACATGGAACAGAGTCTGACATTAAGTCTTGAAGGTGGTCTGAAGGTTACGTTCTGTATGTAGACTGTAAATTTAGACACAACCCCTTATTTATTATTAACAATGAAACATCAGTTTGGCTTATTAATTCCTGCTGTGAACTAAAATCTTCTGAAAATGAAAATGCCCAGGATTTAAATGCCATTTATCAAGCGCTTTTTAATCCATACCAGTTTAAATACACTCCATACCGATTTAAAGGAAAAGCCCCACAGGAGATGGCTTAAGTCCCTTGATCAATATTCAGTTGTGGTCACTGTGACTCAGGGCTACATCTTCTTGTGTTCCTACAACCTTTGTGCAAATAGCGCAGATCCTTTCCTAGAATGTACAAGATCAATTGTGATTGTACTTTAGAAAAGATAATAATAAGTCTAACATTTAGTACTCTGTAAAATTGTCATCTTTATCAATCAAAATCTAATAATATAATTGGTTTCTCCAGGCAAAAAACCACCTGTAGCAAATTGCGGCATGTTTAAACAAACTGTTTCATCCTTGTGAAAAGCTGGAGGTGGATAATCAATGGCTGTAATTGAGTGCGGATCACTGGGCCTTCACAACAGAGATCATTAGAAATGGTAATGCTCACCAGAGGCAATTATGTTTGCCCCCTGCACAGCAAAGAACATTCAATACTGGCAAAAAATCCATGTTTCAATTCATTAACCCTGCCACCGTTCTATTGTTGAAATCAATCTTTTGATTTGTACTGGTAAAGATTATTATAAGATAGGGTTGGGCATAAATCTTGCATGATGGTATAATATCACACTAACAGTACAGTATACTGTATATCACTGTATAATTTGGTAATAAATAGTATTTAAATTTAAATAACCTAGTGGTAATGCCTACACTGAAAAAATGGTGTAGTATTTCACTATTGTCACTCAAAAATTGATAGTAAATTTCACAAATAATGACAAAGAAACAAGAAGTTACATTGAATTACACATAAAAATTTTAATTAGGAGGACTGAAATCATACTTTCTTGTAAAACGTACTCCATCTCATATCTTTGTTTCATTTAAAATTGTAAAAGTCATTTTTTACATAGTATTTTTGGGATAATTTAGTGAATTAAAAAATAACAAATGATTGCAAATGGATGATAACAAATGAACAAATGGATGCAAACTAAAACAGATTATTCATAATAAATAAATGAATGTCTGACAGTGCAAAAACAGCTTCATATTATGCAACATTTGAGTTAAAACGAAGACTTAAAATAGTAACCCTAGTGTTATAAAATTCGTTCTGACTCTAAATACTGATTGGATGAGCCACAACCGTACAACAATTGAATTCTGTATTTACATGTTGCGCTATTGCTCTAATTTGTGTTGTGCCTAATAACATTTCATGTTAACATTTGCGGAACACGTTCCACCATGTATTTTTGCATTACTCTTTTGTTGCTTTCATAATATACTATAAAGATAATGTACATTTGTCCTGCCCACTAGCTGTGCAAATATACATATGATGATATAAATGATATAGCAAATCTCTGCTGGATGACAAATTTCTGCTGTTATACTACCCATCCCTATTTACATATATCTTGAATTCACTATATGGTATATCTGTATCTCTATATGTGCAGTCCTTATTAGCTCCAGGACTTACCAGGAAACTATACAGCTGACAACCATTAAGCTCACATTCATCTGTCAAGAAATATCCAGAGAGATCTGAGACAGATTCAGCTCTCATTAATGCTTTTGAAGAGACACAGCATCTCATGTAAGTGCTGCTATATCACACCTGCAGCCCCATTGCCCTCCTCCTCTCTCTGCCACCTGCGGGAAGTAGTGCAGTGAAAGGACGGACACCCCTACCATAGAGTTTTCTCAACATGATTCTTAAATAATTATAATTGCAATCTGTTTATAAACTTGCATGCAATTTCAACAGCAGATCAACATGGCATCATAGTTGCACTTCCCTCGAGAGCCCGCTGTGTGTTCAAAGGTGCCGGTGTGTCGCTTTCCGGAGCGTAGGCGAGGGAGACGCTGTTTTACAGCAGGTGTAAGTTGGGAGAGTGGATACAGTAATGAGGATTTCCGCCATCTAAATGAGGCCATGGCTCCTCTGGGCACACTGCTGTGCGCCTGTGTGGGCTTCAGAGACACCTGGGAAACTGCAAACTAGCTGACCACACACTCCAGCATTTGACAATATATGTCATAGATACTTCTATATAGTGCCATTGTATGCTCAGAGTATGTTTTATGGGGATTATTGGGGAGAAATAGCTATCTCAGCAGGATTAAATACGGAGAAGCTTATCCTTTCATTAGATGGACGCATCCCTGGCAGTTGGATCAGCTGTCAAGGGCTATATTGATCTAAGTACCACAATAACACATGTGATATTACATGAGGCAGGCGACCCAGAGCTATTTTTAATGTAAATACCGTGAAGCATGTGCTGTATAGGACCAGGGCCGTCGCTAGGAATTCTGGGCTCTGTGCACTGAATTTGCTATGGGGCCCCCTCAAAATCACATTCTGTGGGTGGGGGGTCACGATTGGAAAAAATAATTTTTAGTATGTTCGCGATTGCAAGATCACGTTCATTGGTGGGGAGCTTTGCGATCGGCCCCCCCTCACCATGGGCCCCTGTTACTCTGTTCCACTATTACCCCCTGTCTGGCGCCCCTGTATAGGACTAATGTAGTGAAATTGTACTCTGAAAAAAAAAAAACTAAAAGTTTTGGTAAAAATGGCAGCTGTGGTTCACAGAACTTTAGTGTAGAAACATTTTAGGTGCAGTTTAGATTTAACTTACATTTACAGTATGTGTGTATGTATAAATGAATGAATGAATACAAACATACATAATAATACTTATATACCAAAAATAATCTTGATATACCATATTACTAAAATCTGATCAATAATAATAAAATAAATATAAAAAAAATCAATAAAAAATAAAATTATATAAAAATACATAAAATAAATGTTTTACCTTTAGTATAATATAATATAATAACTACTGGCTTAAAAACACAAGTGGTAAAGAAAGAGCCACTTTATGAATCAAAGTTCACAAGACGTTTTTCCACAAGCTGAGGGAAATCCTAATATACCTAATCCACACACACAAATATACAAAAAATAAGAAGAAACAGTTATTTCAGTGATAAACCATCACATGTGAGCTCACTCAGGGAATTCTTGGAAGGTCAATTTATGTTTTTTCACTGTAAATTACAAGATGACTTTTATTTTTAATGTCCAACAACTGTAAATTTCACAGTATTTTGCTGTAAAATTACATTAAATGTCAAATTAGGTCTATTACAGTTTTTCATAGAGTAAGGAAACATACTATTAACCAATTATCATTACCATAGCATTTTTACAGTCTTTTACTGTTGAAATATGATAATTTTTAAACCACCCATTATAGTGCAATATATAGATTTTTGACTAGTAGTCTAAACCAGTGTTTCCCAACCGGGGTGCCGCGGCACCCTGGGGTGCCATCTGTCGAGAGCCGGGGTGACGTGTAAAAAATCCTTTTTTAATATTTTTAAATTGCTAAAATGTTCAAAAAAGCATCTATTATATAATATAAATTTCTATAGCTTTCTAGGACTAAACATTATTTGGATAATTGGAATTTTTTTTTTTTTTATATATTTTAACCCTACTGTTAGACCTACCTGAAAAACTAAAAAGCAATTTATTTATTCGAAGGCAAGTCATTCTTTTTTATTTGTGCTATCATTATTAATTTCTTTATTTGTTCTTATTTTATTACTGTCTGCTTACTTGTCATTTTTTATTCAATTCAAAGTTTGAATCAAGCTATCTCGTGCTACTGCACCAAAATTACCCCACCGTAAAATAAAAAAAAAAAACTGAGTGAGCAAACATTTGTGAGATAGCTAGTTATAATGGTAATTAAATAATGTTTACATATGTATAAAAGCCTACATTCAAATCTGTCATATAAATTGGTCTCTTCATTAGAAATTAGCCTACTGATTGCCACCATTGATGGACACAATGTTGTAATAATATTAAAAATATCTGTATGACATTATATTCTGCAGTTCTTCCCTGTTGTACCGAATATCTATACTTTTCAAATGATCATATCGAAGTTAGAAATTCAAATATTGTGACAAAATTAATTTTGTAGGGTGCCACAAGTTTGTTAAAATTTCCAAAGGGTGCCGCGACTAAAAAAAGGTTGGGAAACACTGGTCTAAACCATGTTCGCGTAACCTGCTAAACATGATGCTAAAAGATGGTTTAGGGGCAAAATTGGTCCTGGAGGCACATAATCCTCGTTACCCTGGATAGTCCGAGGGTACTGACAGAAATCTTGTTTTTTAAGAGGTGTGACCTGGATTTAGACAGGCCAGGCCTGGTCGAGTGAGGCCAATAAGGGCCTAAAGGATCTGATCCGGGCCAGCCACCTCAGAATACACCAGGAGCAGCTGTTGCACCTTGCAGATTAACGCCACTGATTGTTTTAAGCTTTCATCTGCCCCCCTTGCTCTCACTCTCTCTGATCTGCGACGGAGTCGTCCGCTCCCTTCTCACTTATCGCGGCGGAGCATAACATCTCTCCCCCATCTCTCCTGAGCTCTTATTAAGCCTCCCCCTGGCCCGGCGCTACATCCGTGCAGCTGATCCACATCCATCCATCCGTCCTTCATCGCACTGACTCTACGTGACAGACATCTTGTGAGGGGAGCTGTGTGTGTTTAACTCTTATCTAGGAGAGCTTTTTATTACACCGTCCCTCTGATAGTAGTAGCAATTACTCTGATGTGCCCGAGGATGAGAAATGGCCATGTGAGATAATATCAAAGGTGGAAGAGTTGGCCATGCTGTGCACCCATCACCTGCAAATGTAATTAGGTAGAATAATCAGGCATGATGGGGCTGAGCTCACAGAATCTGTGTGAGGCAGCATTCAGCACCTGCAGCATGAAGCACAGCAATGACTTCATTCTGAATCCCCGAAATAGTAGTTAAAGGTCTGAAGACAGTGATTATACCTGAAATTAAGCAATATCACACATGCTTATCATATTCAGTACAGCAGCATGTTTGTGAGTGAGATATTGCTTCTAACAGTTTTATAAACAAGAAATTGACATAATATTGAAGAATTAGACATAATATATATTGAAGATATTAGTAGGTCAGTAAGATTTTTATTTTTTGAGAGAGAGAGAGAGAGAGACACACACACACACACAAACACAGAGGACTTTAATACTTATAATAATCAAGTAAATACATGAAATTGACAGTAAAGACATTGATAATGTTACAAAAAAAATCTATTTTAAATATTGTTCATTTGAACTTTCTATTAATCAAAGAATCCTGAAAAAGCTATAATGGTTTCCACACAAATATTAAGAAGCTCAACTGTTTTTAACATTGATAATAATAAGAAATGTGTAACACCCCTGTGGACTGTTTATTGTGGTTTCTCCCCCTTTTGTTGGTTTAGCCCGTTCAATCATTAGTTAATCACCTCATTGTGCTCACCTGTCTGCCCCTCGTTATCTGCCCTATATCTGTTCCTGTCTCTTGTATTCCTGTCTCTTGTATTCGAGTTTGTCGGTTATTGTGAATGTTACCCCGAGTGTGTGTGTCTCACCTACCTGAATCTGCCTTGTTGTGTCTACATTAAAAATCATTATTGGAATCCTTGTCGTCCTCGTCGTCCTGCCTTCCTCCACACACCGTGACAGAATAACCGACCCCCAAAACAGTTTAACTTCCGTGGTCTCCCCTCCGTTTGTTTTCCGGTTTTTCCTCAGTGTTTTTCTTTCCGTTGTGTTTACCCCT
>NW_015546076.1:276587-276965 GCF_001515605.1 Sinocyclocheilus anshuiensis
CCGGCCCAAGAAGTAAAGTATAGCGGCGTCTTTCCCCTCGTTTGTTTTCCCGGTTTTTGTCAGTTTTTATTTTTGTGATGGATTACCCCGCATTCGAAATCCTCCAGCTGGAGCAGGGGGAACGCTCTCTTGAGGACCACACCAACGACTTTCTGTCCCTGGCCCACCTCACGCACTACCCGGACAACTGCCTCTGTGGCTTCTATCAAGTCGGACTAAACGCCACCACACGAGTGCAGTTGTCTGGGGGTGGTCCTCGAGAGAGCCTCGCCGCCTTCATCGAGTGGGTGTTGGTGTCCTGCAAGTCCCAGCTGACCGTGGACATCGCGGACAACAACACCAGCCCCACTCAGGACCCTGAGCCCAGCCCACCATCTC
>NW_015546076.1:276975-281716 GCF_001515605.1 Sinocyclocheilus anshuiensis
GTGTGTGTGTCTCATCTACCCGAATCTGCCTTGTTGTCTCTACATTAAATATCCTTATTTGAATCCTTGTCGTCCTCGTCATCCTGCCTGCCTCCGCACACCTTGTCCGTGACAAAATGTTTCTTAAGCAGCAAATCAGCATATTAGAATGATATTGAAGACTGGAAGAATGATGCTGAAAATTCAGCTTTGTTATCTCTCTGGAATTAAATTCTATTTTTTTAAATTCTGGAATTTAAAATATATTAAAATACAAAGCAGTTATTATAAATTGTAAAAATATTTTACATTATTACTGTTTTTACTTTATTTTTAATCAAATAAATTCAGCCTTGGTGGCCATCAGAGGCTTCTTTCAAAAACATTAAAAAATCTTACTGACCTCAAACAATGCGTGTATGTATACAAAACATATATTTATATTTTTAAAAGTTTTAAAGTTATGAACACAGTTGTGTAGACTATTTTCTAAAATAAATAAATGCAGCCTGCAAAAAAACAACAAAAAAAACCCTCTGGCTTCATAGCAAATGCGTCCAGCTGGAAATTTGTTGTCATCTTTAAAGTTGTGTTACCTTCTCATTTCTATGTCAGGCCTCAATTTTCCCCAGCTTGGTTGCTAAATTGATGTAGTCCCAGTTCCACGCACAGAGCAGCATCTGTGAAACCTGCTTGGACCTGATAAGCCCGGCATCCTAGTCTGTGGAGGTTTGGAGTGCTCTACATTCTGCTGTGGAAATTGTGCTGTGTACACTGGGCTCAGTGCTGTTTATTAACCATTTGCCCTTAATAATTTGATTGTCAAAGTTTGTAACAAAAAGCCTGATATACAGGTGCATCTCAATAAATTAGAATGTAGTGGAAAAGTTCATTTATTTCAGTAATTCAACTCAAATTGTGAAACTCGTGTATTAAATAAATTCAATGCACACAGCGCCGTTGGACGATCCTCCTCCTAGTCCCCCTCCGCCCCTCCCTCTGTTTCTACGGTGCGAGGACGCACCTTCCGGGAGGGGGGAGTAATGTAACACCCCTGTGGACTGTTTATTGTGGTTTCTCCCCCTTTTGTTGGTTTAGCCCGTTCAATCATTAGTTAATCACCTCATTGTGCTCACCTGTCTGCCCCTCGTTATCTGCCCTATATCTGTTCCTGTCTCTTGTATTCGAGTTTGTCGGTTATTGTGAATGTTACCCCGAGTGTGTGTGTCTCATCTACCCGAATCTGCCTTGTTGTCTCTACATTAAATATCCTTATTTGAATCCTTGTCGTCCTCGTCATCCTGCCTGCCTCCGCACACCTTGTCCGTGACAAAATGTTTCTTAAGCAGCAAATCAGCATATTAGAATGATATTGAAGACTGGAAGAATGATGCTGAAAATTCAGCTTTGTTATCTCTCTGGAATTAAATTCTATTTTTTTAAATTCTGGAATTTAAAATATATTAAAATACAAAGCAGTTATTATAAATTGTAAAAATATTTTACATTATTACTGTTTTTACTTTATTTTTAATCAAATAAATTCAGCCTTGGTGGCCATCAGAGGCTTCTTTCAAAAACATTAAAAAATCTTACTGACCTCAAACAATGCGTGTATGTATACAAAACATATATTTATATTTTTAAAAGTTTTAAAGTTATGAACACAGTTGTGTAGACTATTTTCTAAAATAAATAAATGCAGCCTGCAAAAAAACAACAAAAAAAACCCTCTGGCTTCATAGCAAATGCGTCCAGCTGGAAATTTGTTGTCATCTTTAAAGTTGTGTTACCTTCTCATTTCTATGTCAGGCCTCAATTTTCCCCAGCTTGGTTGCTAAATTGATGTAGTCCCAGTTCCACGCACAGAGCAGCATCTGTGAAACCTGCTTGGACCTGATAAGCCCGGCATCCTAGTCTGTGGAGGTTTGGAGTGCTCTACATTCTGCTGTGGAAATTGTGCTGTGTACACTGGGCTCAGTGCTGTTTATTAACCATTTGATTGTCAAAGTTTGTAACATAAAGCCTGATAAAAAGCAGTAAAATGCAGCCATCAGTTTCCATAGCTACAATATGTTCCATACGCAGAGCAGATAAGAGCTTTTTTTAATGTAAAGAGCGCCTCTCTATTGTGCTGTACAAAAGAGAAGTAAGCAGGCTACTTGGATAGTCATTTTTCCCCCTACAGATTGAATTTCATTTATCTTGCCTATATAAACAGCTTCCGCATAAACATGAAGTTTCCTGGAGCTTGCACAGCTTCTATTAATATTGATTATGGTGTTTATCTTATTTCAATTATAGTTAAAGTGGAATAGATAATATGAGACATCTATACCATATTAGATCCTCCTATGGAAAATAACCCATTTTAAAAAATATTTTTTTTCTTCCTTTCTGTGCCATTTTGAAGTGAAAATTCACCTTTTCATTCCTCAAAATTACTGAAAGAAAACTTTAATCTGAACTAGATTCCTTGTGATTTCCATCCCTAAGTGAGTGTAATTTTAGGATTGAAATGCATTTCTCCTCAGGCTTCCCTCATAGGCAAATGAAGTAGTGTTTTGGTGAGCATCTATTATTTTTGATCAGCAGACTGTTACTGTCAAGCGGAGAAGCATGATGGTAATACTTGGGAAAATGTGTGACTACATTAAATGCTCTCTAGGGTATTCAGTTATAGCAAGACCCCACTTTTCTGTTATTTTATTGATAGTAACCCATTGTGTCATTGTTTAGCTAAGGCAAATACGTCTCATGCGATTATCTTGTCAAGATAGTACATCTTTCATGCACCAAGGAAACAGTGTAGAATTTAAAGGGAACTGATGGTGTGATCAATTATTTAGGGGAACGTGTTTCCTCATCAGACCCCCACATTTAGGCCTGTGAAGAATTTGGTTGTTGGAGGGGAAGAATGTTCTGTTTCAGTTAAAATAAAAAATACCATAAGGTGTATAGAATAGGTTTCCTATCCAAAATATAGGGCAAAGGATTTCTTTCTGTCAAAACAGGACATCTATCCATCATAGCTGGTGTGATGAAGTTCCATTCATTTCAGTTCAGATGGCACTTAAAAGGTTATTTCTATAGACAGCTTGCATCAGACTTGTTTAGCTTAACAACTTCTGTGTTTTCCTCTGATATATTTTAATATAGCATTTTTATAGTAATAATTCCAGGTAATAGATGTCTTATTTTAAAATGTTGGCTGGTAACCTAGATAACCAAGAGTAGACCTGCTGAAATCCTCCTTGTAGCATGTGAAAAAGGGTTTACACCCACTCTCTGAATTAATAGCAATGCCAAATGCAATTGTACTGGGAATTGAAAAGTCACAGATTAAGAAATGTTGTTCGTTAAGGCCAGAATCGGCCTGTCTTTTTCCTCGTAAAGACAGCTTGGGCTGTTAATGGGATTATAGTGTGAAGAGACAGCTTAGCTACATGGACTAAGGAACATCGTCCAATCCCCTAAGGATCCACAAAATGCCCCAGGAAGAAGAAGTCAGGGGGAAGGGTCATCGTTTCTGATCGCACACTCTTGCATAATGTAACCCATTTACTGTAATCGTACTGGGTGCTAATTGCAGTATCTTTCACACCACAGAACGACAACAGATCCCCGCTCTAATACTTACGGTTGGAGAGTTGACTCTTGGCAGCTTTATGAACTGATTTGACCAGCATTATTAAGCATTACGAAGTAATTTATATTTGGTAACTCAAATGTGACCCTGGACCACAAAACCAGTCTTAAGTCGCTGGGGTATATTTGTAGCAATAGCCAAAAAAAACATTGTATGGGTCAAAATGATAGATTTTTCTTTTATGCCAAAAATCATTAGGATATTAAGTAAAGATCATGTTCCATGAAGATATTTTGTAAATTTCCTACCATAAATATATCAAAACTTCATTTTTGATTAGTATTATGCATCGCTAAGAACTTAATTTGGACAACTTTAAAGGCAATTTTCTCAGTATTTAGATTTTTTTGCACCCTCAGATTCCAGATTTTCAGAGTAGTTTCCAGAATAGTTGTATCTCGGCCAAATATTGCCCTATCCTAACAAACCATACATCAATGGAAAGCTTATTTATTCAGCTTTCAGATTATGTACAAATCTCAATTTAATAAAATTGACCCTTATGACTGGTTTTGTGGTCCAGGGTCACAAATGATTAACAGTTGTTTGCAGATGGAAGTGAAAATGGCTGCTTTTACAACACAAATCATGCTTACTATCGATGTTATTTTAGTGTTATTATCTTATTATAGTATTTTAATATGTTTGAATTAGCTTTTTAAATAAAAAAATATATAAAAGAAAATTTTTACTTTATATTCACAGTTTGTACTTTATATTTTCAGTTTTTACATTTTAGTTTAAGCTTTAATGGTAACACTTTAAGGACCAATTCTCACTATAACTGGCATGCATATTACTAGCATATTGGCTGTTTATTAGTATTTATAAAGCACATATTAATGTCTTGTTCTGCATGGCCATATTAGATCCCTTAATCCTACCACATACCTAAACTTAACAACTACCTTTATAACTATTAATAAACAGTAAAATAGGAGTTTATTGAGGCAAAAGTCGTAGTTAATAGTTAGTTAATAGTGAGATTTGGACCTTAAAGTGTGACTGTTTTAATAATTGTTTTATGTACCTTTGTCATTTTTATTAGTTTTTTAAATATTTCTATTCTATCGTGCGCAAGTGGGTGAGCCCACCTGTTTTTTTTTTATAACG
>NW_015546076.1:282120-296930 GCF_001515605.1 Sinocyclocheilus anshuiensis
CGGCTTACAATGTCTTACAAAGATACATAACAGCTACAAGTGTATGCACTACTTGCTTTATGCAAGCACTAAATAGGATAAATCACTATACAGGGTTTACCCTATTATACTTTATTGACACGAATTGATAGGCGAAACAACAAACAGCCACCCACAAATATCTATATACAAAGCATCAGTCTTTGAGTTCACATGAACAACGGTTAACGTAAAGTTACTCGTCGCGATTTGGTTCTTTCTCATTATCTTTCTCATTTCAGCAGATTCCTTCAGTCTGAGACAGTGTTGCAGTCTTGTGTTTGAGCATAATGCAGTAGTTCATATTTGTAAGCTTATCATTTAAACAGTAACAGGTTCTAATTTGATATCAGTGGCAGAAAGTTTTACATTTGAATAAGCTCATGGCACTGACCAATATTCAGATCATTTTCTTATCGACACATTGCGTACTTTGGTCCCAGGTTTGTTTCCATGTCCAGGCAATGTATGTGTTTACGAGGAAACCTATTACTGTTGTGCCCTTGAGCAAAGCATTTAACCTCAGGTTTGCTCTAGGGAGACCTTTCTGTGATTGGTGTACTGTGTGTTAGCTGAATATCTTAGTGTACTAACTAAATAATGTGTGTGACAGTTCGAGGAGGGAAACGTATCCTGTGCCACCCTGTCCTGATTCAGTCTTTGCTAGTGTCTGTATCTGCTGACAGATTAAAACACAGCTCAGTGTGACAGTTGTGTGGCTCCTTCAGTGTGAAGGGTGAAGGCTGTTTTGTTTAAATATTTGCATGTTGTGCACGTCTTGCAGTAATGTATTATGGATAATGTGACAGGATGAAGAAATATGTGACATTCTTATCTGATGATTCGAATTTCATGTGATACAAGGATAGTAGCAAACAACTTATAACTAGTAGGATCCAGCAAAACAGCAGCCTGTTTTATGTTATATGAATATCATCTTTACACTACTGTTTAAAAGTTTAGGGTCTGTAATATTTTTTAAATGTTTTTGGAAGAAGTCACCAGTGCTCACCATGCTGCCTTTGTTTTATTAAGAATACAGTAAAACATTAATATTGCAAAATATTGTTACAATTTAAAATAACTGTTTTGTATTTTAATATATTTAAAATAAAAGTAATTTATTTCTGTAATGGCAAAGCTGAATTTTCAGCATCATTACTTCAGTCTTCAGTGTCACATGATCCTTCAGAAATAATTCTAATTTGCTGATTTGATGCTCAAAAACATTTCTTATTATTTTCAATGTTGTAAACAGTTGTGCTGCCTAAATATGTTTTTTTCAGGATTCTTTGATGATTATAAAGTTCAAAAGAACAGCATTTTTAAGTGGGTGACACTTTATTAAGAGTGATTTAAAATCCTAATTTGCCGCTTATTGACAGTATGTAAGTTGTTGTAGTTGTTAAGTTTAGGTATGGGGATGCACGATTAATCGAATGTGATTGTCATGCACATACTGACAATATGTGCATGACAATCACATTCGATTAATCGTGCACATATTGTCATGCACATACTGACAATATGTGCACGATTAATCGAATGTGATTGTCATGCACATATTGTCAGTAAAGCCGGTTCTGTAATCAGTAGTAAATCTCTATCACGTGCTTTCAGATGGAGCAGCATTTACTACACAGAGCCGTAGTTCACTGACAATGCAAAATCGCGTTCATAATCGCAGACGATATAATCGCGCGATAATGAAATCGAAGAAATCGTTCTGCGATTATGAAAGCTGTTTGCGTAGCTTCTCAGTGAACTACGGCTCTGTGTCGTAAATGCTGCTCCATCTGAAAGCACTTGAAAATACCACATTTAATAACATGTTTTACTCCAAACTCACTTCATAACGTCAGTCGAGTGTTTGAAGTAAATCCTTCTGTGAGATGATGTGGCTTCTTATACAGAATAAGGCACGCAACATATTTCATAGTGTTCTAAGCAGTGATAAAGGCTATGTCGATTAGCATTGCATTATTATATACTTTATTATAATAAACATTATAATAAGACAAACTCAGATAAACCATATATTGTCGTAGTCGTGTGTTTATTAGTCACGTTGAATCAATGAAAGCAGTTAAATCTTCTGTTTATTCAGCAACCGCCTTCCTGATTTCTTCTGCAGGGTGTATTTGGAGTTTCCGCACAAGAGCGCCCTCTGGCCTTCGGATTGAGGTTTATCACAGAACCGTGCTTCACTGAAAGATATACGCATGACAATTGTAGCTTCTGCCTAATCGCGATTTATCGCCTTTGCGATTTGGATCTAGAATATGGTCATGCAGAATAAGTATGTAATCATTAATATGTGCTTTATAAGTACTGATAAACAGTCAATATGCTAGTAATATGCATGCTAATAAGCAACTAGTTAATAGTGTTCCCTAATCTAACATGTTACCAAAAGTGCATATGGAGTGTAATTTATTTTAAAAGATATACTAGTGTACACAAGAGCCGTAAGTAACATTTGGTACAATTTACTTAGCCAAAAACGTATGTTGATAAATTATGCAAACAAACTCATACCCTTTATTTGATATCTTAATAAATGAGTCTGCTAATTTTGCCTACCCTCGGAAGTCACACAATTACAGTAATTTGTTTTCAGAACTCATCATGATAGCAGTCCTAATTTATTCCTAATTGTATTGTCAACAGGCTAGCAAATGTGGTGTGTAAAATTGGCCTGTTAGTTTTATACTTCATTTTGTTTGTATAACTGCAAAGCACTGTGGCAATATGCCTCGCTCTGGGCATCCTGACCTGTCTTTTCAGCACAGTCATAAACATGTCAAGTATTTAATAAGATTCATTCATCTTCCAAGCTCATTCCTATGGTTTATCATCAAAAGGCAGTATGTGTCTCCAGAAGCAAAACAAAAGATTTAGGGTCCTCGCATTAATGTGTTTCTCAACTCCTGTAAAAGCCTCTTCACCTGATTTGCGTCTGTGTTTCCCAGTGCAGTCAAATTTGAACCTGCTTGCTGCTGACCTTTTGAATGATTACTGATCACTGCAGCCGTGACACAAGTCATAAAAGGGCAGTGTGACGAGAGACATCATATGTGAAAATGCTATGCTATGCTATGCATTATGGTTGAAGATTCCCTTTCAACATAAAACTGTTTATGTTTTATTTCAAAACTTAGCTGACCATTTAAAATTTGTGTCACTTTAAACTTTAAGACTCTTAATACATTCTTAAAATGGGCCACATGTTCAGGTCAGACTAATGATTTAAAACAATATGGATTCACAATGACTCATCATTTTTCATTAGCCCATCATCCCAGTTCTCTGGCCAAGTGATGCATCTTCTATCAGAACAGATGAAGTATTTTTTTTAATAAATGAATACTTTTATTCAGCAAGGAAGCATTAAATTGATCAAAGTGGCACATTTATCATGTTACAAAAATTCTGTTTCAAATAAATGCTTCCCTTTGACATTTTTATTTAAGAATCCCGGGGAAAAAATGTATCGCAACTTAAAACAAAATTATTAATATCACATAAAATAATATCGCAACAACATATTAAGAAGCACAACTGTTTTCAATACTTTTAATGTGAAATGTTTTTGCAAATTATTATGATTTCTGAAGGATCATGTGAAACTGAAGACTAGAGTTATGGCTGCTGAAAATTCAGTTTTGCCATCACATGGGAAAAAAAATATTATTTAAAAATATATTAAAATACAAAACTTATTTTAAATTGTAAAAATACTTCACATTTTTACAGTTTTTACTTTATAAATGCAGCCTTGCTGAGCATAAGAGACTTCTGTCAAAAACATAAAAAAATCTACCCAAACTTTTAAACAGTATAGTGTAAACTTCTAAGCTTGCTAGCTACTGTTTTGCATTATGTTGATAGTGTTTATATATCCAAAAATTACAAAATGTTGTTTAAATTTTATTTAATCTCATAGGACTGTGTTGCTCACCATATGTTATCCAAATTCCCATCCCTGGAGAGCATTCTAGTAATGGCAACAAATGAAGGCCGATGGTCTACTGTGGGTTTCATATTGGGATGTGACCATATTTTGACATTTTTCCTGCTCTCCATTGGAGCACATGACGAAACGCTCCATGTTCTGCATGCTAGCTTTGAGCTCCTCAGCTCTTGCTTGGCAACTGTATAAAACACCTGAGCCTCAGCACGGGGTCCACTCTGTCCCACAGCTGTGCGGGGCAGCCCTGTGGGATTTAGGCACAGACTTCTTGCATTCATCCCAGCTCCCAACGGCCCTCCTCTTCTTCTAGGTCAGATCAAGCATTTTAGTTTTGTTTGTGAGCCATATGTCAAACTTGCACTTGTATAAAAATTGTGCTATCCTTTTAAATAGATTTCACATGGATCACTTTTGTTGTTTTAATCAGTCATCCTTGTCTTTCATTTCTCCAGCAGACTGACACTACTGTTCAAAAGTTTGGCTCTATAAGATTTTTAAAACTTAGGAGGATGTATTAAATAGATCAAAATTGACAGTAAAGACATTCGTAAGGTTACAAAAGTTTTATATTTTAAATAAACACTGTTAATTTGAACTTTCTGCTCATCAAAGAACCCTGAAAAAATGCATCGCATTTTCACATATTATTTAAACTATAAAAAATATTTAAATATATAAAATATTTAAAATTTTAAGCAGCACAACTGTTTTCAACAATGATAATAATAAGAAATGTTTCTGGAGAAAGAATGACACTGAAGACTGACTGCGGAAAATTGCCATCAGTTGAATCAATTACATTTTATATTAAAATAGAAAGTTATTTTAAATTCAGGGCTCAATGCTAAGGATGTTTTCTACTGGCCCGGTTGGGCCAGTGGTTGAAATTTTTACTTGCCCTGCCAACATTTTCACTGTCCCTGCCACAAAAAAATAAAATAGTTGTTATCGTTGTTTTTGACCCATGTTACCTTGAATTCTAACAAAGAAGCTTAGGCTATATGATACCAAAATTTTCACTACCAGTGAAATTTACAATTCTCAATTACAATTTCGATACCACAGCAAAAACTGCTAGCCTGATAGATTAGACTAGAGTACTGGCTGCTGCCATCACAGGAAAAAAAAAATATTTAAAATATATTAAATAAAAAAGTTATTTTAAATTGTAAAAATACTTCACACTATTACCGTTTTTACTTTATAAATGCAGCCTTGATGAGCATAAGAGACTTCTGACAAAAACATTTAAAAAATCTACCCAAACTTTTAAACAGTAGTGTAAACTTGTATGCTTGCCAGCTTGAGTGACTATTTTGTACTGTATTCTAACAAATAAACTTATATGATACCAAAATTTTAAATACCAGTTAAATTGTACAATTCTTGATTCCAATTTCCACAGCAAAAACTACTAGCCTAATAAATATAAAGTTGAAACATTATTAAAGACAAGTGAACAGTCGGTAAATAAGAACAAATGAACAAATTACAAGTAATAGCACAAATAAATAAACAGAACAAAGATACATATTTAACAGTGCTTCTTTGTATGTGTTCAGGTCCAGAAATTAATAATAAAAAGTAAAATAACATTGCAAATTCTTCACTGTATAAATTAAATATAGATTAACCATTGTTAAAGCTACAAACGTTATTCAGTCAAGAGCAGTGAGTGATTTTCTTATCTTTTTTGGGGGCGGGGCTTAATATTAAGTTAAATATTAAGTATAACATTTAATATTAAGTATAGGTGCCGTCACTTTAAGACACAATGCATAGATCAAATATAATGATACACATCCAATGTCTTTCTCACCTGTTTAAGTTATTAAACTTAAAGACATAACCGACTGTTTTTGAGGATTCTCGCCTAAATGAGTGTTTTGACATACCTTTACGCAGAGACGCGGCTCTCTATGTGCACACAGAACATAGCACGTGAGTACTAAATGGAGTTGTCTTTTGCATCTTCTTGCGCTTGAATGCTTTAAAATCATTTGAATGTTTAAATTAACAAGACTTAAAAACAAACAAAACACGTGCAAATCATAAACTTTCGTGACTACGCAGTACTGGCCTGAGCAGGCCGGTGACAAGTCCGTCAACTGTCCCGAACGTCTTTCACGCTGGCTCCGGGCCATCGGGCAGTCCTTATTGTCAAGCCCTGAAATTGTAATACTATTTCACAATATTACTGTAAATTTGATCCCCAAAAACATGCAGCCTTGGTAAGCAGACATTTTCAAAACTCAAAAATCTTACACGTATGTGTGTTTATACATACATACATATATATATATACATTCAGTTGGGAGGTGGCTGCCCCGAACCCTAACCCCTTAATTTCAATTTATGAAAATGATATTGAAATTAATTTTTTATTTTTTTCCATTGTTGCTTTTAAAATTATCTTTTTGATTCTTTTAAAAAGTGAAGTTCAAAAAAATATATTTATTTTATATTTTCTTTGTAAATTATGAAACTTTATGTTAAAAAATCTGTGCCGCATTTTCCATATCACTAAAGAAACAGTGCATGTTTTAGTCCATTGGTTGAGACTGAAGTGAACTACACCCCTACATTTATGATCAGGACATATTTATGTGTCACTCTCTCTCTCATAGCTACAGGGTGAGTAGATAGGCCCATCATTTTGAGGTAAATGTGTTCAAAAGTCTGAAAAATCTGTGTGTAACTCTAAGGAACGACACTACCGAACACCTTTTTTCTGCAATTAAGCACACTTTTTTGGGAGTTATTCCATATCATTTAATTTTTATGTGTGTACAACTGTTTAGAACTGTGCTAGCTAACCATGTGCTGATTAGCATCTTTGAGATCAAAAGTTCAAAACTATCTAAAATTGTCACTACCGAAACAGTCACAACCGAAACATGTCATCATGGTTTCGGTAGTGACAAAAGTGAACACATAATCCTCATATTTGGGGACAATAAACAAAATTTGAGTGCAGCTTTTTAGTATTTTAGTATGTTTTAGAAGTGTTTAGTATGCAAGTTAAAATTCTGTAATGTTATGTGGTCGCTACCAAAGCATTACTGTCACAACCGAAAATGTGCAGTCACTACCGAAACATGAGATGTTTTGTCAAAAATAAAGTATACTGAATTATCAACTAAGATGTTATGATAGTTTTTGGTTCAATATTAACCGAAAATGTGCAGTCACTACCGAAACATGAGATGTTTTGTCAAAAATAAAGTATACTGAATTATCAACTAAGATGTTATGGTAGCTTTTGGTTCAATGTATATTCAAACTAATGAATCCTTAACTTTGAAATCAGTGTGATCAACTTTTTGCCTTTTACAAAGGAAAAATTGGATTCAAAATACAACAAATCTCATAAATTACACTTGAAATATTGTTAAAAATGTAATTGTTATTGATTTACCTCTTAACATTAATTAATAAAATAGCAAAAATATATATTTACAATGTAGATGTAAGCAAAATCTTAATAGGTCAATATAACACTTCTAATTAAATTATTATTACTGTGTTTCGGTAGTGACAAATTTGGGGAGAGAACAAATATTCCAAAACTTTCTGAAAATACAATATGAGAATTAACTGCACAATTACTAGAAATGTGTACCTTGGACATTATAAAATTTGCATACATACAATTTATTTTTGGAAAAATACAAATTTTTTTCAAGACGTTTTTAACTTTGGACCAATTCTGTAGAATGACCCATATACAACAAGGACAATAAAACAAAGATTATTGGAGTATGTTTTAAAAGAAAATACTTTCTACTTCTACTTCAAAATTTGCCATTTCTTTGTAATTATTTGAAAAGTTTCTGGCAATTTCTAGCAACTTCTGAGTGAAAATTGTTTCTATACCAACATTTTTTTTCAGTATTTGATTGAACAATGGCCTAATTAACATCACAAACTTTGAAAGATGATGTCAGCTCTGAGGTTGCCATAACAGCTGTCTGATCTCCCTGGAAATTATACATCCAAGAGATGAAAAGAGTGCATCCATTCCCCTCGCTGACATCTAAATATTTATCCCACAGCCCACGACTGACTGATTTAAGATTTCTGTGATTTAGTTTAGATTTTATTTTTGTTCTTTTTATAATCCAGACAGCCCACCCTGGAGCCGAGCTTCACAGACCTGTGTACGATTACATGACGGACAGATGGAAGGTGTATAATAAAGCCAATTTCATTACACATTGACACATTCTGATCCCAACACACTCATGAATAACAGGTAGTGTCTGCTATCATCTCTGTAGTATTAATATTCACTGATAAGAATTCTTATCCATATTTTACTTTTCCCCCTTATTGTTATGAAGATCCTGCAGGATGTCAGTTGTGTTTTTTTTTATCTGTGTCCAAACCTACGCTGTAACTGCCTTCCCAGATTTCAAAGCTTTCAGGTTTATTTAAACAAAAAGATAAATGCAAAGCAAACAACCTCAAAATCAGTAAGTACAACAGTTTACTATGAGCACACTTTGATGAAACCATCTCTGCAATTTTTTAGGGGATAATAACTGAGGACCCAAGGCAACATGCCGCCTCATCTCTCCTGATAGCCTTTTATGGCCATTAAATTTCCTTTGTGACTCCAGCCCTAATCCTATTTTTGTGAATCACATCCACAGAGTCTGTAATGATCTTCTCTCCTGACTTTCCTTCACCAGAGCCTGATTTTGATGTTGCACGTCAGCCGGACTGCTAGACTTATGGAATAATTCTCCTTGAGCTCATGCTCTATACATAATTCAAGCCCGATCCATCTGCCTGTTACATGGATTCATATTTTCTGCACAGATTTGTAGGAGGAGATTGTGGCCATATGCCGGAGGCTACGGAGAGAGTAGCTTTGTGGAACGGCATCATTTTCTTCCCGTGGACTTGAGTGGCAGAGATGGAGAGCACTTCAGGACTGTCACATTCAGGCTGATTGATGCTCTCCTCACTCTAGGCAGCACTCTTTAGATTTATAAGCGCTCTCCCGGACCAATACACCAATCAAAACAAAGCATGTGCACCAATTTCAGAGCAGTCAGACATGTAAACAAATATAATGATCTTGGTGCAGCTCCGATTATTTAAAGCAAGACCGTTTGTAATGTTGCTTAAAAGGTTTTATTGAAAATCTATATATCTGGCTGTCTACTCGTGTTTTTATGATCAGTTATTGACTGAACTTGTAGAGTCTATTAACTCTCCGTATATTTTGGTATTATTTCTGTTGTTTGGGTTTCTCTGATAGGCCAGCTGACAGCTTGGGTCATGATGACTGAGAGCAAAAAATGGTCACATTGATTTAAGACCATATTTATGGCTGATAAGTTTTTCGCCAGCCCTGCAGTCGTTCTGTTTTAGCTTCTCCCATAATGTCATGTCACAATATATGGCCTCCATTGTACAATGTATTCTTTTGAAGATTAATATTAGTTATTATAGTGGTGTGTGGGTGTGTGTGAATGAAAGTGTATGAATTGCTGGGAGGAGAAAAGGGGAAAAAGCTCTGCTCAAAACTTGTGAACTGACCACGTAGCCAGCATTTTAAGTCATCACAGGCGCACTGCTGACCTTAAGGCAGTTTCAAAAGATAGCCAGCTTCTGATATCCCTCATTTTGGTCAAGTTCAGCTGCATGACATGCATCTTTCATGAACAGGGCAATCCCAGAATCCATTGCAATTGGCTTAGTGAATAATCTAAGATGACAGTATGTCAGGTTTTTTTTCCCCCAAGAAATTAATACTTTTCTTCAGCAAGGATGCATTAAATTGATCAAAAGTGGCATTTATAATTAAAAAAGATTTCTATTTCAAACAAATTATGTTCTTTTTAACTATATTCATCAAAGAGTTCTGAAATCATGGTTGTATCATGTGTTATGCTTATTAGTATATCACAATTTTAGCTTAGCAACATGCTAGCATCAAACTCAATTGTGAGAGTAGTCCCTCATATCATACCCTTTGCCTGTGAATCATTGTTTTAGTAGCATGCAGAGATTCTACCTACAGTATGTAAAGTGTTCCAAATCAGTCACTTAATAGGTTCCATTGTGGTTAGAATGTCGGTAATACCTAATATATTATGCCCTGGGCCTTTGCTAAAATTCATAGGGCCTGGATGTGTAGGCTATGACCTAAAAGACCTTGGTAGACCCAGGACACTGTTCCTGATTGTCCTCCCCTGATGACAGTCCTGTCTGTGTCCATGTATGCATGAAGAATCAATCTAAACTTGCAGGGATTTAGAGGTCCTTTGATGTGACAACACACTGAAAATTGCTTAAAATAGCACTAGAGATTAAACTGATGTAATCCTATTTAAAGGAACCTTTACCAAATGTTTATTTTTCAATTGCCATCTGCCAGAAAACTCTTGCTTAACCCACAAACTCCTCCTCTAGGAGAGATAGCATATATATTTGCCCAGTGTCACCATATAGGCCTACCGCTGACCTCACTCTCAGCACTCAAGATAAACTCTCTGATAATTAAACCCTGCGTTCCCCTAACAATAGAGTCTGAAATCAAATGGGAAGGGTCGCTCATACTCATCAGACTTGAGTCGCTTCGCCTAGGGTGACCATACGTGCCATTTTCCCAGGACGCGTCCTGGCCAAGTGGCACGTACGCAAACAAAGCCAAAACCTAGATATTTTAGGCAATATAGAAATCCTGGCCAGGATGCGTCCTGGGAAAATGGCACGTATGGTCACCCTAGCTTCGCCCATTCCTCAGAAGTGCTTCCTGATGTGCAGCTGCCCAAGATTAGCAGGTATTTTAAGGCTAGCTCAGATCGCTCATGCTAAAGCTTTATCAGACAAACACTGTGAGCCAGAGACAAGCAAAAGAGGAGATTATATTAGAAGACAATGGGTCTCTGTTTAATGAGAGTAGGCTCCTATCAACACTCGGTTCAAGGTTTTTTTTTTGTTTTTTTTTACATTTCAGGAAGGACATTTGATAAAAGCTGCTTGCCTATTTTTGAGCACCTGGAATGTGCCATGGGTTTTCAGCTTTTGCTTTTAGAGTAGGCCTATAAATTGACAATGATGAAGTTAGTTACTTGTAGCTTAGTTGTTGCCTATAAATGCACTTGAATCTTGTACTTAATTACTCACTCCTTTGTCATTCAAATCCGAATGCTGTTGTTTTTCTGTAAAACACAAAAGGAGAATTCTAAAGAATCTTTACACAGCTTTTTTGTTTTACTGTATTCATGCCATACTAACATCATCTGTCCACACCTCTGTATTGCAAATCTATTGAAGCTATTTGATAGCTTTGTGTGAGGAACAGACATTTGTTGTTATTCCCCTCCAGTGAGCTGTAAACTTGAGAACTCTTTCAAATTCTCTTTCAAGTTGAATTGGATCAGTCCGATTTGCTGAGGAAAACAAAACAAAATCACTTACAGTATGAATCAAATTGACTCAGTTGTTGAGTTAAATTATATACACTAATAAAATCAGTAAGAAATAGGGCACAATGTAATGTATTAATATAAGGGAATTTTCCATATGGATTTTTTTTTACAGGTGTTTTACCTGTATTTTGAATTTTGCATGGCATTGCATTGTGTTTTACAGTTAACAGAAATGTCTGTAAAAATTAATTGATAGATCAAATTAATTGGCAGAAAATTACCAGTACATTTTCATTTATTTTTATAGTACAGTTTGTTAAAATGATATTGTATACAATTTTGTGATAAAACTGAAGTACACTACACTACAAATAAAAGATATGTATTGGCATTGATGATTCGGTGAAGTATCTTTAACATTCATGGAAACTTTCCATTGTACAAAAGGTTATTATATAGTGGTTAAATATATAAATATAAAATATAATATAAAAGGTTATACATAGTGGAAAAAAGTTCTTTAGATTATTAAAATGTTCTTCACACTAAGAAAAAAATATTCTTTTAAGAACTGTTCACTGCAAAGTTTCTTTGGTGAACCCAAATGGTTCTTCTATGGCATCATTCTGAAAACTCCCTTTTGGAACCTTTATTTTTAAAGACTGTGGATTTAAATCTGCTTTATAGATTGCAATCTGATGTGGATTCTATTGAATGCACATGAGACTCAGTGGCATTGATATATACCCTGTTAAATCTGTTCATCTAAAACTCATCTTACTTTTTTGTTCTCATCTTGCAGTATTGTGCTGCCCTCACTAGGAGGCCTATTGTAATTGCAATAGTCTGTACTGTAATTTATGATCTCCATTTCCATTTGGTTTTTAATTTTAGGGGGTGAAATTTTCCACACGTCTCCAAAAGATGTCCCACACCCATTACTTTTGTGCAGTTTCTCCAGTCTTCAGCTTCTGAATGTCCACAGTACTACTGTGCACTATATGTTATATCAATCCCAGAGCTCATTGTCAGTGTCAATCAACAGCAGCTGATTGTTTTAACAGTACAAACTGTGCATAGCTTGCTAGCTTCTTCATCAGGATGAAGATCTGAACTTCTAAATGAGTTCATCAGGTCTGTTCTTATGTGTAAATGTACGTGCATGTAAATGTGTGTGTTGAGTGGCCACGTGGTAATCCTTGAATCAAGGTGTCCATGTCAGGCTTTCCACCTTGGTGCTGCGTGTGTCTGTCTAGAGCAGCACAGATGGAGCCAGGGATGGGATTAAGGACGATTTTCCCTGATTTAATAAACTACCATGGCTCAGAAATGTAAGGGATAAACCTGGGCACATAGAGACAGTTGCTGAGCGCAGCACATCATAGAGCCGCCACACATCGGCACGCTGCTTTCATGAGCCCATGCAGGCGACACATGTCCTACTTACACTCCTTCCAAAGTCCCAGGCCGGGACGAAGGGGAAGACTGAGCTTTTACCACTAAAAAGATTAAAGGTTGACAAAGTGCAAAACAAATCTGGCAGACAGAAACAAGTACAATACTGTTTTTGGATAATAATATGATTGAATAAGACAGTCTGTGAAGTGAATTTTGTTCATTTAAATATCCAAGGAAAGTTTTAAATACACTTTTTTCTCATCTTAATTACATATTTATGTTCTATATATTGTACAGTTTTTGAGGTCGGTAATATTTTTAAATGTTTTTAAAAGAAGTTTCTTATGCTTACTGACTGCATTTTTTATCAAAAATACTTGACAAACAGTATTACTGTGAAATATTGAAATATATTGAAATATGCAAAGCTGACTTTTCGGCAGCCATTACAATGTTGAATTGATAATAATGGAATCTTCAGCATCTTCAGGATTTTTTTCTTCAGGAATCTTTGATGAATATAAAGTTCAAAAGAACAGAATTTATTTGAAATAGAAATCTTTTGTAACATTATAAATTTATTTATTGTCACTTGATCAATTTAATGCATCCTTGCTAAATAAAAGTTAATTCTTAAAATATTACATATATAATTATTATTGTTTATATTAATTATTATATTGCATTATTGTAATAATATATAATTATAATGGGATATAAAATACAATTATAATATAAATATATTATAGATTATTTGTATAGATTTTACTTTAGATTACTTGTTCTTTTTATTATTATTATTTATAAATATAATAATATAAAATAAATATAATAATATAACAAATATAATAATGTAGAAATGAAATTTGCTCATTTCAGTTGAGTACTAATGATATTATTATTTATAGTAAGTATAAAAATTATTTTGGTAATGAGATCTTGTACTAATGTATAGCTCCCCCTGTGAGGTGAATAAGAATAAATGATGAGGAATGTGGTTGTGTTTTAGATCAGTTTCCCATCGGATCCGTTTATCTTTCTGTGAGAATATGAATGAAGGCAGTTCAGCAGTGAAAGCGCTTGTCAAAGGAGCCGTAGGTTACATCATCTTTAAGTCCAGCTGAGCTTGACTTGTTTCACGTGAGCCAGTGGAATGCGTCACAAGATTGAGATTGATTTGTTGGAGGATTACTAGTCCAGATCCACAACAGAAATTAAAAAATAAAGAGATGGGCGCAGTCTCATGAGCAATAACAAAGCAGCTTGAGAGCAGCAAGAAGTCGGCGTCTTTACGTCACAGGCGGATTCAGTTTAAAGCTGAAAGTAAAGGGAATATAGCAGCAGTGCAGCGCAGCAGTGCAGCGCAGCAGCTCAGCTCAGCAGAGCTCCACCACCACGTCTATCTCTGTGAGGGAACCACCGCCAAACTGGCTGACCAGGACAGTTGGGAATGCTGGGATCAGTTGATCCACCTCCAGCTGAGCAGCTCAGGAGACTTCCTGCCCTGTGAGTGATCCCTGACAGAGGGTGTACTTAAATTAGTCTCCTCGGGGTATCAGTTAGCATGTTTCCTTCAGTGGAAGCTTTGTATGCAAGCAATAGATTGTTTTCCCTTATAAACAAGTTAACTTTGTTTTATACTTAGTTATATATATACTGTATATATATATATATATATATATATATATATATATATTCAGTTTTCTTGCACTTTGTTGGCAACTATATTGGCAATTCATTCTGACCTCTTGTTGTTTAATGCTTATTGAGGACCACATTAAATACTTTAATTACATCAACTAGTTTTTGAGAAGTACTTTGTACTAAATCCATCAAATGAAAGCATACAACATCTACATGTTTGGATAGTTTTTCCTAATGTAAGACTGCATTGTATGCATAGAAAAATATTGTATGCAATGTATGCATTTTCCCCACAGGACTGCTGAAAGAAATGCCTTGTGAATCACCATATTCATTTTTTAGTACATGATTTTTGGGATCCGAAGGGGTTTTAAAAGTGTGTGTGTGTG
>NW_015546076.1:297160-297660 GCF_001515605.1 Sinocyclocheilus anshuiensis
GTGTGTGGATGGATTAGGAGTTTTGCGTTTGTAGGATTATGATTTTTGGTCAATGTACAATTTAATGATGTCACCTAAAAGTCAAGCCCTCTGAACTCCAGGATAAGTGCCATCACTGGCTGTTTCACTGCTGTCACAGGTGATTCTCAGCGGGTCGAGATGCCACGGAAAGACATGGAGGTAGTCATGGGACAAATGGTTGTTCTGGAGGCCTGGTACACCCCCACTACCTCCATCGAGAAGAACGCTGTCATCTGGACCTTCATGGCAAATCACTCCAAACAAGTGAGTATATTTGGGATTAGCATTATAAAATTATTAGCACACTGAATATTTGAACAAAAATTATATAGTATTATAATAATATTATAACATCAGAAGAAGAAGCAGTTTTCGCATTGCTAATTAGCTAATTAAATGGCGAATTCAGCAGGCAAAACACCATCATCACTAGGAATCGGGAATTTAGAGAAGTGGAATTCGCTTCCCCAATGGTCTCA
>NW_015546076.1:298025-298289 GCF_001515605.1 Sinocyclocheilus anshuiensis
GCGCTTAACGGGGGTAATGTCATTTCATGCATTCTGAGTTATTTACACTGTTAATTAAGAGTTGGATTCTTATGCACGTGCGCGCACTCAGCGACCAAGCGAGAGCAAGATCGCGCCGCTTAACGCGTTTCTTTCATGGTTAAGGAAGTCTTCGGCGTCTTCGGCATTACTGCTCGAGTTACTAGCCTGTCTCCGGCTGGAGAGAGTAGCCGCTTGCAGTTGGGGGAGTTGGGGGCCGGAGATGTCAAATCAGACACTTTCTGC
>NW_015546076.1:299241-301453 GCF_001515605.1 Sinocyclocheilus anshuiensis
TGCTTAATACAGCGCCATCTGTTCATGAATAAGTTAAACATTAACATATGCTATTTAAATACCAATTAAGTGGGGGAGTATATGCTTTCATCAGTGTTTTTTGAAACGTGACTCAATATAACAGTGCGACTACCTAAAAATGCTTTTACTGTTATATAAACACAGATTTGTGAGCATTGGAATTGATTGTTATTCATTATTAGTATATATGTGTCATTGTTAGAATAAGCATGCAATACACATCGTGCTTGTCATCACAGAATTTTATTTGTCAACTATCCATTTCCTGGTTCCTTTGCTGTCATTTTGAAAAAAAAGAGGGATGGATTACATGGTAGAACAATCTGTTGTCCTCCATCAGCAGACTAATAAATTACATGAACCTGACATGTCAGACCCAGCTCCCCTCTGCATCCTCTCAACAGATGGCTTTCACTTTAATGTCACAGGAAGAGTATGGAACACTTGAAAGGTCAAAGACTGCTTATGAAAATACACGTGATGAATTTGATTGATGGGCGAGAAGTGGATTTACTCAAGCTGTTATCGCTGAGGTTTTTAGATGGAGATGTAAATGTCAGCTAATACACAGGCGTGATAATGTGTATACCGTATGTGCGAGCTAGCTATCACATTCAACCTACGCATGTGTATGAATGGTATTTGTGCTGCTTATCATAGTCTGTAGTTTCACCAGTTTCCCTTTGCCTGCTAGATTATCATAAATAAATGGAAAATCAGTCTAAAATTGGAACTTGACCATCTGCACTTACTGTACATCTGAGGATTATCTTTAGCATGACAGTTTACCTCCATCATTATCATTGACCGTTTTCTCAACAGTCACACAAGCCTCTCATTTTAATGCGCTTGACCATATGATATCTACAGGTCCTACTAGCCTATTAGTTTATTTTTCATATTTTTATCTTTTTTCTTAGCATGTTTCTTGAGCATCAGTGTATTAGAATGATTTCTAAAGGATCAGTAATGATGCTGAAAATTCAGCTTTTCCATCACAGGAATAAATTGGATTTTAAAATATACTCAGATAGAAAACAGTTGTTTTAAATTGTAATAATATTTTACAACATTACAGTTTTAACTATATTTTACCAATATAGCCTTGGTGAGTGGAAGAGACATTAAAAACATTTAAAATCTTACTGACCCCAAACTTTTCAACAGTGGTGTACATGGATGTGTGGTTTTTTTTTTTTTGGAATCATGCTTTCTTTCAATATCTTACATCATGATCATTTTTTAAGATGTTGCTTAAGATTAAACTTTTCAAAATGTGCCTCAAGACCCTTCTTGAAACCCCATTCCATTGAACGGGGTTGTCTGAGTGGTTCAGACAAACAATTTGCAAATGTGTAGTACTGTGCATACCTAGTTGTGTCTTAAGGTCTCTCTGTGTATTTTTGACTGCAGGTCATCTCCTACTTCTCAGGACAGATTGGCATCGGTAGCACTGACTTTCGGAGGCGAGTGGGTTTTGCCATGTCAATGCCCTCTGCCAATCTGTCCATCTATATCAACAACACGCAGGAGTCTGACTCCGGGCGCTATCACTGCCACGTGATCATTCCTGGAGCTCCAGGCCTGTCTGGGGAAGTACACCTTAATGTTAAAGGTACATTGGCAAAATATTAACATATTTGGGGCATTTAAGTGTCTGTGTCATGATTTCTTTCTCTGTTTGTTCTAGTTCCTCCATCCATGCCTGTATGCTCTATGACAGGAAACCCTGTACTGAGTGGCAATGTAACATTGAGCTGTAAATCCAGCTATGGCAAACCTGTTCCTCAGTACAAATGGACCAAAGCAGCTCCTCTTTCTGAGGTCTTCTTCTCTCCCATGCAAAGTGAGTTTCCTGCATCTGTATGTTTGCCATTGTTTGATTGTCTTTCTTTATCTGAGAAAAATTCGGGAGCTTCTGTGGATGCATTAAAAATAATTTTTGATTTGATTTTTCATACATTATTGATACCGAAAGGTACAGTGTGACAATTTTGTTTAATTTGCTGTATGTGTTGATATATATATTGACTGGTTAAAATGTGGTTAAATTAGATGGTACATTACAATTCAAAAGTTAGGGATCTGTGAGATTTTTAAATGTTACTGTATACTGTAAAAACAGTGATATTGTGATATATTACAATTTAAGATAAATGTTTTATATATATATATATATATATATATATTT
>NW_015546076.1:301535-304770 GCF_001515605.1 Sinocyclocheilus anshuiensis
AATGTTTTTTTTTTAACAAACCTGTCTACAGAATTAACACTGATAAACAATTTTAACTCAAGATCATCCTGTCATCAACAATTATTTGCTATGCTGCATTGAAATAATTTAACAATTTCTTTCTTTTTTAATTGCTTTCACATGTAGCACAAAATAACTAGATATAAAAGGAATTAGAATATGATTATAGAGTTCTTCAGTTATAATGTCTATGTGTAGACCAACCTGGAAGACTAATTTACGATTCGTTCCCCCAGGAATTTCCTTTGTGAATTTGGCAATTTATATGCTGCAAAAATTGGCCAACTGACTTGACTGTTGCTACTTGTTAATGACTTTAAACCATACAACAGTTTTAAAATTCATGTTGTTTTACTGTAATTTATGTTGTAGTCTCTTCAAGTAATGTCAACCACAGTGCTTATTTTGGTCATACTGTAAATCAAAAAATGCTATTTTAAAAACCCATTCAAAATTCTAAGGGGACCCAATTGTCCCAAAAATGCTGTATGTTTTAAGACTTAAAACTGAACAGCTCTATTGATAAATTTGACTAAAGCAGAAAAAAATAAATACACTACCAGTATGATTGTTTTTTAATAAATGGTTTTATACCGCAAGAAAAATGTATGACAGTTTCCACGCAACTATAATGCAGCACAACTGTTTTCAACAGCAGATCAGCACATTTTCTTGAGCATATTAGAATGATTTCTGAAGGATCATGTGACACTGAAGACTGGAGTAATGATGCTGAAAATTCAGCTTTGCCATCACAGGAATAAATTATGTTTTAAAATATATACAAAAATAGTCATTTTAAATAGTAATAATATTTCCCAATATTACAGATTTTATTCTTTTTTTATCAAATAAAAGATTTTATTTTCTTCAAAAATCATACAGATTCCAAACTTTTGAACGGTGGTATATGACTGTGTTAAATAGGTTTTATCTTTGTTATTATTGTTGTATCATTTTGAGGGGCTGTTTTTTCTCTGTGCGTGATATGTTTATTATCTCGATGAGATTGGTTAGACGCTGTATAGAGAAGAAGAGCACAGGCATCATTTATCACTGATTTAGCATGTCTCCCTCTCTTTGGCCTGAGGTGAGGTGGAAATAGCTCTGTTACCCTCAGAGCAGCCAGAGAAACACATTCCCATCAGCCTCTAAACACGACAGTTTTGACCTTGACTGAGCGCCAGGAACATCTTACAACCAGTGCCGGCCCATCCAACAGGCGGTCACCTAGGGCCCTGCCTTAAGGGGAGGGCCCCGTGGTCACGAGGTTGTCAGTTGAATTTCTAGGTGTGTTCGACTTGAAGTGTCGCTACGCAGACCGATCGGTGCATGACATCAAAGTACCGCGAGTGCTATTGAGAGCCGACAGTCCCGCATGCTTTCGAATCGATCTGTGCGCACTGCGCAGCCCCACTTCAAGCCGACCACACATTTAGACTGCGTATCTACAGATGACGCACCAGGGCTGTACAGTGCAGCACATATTTTGTCTGTGCGATTAATACATTTACCACAATAGCATTTGTGCATGGGTTTTGCATGTGTATGATCCTATTTACAAACCTGTTGTCCAATAAAGAGAACATTTTAATGACATGTTTTTACTCCAAATTCATTTCATAACATCAGTCAAGTGTTTGAAATAACGTCCTTTTGTGATCTGACATGGTTTCAAATAACAGAATGAGGCAAAATCATTATTTTATATTCTATAGAGTGATAAAGGCTATGTTGATTAGCGTTGCATTATAAATATAGTTCATTCATAAATACCCGACATGGCTTGAAGAACAGAGATAAACTATTTAGTCGCAATCGTATGTTTATTGTCTTAATGATTGCTCAGTTAAAACGTCTCTATCTGTGTTTTATTCAGCTACAGCAATAGCATATGGCTTTGTCCATATTAGGGATTTCCTGGAACGTCATATGACTTCTATGAGTTCTATGAGTTGTACTGCACACAGGCACTATCCGGCTACCAGTATGAATGAAACAGACATTGCATTACATTTGTGCACCCGCTCACAACACCTTATTTTGCATAAAAATAAGAAAAATAATACTTCTGCCTCTAAGTTTTTCTCCAGTGTAGACTAGGGGTTTTTTTCTCTCTTAGTGGATGCATAAGATTTCCTGACAAAATTAAGAAATTACTGTCAAAGATTTTTAATCATAATTTATTTTATAATAAATGCTTAGACCTTGCTAAACATTTATAATTATAGGCCCCTTGCATGTTAACAGGTCATGCTGCAGTTTCCTGTAAAATATATTGATAATCATTAACAATAATTATTATTTTGTTTAATGTTTTTATTCAGTAATAACAATGATCAGAATTATTAGTAGTCATAATGATATATAAAAACAACCTTTTTGGGCAAATTGTGCTGCCCTACAAACAGGGACAACAAACTCTGTGTTCTTAATCATTTTTGGTAATAAAGAAAAAGTTTGTCTGAAAACCTTTCTTGTTACAGTTCAGATTTTGTGTGCAGATTGTTTTGTTAAGGTTCAGATTTGGGAATTCACTAGATATTGCCTCTCAGAATAGTCTCTCATAACGTCATGAAGTCTTGTTTTACATCAATGCTATTTTTAATTCATTTGAAATGAAAGAATGATAGAGAGATTAAAGTGAAGTTGTGGTAGAATTAGAGTCCATACGGTATCTTTCGGTAGCCGAAAAAGGATGTTCTGACTGCTATAAATAATATTTATCGCTGTAGTATTAGTACTTGTTTTAATACTGTTTTAAGTCTTAACAACTGTTCTGTCATGACAACTCTCGGAAGGATTGGCATGGTAATGTACATGACAATGTTAATGTTCAACCATCAACCATCTAGAGTTTCATGCCAGAACTCTGTATTGACGCCCATGATCACAGACAGACTTGTCATATGAGGGAAAATTGAGCCACATTCAGCATGTTACGTTAAATAATTACAGACATGGCTCCAGAATTAAATCACTGAGATTGCTTCTGAAATTAGTGAGGGTGATCTAAACTTAATATTAGATATATAGGCCTAACCATACATTTTTGTGCCGTTCATTGCTATGGCGCAAAGAGTACTCCTTATAATCACTAAAAGCTGTCATTCTAGTTCATCGGGATCTGACCAAGTTATGTTATATTTAAAGGGGTCATATGATGCTGCTAAAAAGAACATTATTTGGTGTAATGAAATGTTTATTCTTCAAT
>NW_015546076.1:305066-307342 GCF_001515605.1 Sinocyclocheilus anshuiensis
CTCTTTTGGAAGGCCAAACAAAGTAGTTTCGCTTTCACAACGAATCACACAGCGCCTTCACGACATGGCGGTGGCAACAACAATACTACAGCGAGAATAAAAGTTACGCCTTCTTTCTTTGCGTGAACATTTAGGCGGCGTTATGCAAATCTTCCAATATAGTGATGTAGATATGTGGGGGCGTGTTAGAACGAGCCGTTTTAGGTAGGTGTGGTTGACTCTTAACTTTTATAAAGAATATCTCTTTGGATTTGAGACTTTAGTCTTTGCAACTTTACAGATCTTCTTTATGCACCAAGAGCTTGTAACACTCCAAAGAGAAAGGAAAAATTTAAATCGCATCATATGACCCCTTTAATGAAGTTCTCTACACAGCACAGTGAATCTCTTATTTACATTGCCTCTCACTTTGTTATAATGAGATGATTTGCGAGCATGCAGAACTCAACACTGAACAAAAACTCTGGCATGTTGAGCGTGGATTCTAACTTAAACACTTCTGACTGGCCACTGTGTTCATGAAATCAACAGATATGTCTGTGATTGGCCACATTGCTCAATGCTGCAAAAACACGTTGTAAATAGAAACCTTTAGCGTTCCACAGAGCACAAACACAAGTACGCAATGGAGTGTTTGCCAATATCCTATTCTGTTACAGCTATATCCTATTACAGCTTCAACTGAGGGTGCTCAGCACCTGCTAGTACCACCATAGGACCGGGCCTGATTTTATCTATCCCACTCATCCTCCTTGCCAATAATACAGGTCTCTCCCTCTGTCAAAATTTAGATTTAACCCACCATCCAATGTCTAATGCAATTTTTTTTTGTGATCATCAATCAGATCTTAAAAACAAGCAGAATAGCCTGTATTTCTAGTCATTTGTGCATATTTCTATGTTTATTTTGTTTATGCTCTGTTTATTTTATTTAGTTTTCATGTATAATTAATTTATATTTTATTTTATTTATTTGTTTCATGAATATCTGTTTACTCAAGGTCACGTGCACTCCTATTTTTTTAATCTGTTTTAAATCTGTTTACATATGTATGTTGAATGTGTTACACTTAATACAGATTTACGCTTAAATATTGAAATTGTCATTTTAGGTGCTTTCTATTCACTTGTCAAATAGCTATGACAGTTTTTACACTAGTGGGGCCCATTTTCATTATCTTGCCTATAGGGCCCCACAAACCTACAGGCTGGCACTGCTTACAACATTTCTACTGGCATGTTCTCTTAAGTCCATATCAAATGATAAAGAAAGCATGACACATTACAGTAACTAAAATAGAAAATGTGCATTAGTATCCGATACATTTTTCCCAAATATATCATGACTATTTCTGTTGAAATGTTCGTTCTGATCAGCATAAATCTTTAGTTGAAATACACGGCTGTGCCAGCTGTTCAGTAAAGCTGGCTTATACTTATCAACCATGCAGCAAATTTCCTTCTTGATCCCAGGCATGTGGGTCTCCCAGTTTTTCTCCTGAGGAGAGACCTGAGGGAGATGAGGTGTTCAGTAAATCTCCCCTCAAACAAACGTATCGTATGCTCCTGGTCATATGTCTTCCTCTCACCCTCTCTCTCTGTCACTCTCATCTGCGCATTCACAGAGTGGAGGTCCTGCCCCCAGCCTGTGCTTGTGCTGGGATACCTGGGTAAGGGAATAGACCCTACGATAGAGAGAACTCCTTTAGATAGACTCTTGAGAGCCACAGTAAATGTGCGGTTCACTCTTACAGTGTTGCTTAGTTTATTCCTCAACCCTTGTTTTCTTGTACGTGTCTTGAGTACAGGAATGATAAATCTACTTGTACTACCATGTAAAAGTTTGAGGTCAGTAGTGTTGCTTTCGTCAACGAAAATTATGACTAAATATCGTTGTCAACGAACCTTTATCACGTGACGAAAACGAGACGAGACGCAACGTAAATGCTGGTCATGTGACGATGACTATAATTAAATGTATAATGCAATATTGTTGACGAATAAAAACGAGACTAAATGTGGTTTACAAAATAAAAACTATGCTAAAATGTCTCTTCATTTTCGTTGACCAAAACGAGACGAAACGAAATGTTATAACGTTATTTCGTCTCGTTTAGTCGCGTTATTATTATTATTTTGCAGTATTTCTGTTTCCTGTGTCTCACTTCAGGGGCTGCATCAGGTCGCACTGCGCAGATGCAGGCGACGTCACTTCCTCAAGCCCTACTCGAGGCATTATTTAGACCAGTGTTTCCCAACCGGGGTGCCGTGTAAAA
>NW_015546076.1:307408-310285 GCF_001515605.1 Sinocyclocheilus anshuiensis
TGATTTTTTTTATTTGTGCTATCATTAGTAATTTCTTTATTTGTTCTTATTTTATTATTAACTGCTTAGCCTCCTTGTTATTTTTTATTCAATTCAAAGTTTTAAATCAAGCTAGCTCATGCTACTGCAACAAAATTACCCAGCTGTAAAATCAAAAATACACTGAGTGAGCAAAACTTTGTTTAATTACCATTACAACTAGCTATCTCAAAATGTTTACATATGAATAAAAGCCTACATTAAAATCTGTCATATAAATTGGTCTCTTCATTAGAAATTAGCCTACTGATTGCCACCATTGATAGACACATTTTTTTTTATAATATTAAAAATATCTGTATGACATTATATTCTGCAAAACTAAAATGACAGCTTCACACAAAGACTAGACTAAAACTAACTTACCAAAAACTTGTTACCAAAAACAACACTAGAGGTCAGTAAGATTTTTTTTGAAAGACATAAATACTTTTATTCAGCAATGATGCATTAATTTGATCAAAAGTGACATTTATAATTTTATAAAACATTTCTATTTCAAAATGTTTGTTTGAACTTTATATTCATCAGTCCTAAAAAATATTCAGCAAAAATATTAAGCAGCACAATGGTTTTCAACATTGTTAATAATAAGAAATATTTATTGAGCAGCAGAATATTAGAATATTATCAGAATATAAGAATGATTTCTGAAGGATCATGTGACACTAAAGACTGGAGTAATGATGCTGAAAATTCAGCTTTGCCATCACAGGAATACATTTCCTTTTTAAAATATTTTCAAATAGAAAACATTTATTTTAAATTGTAATAACATTTCACAGTTTTACTGTTTTTACTGTATTTTTGAGCAAATAAATGCAGCATTTTTTTATTTTATTTTACTGACCCCAAACTTTTGAATGGTTGCATAATTGTTTTTTAAAGCTACACTCAGTATTTTTTTGAGGACGTTTTACACATAAAGTAAGAAACGTTTAAAAATCTGTAAGCCCTTGTAATGGGACATTTTTACTTGAAGAATAAATTAATAAATGGCTGACTGTGAATACAATGCTGTTGATAATCAAAAACGAATTTCACTTTTGCGTGATTCTGAGGTGTTAATTCAAAGCCGACTGGTGCCACATAAAATACTGAGTCTTTAAAGATAATCTTTGTAGCATCATTGTTAAAATATGGTACGATATGAATACAAAGAAATATGTTTGAAATGTGGCCTGGCAGGGTTTGAATCTGGCAAGGGTTATTTTCTGATCCCGCCCCCACCTTGTTTTTCATATCATTCCCCGTCTCCTCCAGTCAAGACAGTGGTGGATCATCATTCTGTGAAAAACATGCAACGTATATACACTATTTTGAGTCCCACAGCACCTTTAACCTTCAAAGAGTGAGGTTTACCATCCACACAAAATCTCTGTCAACAAAAAAATGCAAAAAGGATAAAAACAATAAAAAAGCTTAAAGCTTGATAAGCATTTTTAGCAATCAGCCATTTGTATCAGTGTGTGTCAGTGAGATTAGAGTCATTCAATATCCCAAGCATATCAGTCTAAAAGCATATTAAATATCATCCTACCCCTTTCATCTTTTTTGTTCCATCCCATTGTTGAAATTATGAATCGTGTGATGCTGTACTATTTGTGAGTCTTATTAGAGAGCTAAAATCAGTCCTGTATCTCGTAGTTTATTCAATGTAGAAGCAACTCAAAGTGAAGCAGCCATCATAACATGGTTTTTATAAACATACCATTGAAGTGTTGATTTTATGAAGCCAATCATTTTAAGTGACACTTCATTAGTATAAAAGTGCCTGTGAAATCTGTAAAGCCCAGACTGGGGTCCCTAGGCATCTGGCCTCGGCTCTGGGTCACTGAGGAATTTGAGTTTGGCTGCTCATCGCTGCAGGCCAATCAGTGTGTGGACAGAAGCTACAGCAGCAGATGGTCCGACTGCAATCTATGTCAACACTGTAATAATGGCAGAAATGTAATGTTTGTTCTCTGCCTTTATGATTTTAATTTCTCATCCTTCTTGTCATGCATGTGAAAATAGGCATAGTATTGTCAACATAATTGTGGCCAGATCTTTAACACATATGTCCCATATATGTGTCAGTCATGACAAAGTGCTCTCATAAATAGGGATTTTCAAAGGATTATACTCTTATTTACTGTCTATGTCATCATCAAGGGAGCTTCTTCAAGTTTGTAAACTTTTATGGCAAAAGTGTTATTTATTCTTTTTATTGAAAAGATAAGCTTTTTATTATATGAAGGTCACATAAAAACTATCACATAAAAAACGTTTTATCATACCTTCATTTACCTTTGCTGTTTTTCAAATGCATTTTATGTACAAATTAGATTTATTTGTTTTTTACCCTTTCAATCTTAAAATATGAATGAACTTTCAATTTTCCACAAATTATGGCTGTCCCACAGTTATGGCATCATTTCCACAAAACCCAGATAATTTGCCCCTTTTTAATAACGTTATTGGGCTTGTTTGTTAAGGAGAAAACATTTGAAAGGCTGTGGAAATCACACTGTGGTGGGCATTTTTTATTGTTTTCTCCTATGATGTATGTATGTAACACACTACTGTTCAAATGTTTGGGGACAGTAAGATTTTTTTAAATAAAAAAATTGACTTTTATTTAACAAAGGAACATTAAAGTCAATTTGACAATTACTGTAAAGACTGGAGTAATGGCTGCTGAAAATTCAGCTTTGCCATCACATGAATAAATTACATTTTAAAATATATCAAAATAGAAAACAGTTTGTGACGAGTGGGGGCGGGGCCGAGAGCCGTGGGAACGGAGCGAGGCCGGTGGAGTAATTGATAATGAGCGACACCTGCACCACTCACCGG
>NW_015546076.1:313948-318319 GCF_001515605.1 Sinocyclocheilus anshuiensis
CCGGTGAGTGGTGCAGGTGTCGCTCATTATCAATTACTCCACCGCCCGCCCCCACTCGTCACAGTTATTTTAAATTGTAATAATATTTTACAACGTTACTGTTTTTACTGTACAAATGCAGCCTTAGTGAATATAAAAGACTTCTTCAAAAACTTACTGACCCCATACTTTTGAACGGCAGTGTATACTGTTTAACAATGTCAGTGAACAAATTAAACTGGTGAGAGTGGGAAAGGTGTATTTTAAGGTGGGAGAAGTTTAATTTTTAAAAGTCCTCAGGACCTAAAGTGCCTGTAATTGAACAAACACCCATAAAAGTAGAATAAGCAGCCACATGCTACAATAGGTCACAACAGTTGAATGTGTCTTTTCAACTCTATTGTTGAACTCAACTCAATTATGACGTTATGAATGTTTGATTCTATTTTAAGATGAGAGGCAAGGCACCCTTCGACTTAGCAACCTCACCAAAAGCATGTCTGGCAAGTATGTTTGCCGCGCCAGCAACATGGCTGGGACTGATAGCTGCCACATCAATCTAGAGGTCTCCACCCGTAAGTATCATTCAAAGATTGATGAAACATTTTATGTTGTAGATTTCGGCACTCACTATATTTGTAACTGAATTGATCCTGTTGTGGCTGCAGCTAACAATGCCTGGGTGATCGCCGGGGCCACGGTGGGCTCTGTGGTGGGTTTGATGGCTCTGGTCTTATTCCTGATCTTTATTCTGAGGAGAAACCGTGATGCAGAGGAGGAGATGGCCAATGAGATCAAGTGAGCATGTGTCTTATATTTCTCATATTTTAATAGGATTAAAATAGGATTGTATTACAGTATCTGCTTTCTATTGCTTTAAGGGAAGATGCACAGGCCCCGAAACGCGTCTCCTGGGCTAAAAGCGGCACAGGATCGGACATCATATCAAAGAACGGCACATTGTCCTCCATAGCCACCAGCCCTCCTGCACAGGACCCTCAGCATCCACTCCAAAACAGCCATTACCCATTCCCTCGGGGTGCCTCGGACACCGCCTCCATCCTCACCACCTCCGGTAGCACAACCACATACCGCCTCCGCCCAGGGGAGCCCAACCCACTGCATGGCCTGCCCGGATACAACGGCAGCAGCACACTAAATCACACACACCGCCACCATCACCACCATCGCCATCACACTCCCGCAGTCCTCAATCCCAACAGCTGCTCCACACACAGGACTGAGGGGCCGCAGCCGCAGACCCCACGCCCGCTCAACATGCCTATAAACACTGCCACCCTGTCCCGCATGGGGGCCATGCCCATCATGGTGCCCACCCAGAACCACGCCGGGTCACTGGTATAACGACCCTCAAGACAAATAATGTGCTAACGACTAGCCAAACGTACGTGGGGAAGGGTTTCGACAAATGTGGCGATAAATTACAAATTTTTAATACAGATTAAAGTACAGTAAAAAATTGTTACATGTCAAAAATCACCTTTGATTTGTTTTCTAAAGTATTACATTTTTTTGTATGAGCTTAATTTGATGCCTAAACACTCTGTGAAGTTCTTCTCGTCATCTTTTCAAACAGTTACACTGACCGAGAACAGTATTTTTTCATTTATTTTGTCAGTTTTACAGTGTGTTATACATTTTGATGGGATGCAGATGTCCACTTTTTGTAACAGTTGTGTTTATGGATTCAGATTTGTCCAGTTATTTAGACATTCAGTTAAATTAATGACAATAATCTTTAGCATCAGCTGTTCTTGTGCCTCCGTTTCTCTCAGGAGTTTTCAGTTTTCCTGTCAAGCAGTTGACAGATTTCTGAAACAGAGCAGGTTTTATTTCAAATGTAACATTTTCTGATCATTCAGAGGAGTTTGAGGGATGACTGTAAAGAAGAAAATAAAATGAAAGCCCATGAAAATGCTGTCTTAAAATGTCTTATGATGTAGAGTGTAAAAGAAAGAAATGCCAGTATCTGCCATGCTTATTTACTTGAGCAGGAAGGACTCTTCATTTGTAAAACATTTGATTATGAAAGTTACATGGAAGTGTCCATTTGTTCATTCATGTGTTCATGATGTACGAAAAACTAGCCTTGTTGTTTAATGACTTGAATATTGGTAGCAATGTTTTATCATTTTTGATATTAGTGTTAATGCTGAATGTTATTGTAAATATTCAGGTTGAAGATATTGTTTACTCTGTAATTAGGACTTTTCCACTCATTTTGTTATTTTCAAATTGGCATTATATGGAATTGAAAGCATACAGTAACTGTCCACATGATGGAAGCAGAGAAGTAGGAAACAGGCTCAAAGTGGAAAATGCCTCAGTGAGGTTCAAGTGTTCAAGTGGTGGTACTTGTTTTGATTGCTTACCATAATGTTCTGCTTATTAAACCAGTACAAAATTGCATTGTAAAACATTGTTAAAATTTTTTTAAAGAGTACAACTAGCACAACTCTTCAATGTGGCATTTGATTGGCCCTGCATTAAACAAACTTTATTAACAACCAGTATCTTAAATATTAGAACCAGACACTTTATTTTGGCTGCCATATTTTTCTTTTTTAACTTACTTTCTAGCTTACTTTTTTTAACTTACTTTTGAGGTATTGGGTTGTGATCCCGGACGAGCCCCCGATTTCTGTTATGGCCATAACAGAAATACAGTTTTTTTTTCTTGATAATATCATGTGAACCTAAATTGCTTTAGAAGTAAATATAAAATTTATATCTTTGTTCAGAATAATATTGGTTGTCTTAGAAGACGGCTGTTGAATGTGCAACTTTTGTTGCAAGTGTGGTTTTTCAAACTATTTTTAAGAAAAAGCTGCTTTAGTGAAGAACAATAAGTAGTGTTTAGCCACACCTGCCTCCCCTTTTTGCAAGCACATTCTGGACATTGTTGTGCTTTCTGTTAGTTAGAGCTGACCAGTTATGAGCTGTTCCTTATCTCAGTGCAAGGACAACAAAATATTAAAAGCATAATGGTATATGGTCACATTGTCCTCACAACACGCATTTTGTTCCAGTACTTTGGTGAGTAATTCCTTCCTTTTTATTATATATATTTTTACACTACTGTTCAAAAGTTTGGGTTCAACAAGATTTTTTAAAATGTTTTTGAAAGTCTTGCTCACCAAGGCTGCAGTTATTTGATCAAAAGGTAAAAAGGGTAATATTGTGAAATATTATTACACTTTAAAATAACTGTTTTCTGTTTTAATATATCTGAAAATGTAACTTATTCCTGTGATGACAAAGCTGAATTTTCAGCAGTCATTACTCCAGTCTTCAGTGTCACATGATCCTTCAGAAATCACTCTAATGATTATCAATGGAACAGTTGAAAACAGTCATGCTGCTTAATATTTTTGTAGAAACTGTGATACTTTTTTCAGGATTTTTCCTTTTATGAAAGTTTAAAAGAACAGCATTTATTTAAAAATATAAATCTTTTGTAACATTCTAAATACTGCAGGAATTCCTGCCGTCCAAGCCAAGAGGGTGAGAACTGCTGTATTCAGATTCAGTCACAATAAACCACCACATCTGCCGACCTCAATGTCCTGTTTGACACAGGTGCTATACTACAATGGGAGGCTGTACTGGGTGAACTCTTGGGAGGGTAGGATGGCTCTCGTGCAGAACCCTCCAGTGTCAGGCATCGCTTCTGTCAGGATCATCAGTGCCGAAACATCTGATACTGGGCTGTATATATGTGAGGTCACCAACCCAAACGACTGGTCTGGCAGTGGACAAGGTCTGATCAACCTCACTGTGCTAGGTAAAATGGCCTATATATCATGGGTTTTCAACAGAACCCAAATATAAAAAAAAAAATATATATATATATATATATATATTAGTTATATATTTATTATTTAATTTTTATTAATATTTAATACTACTTATTAGTTAGTAAGTAGTTGTTAAGTTTAAATATGCGGTCGGGTTAAGGGATCTAAAATATGGTCATGCAGAATAACGCGTTAAACAGCAAATATGCTAGTAATATGCGTGCTAGTTAATAGTGAGAATTGGTCCCTAAACTAAAGTGTTACACTAAAAAAGTGTTTTTTATTTAAAAAATTTAAAGTTTTTTTATTATGTGCTTTTGTCATTTTTAAAATTTTGTACATTTCTAATTAGATTTTTAAGTTTAATTTGAGTACTTTTAGTAACATTTCTAATTTTCTTTTTTTTTTTACATTTAGTTTTTCCATCTAATATTTATCATTTTAATTCAGCTCTATTCCAATTAACTACAAATATTTTTAATAGTTTTAGTTAACAACAGTGCTTGGAGAAACATACTGTATTTCAATAATTAATTGTGATTAATTTCATTATTGTCTATAGAAATCATATGTG
>NW_015546076.1:318578-325555 GCF_001515605.1 Sinocyclocheilus anshuiensis
TGAACTACTAATCCAGTTATAGATGGTGCTGTGTGTTTACATATTGTTCTCTCCGTCATCAGTTCCTCCGTCTGTGCCAGTATGTCAGCTGCAGGGAAACCCCTACATGGGGAATGATGTGACTCTGAGTTGTCATTCCTCTCAGGGTCTCTCCACACCGATCTATTCATGGCACAGAGAGCAGAACGCAGCCCCTCTGCCGCCATACAGTTTTATTGAAGGTAGGAAACAATCATTCTGGCACCTGAAAATAGGGCATGGATGACACAGACAGCACGGATTTGCTTACTCAACAATTATATAGGATTTTATAAAGAGCCAAACAGGATAATATATAAACACTAAGCATTAACTTACTAATGATTTCAATCAAATTACTAATGAAAATGTACTTGCTCTCAGGCCATCCAAGACATAGATGAATTTGTTTCTTCATCAGAAAGATTTGGAGAAATGAGAGTCCAAGCAGCTGATGAACACAATAATCCACACGACTCCAATCCATTAACATCTTGTGAAGTGAAAAGCTGTGTGTTTGTAATAAATAAATCCATCAAAACGTGTTATAGTAATTAATAATTATTTAAATTTTTGTTTAATTCTTTTGTGGATAAAAATAAATATTCATTTAACTATATATCATTTGCGGTCAGTAAATTGTCCATATATATCACCATTAGTCATCAGCCACCCTGCTATCTAGATATCAACCTTAAAAAAAAATCCCCTATGAGACAATAACTAGAAAACACGTCTCATTTGTGCTTCAGATCAGCGCACCGGTTCTCTGATGTTGCACAACCTGTCTGATGCCTTTGCTGGTACCTACACATGTAAAGCGTCTAATGAACTCGGTCAGGCAGCGTGCAGCGTAACCCTCAGAATGACCTGTGAGTACAACACACACACACACACACACACACACACACAGCTCTAACATAACTGAATACTAAAATCATTTGACATGGTGTTCTGTTGTTAGATGGAGGAACTGCAGCTGTGATTGGCGGAGTGTTGATAGGAATCTTTCTCGTTCTGCTGTTGATTGGGGTAATGGTCATCTTAGTCACCTGGAGCAGGAAGAAGCACGTCCAGAAAACATATGCAAATGAGCATAGGTGTGTATTTAAACCACTGTAAACTAGATGTGATGTTCAGCATTTTTATTCTTTATGTTTTGTACAAGTCAGGTGAAAAACAATTCAGCACTTCAACAGCAGAGCGGAGGGAACCTACTACCCATTTAGTCGGGTACTGAAGACCAATCGGACTTCAAAGTGTCTCACTTTAGTCCAGTTGTTTAGCCTCCTCAGATGCTTCTTTTGCATCTGTCTCTGCTGGTTTAATCTCTGAGCCTACAATAAATACACACTTTTAACATACCTAGAAGCGTACCTTTGTACTCATTTCATTCAGTACTACTATAATGTTGGATTAAAGAAATTAAAGGGGTCATATGATGCAATTTCAATTTTTCCTTTCTCTTTGCTTTTTTGTCAACTTGCTTTCTTTTAATTAACACAGTTTTTGTATTTCTTTATTTGGAACTGTTTGTAGGCCTCATTAATCTGATCTTATCCACTTACATTTTTCAGTGAAAAAAGCATTATTTGTGGATAATTTTGGCAATGTTCACTCAGAAACGGAGGTGCATAAGCTTGGCTCAGATCAATAAGACCTATGATCAATCAGTGCCGAAAAAAACAAAAAACAAAACCTATGCTTACTGAAATAAAACGAGTTGATAAAAAGATTGAATCCAATATTTGGTAATATTATAGCATAAACAACAATTTTTGTAGGCTGGTAATGTTTTTCATGGGAACACCACAAATCAAACAAAGGGGGGGGGGTCAAGTGTGAGCAAGTCAGTAAGTCTTAATCCAATCCTCTCTGGGTTCAAATGACCAGAACACAAATCTGTCAAAATAAATAGGTTATCAAAAAGGTTTCAAATCAAAGTTATGAAACAATTCACCAATATTAATTCTGCCTCCATTTAGGCCTTTCATGGCAATGTTGAAGCCCTCCCCCTCTGCTCCAAGCAGATTGGTCACTGGGACAGCGCAGTCCTCAAATATCACAGCTCGGGTTGGCTGCGAATTCCAACCTACCTGAAAGATGTTGGTACACTGGTTATAAATCACAGCAGTGAAAACATAAATCAATCCTGCCACCTGCTGGACAATCTTTTTAAAAAATGTCACTCCAAGGTGTTCCTGTCCTAAATAATACCCTTATACTGAAGATGTTCATTACCTTCTTCTCTTTTTTGCCAAAGCTGAGTCCCGGGGTCCCTTTTTCAACCACCAGGCAGGAGATGCCCTTAGGTCCCTTCCCACCTGTCCTGCACATGACCACATAAACATCTGTGTCTCCACCTCCACTGATGAACGCCTGACAAGAAACATCAAAAACGGTTGGGAAGCTGCATGGAGATTTTTGTCAATGTCTCAATCATTTCTCAAGGTACCTTGGAGCCATTCAGAATATAATGATCTCCTTGGAGTTTCGCGCTGGTTAGAAGCGAAGCGGCATCACTCCCACTACCTGAGGTTAGGGAATAAAAAAAATTATTAAAACTATTAAAACATGAAAAAAAAAAAAAATGTTATATATATATAATATATGTAATATATATATAATATATATATATGTTATATATATATAATATGTCAAAATATTAAATGCTCTCTCTCTCTACATATATATATATCTCAACACACGTTTAGTAATTACGTTTCTGTCATTTTTACTAGTTTTTTTTAATATTTTTGTTTATTTTTATATTATTTAGAATTAAATACTTTTAGTTAATGAAAACAACATTGATGTATCCCAAAAAGGAACACAGAAAAATGTGATCTTGAACTTACCAGGTTCTGTGAGACAGTATGAAGCAAACTTCTGCATAGAGCAGAGATCAGGACAGAATTTCTCCCTCTGCTCATTGTTTCCAAATGTGTCTATCATCCAGGCACACATGCTGTGTCCAGCACAACCATTAAACACCATGTAAAACCCAATGAATCATGAAGAATGGAAACAATATGCAAGCACATGTACCATGTTACATAAAAATTAAATCTACCTTATGTATTATTATTCCAATGCAGCAACAACTTTAAAGTATTATATAAGTAAGCTAGTAGGGACAATTATGAAGCGTAGATGGCAGAGGAGACTCACTTGTGAATACTGATGTATGCGGTAGTGCTGACACAGCCTGTGGATAAAGCCTCAAATATGATAGAGGTGTCCAGACGAGAGAGTCCCGACCCCCCAACATCAGGGTTCACATAAATCCCACCAAACCCCAGCTGGGCGGCTTTCCTCATGGCCTCCACCGGGAACATTTCCTACCAGTGAAGATATTAATGGTGCTCAACTTTGGTAAATGTTTCAGAATGAAATATAAACAATAAGCAATTTTGTCAGATGTTCACATTACCTTTTGGTCCCATTCTGCCATATGTGGTGCCATCTCGTTGGCAGCAAAGTCAAATGCCACCTTCTGAAACTCTTTCTGTTCATCTGTGAGTCCTATAGAGGCTGTGGAAATATATGCAGAAATGTATATATGTGTGTGTATTATATATTTGTTATATATACTAATATATATTAACATTACTTTATATTGATTATCTACTGTATTTATTAGCAGCAGCATCTGTAGTAATGAGATTCATGACCAAGGAGGATCAAAGGAAACGGCGTCTGATATCAGCCAATCAACTGCACTCGACACACACCCCCAAATATGATTGGTTGAGCTCATTAAAGTCCAACCAGTAACGTTTGAAGAAGCACGAACCTGCTTAAATCTACGTTATTAAAATGTAAGATTGTATGATTCAATATAATAAACAACGTGTGTTTGGAAATTTTACAAGTTAATTCATTAAACTGTCAACTTTGAAACTCCAGGAACACTGACGTTTCACGAAGCGTTATATCGACTGCACAATGGAGTTTACTAAACAAAAAATGTAGATTAAAATGACATATTAATGTATAACTCAAATACAATTCAAATTAAAAACGGACTCCTTTTTACCAATGGCACCAAACGTTCAATGTGTGACGGTCTGAGTCTGCTACATTTCCTCAGAAATTATATATTTAAAATCATAAATTTGCACCAAAAAGCATATTATCGAATATGCGATCACATTAATTGAAGTCTACATTAGATCTACACTAACTTTATTGAAACCATAGTATTTGAAACATACATTCACTCTAGTATTCCTAAGTGACTGACTGCTTGTCGTTATTTCTCAAACAACGTTATTATTATCACCACGGTCTTTAAATAATTTGACTTACGATCAACGCAAGCTGCTATTCCTCGTCTCTGTACACCGCTAAATGTTAAACTGCGACTTCTACCGATGCTATATGAACCCAATCGGACACCTCTTGCGAGTACCCTAGCCGCCGCCATGTTGATTTAGTGACGCGTTCAATCACCGCGGTGATTATGGGTAATGTAGTTCTACACAGTCTGGACTTGACAACAGGTACCCTCATATGAATCATGTATGCGCAGCATCAACGCAGTTTTAGCTATTTTTTTTAATACCACATGAATATATTGAATTTAAGTTGCAAGCAGTTTTAATAATTATAAACGATCTTATTTTTATATACCCCACATTCTGTGGTTGGGTTTGAAATAAAATCAGACTAAATCCAGTTATGATCCTCCAGACCGCATACGATCTGCCTGGGCGCTGTTTTATCACGAGGGCTTGCAGAAACATTTCCTCGCATTTCCAGTGAAGCATGCCACCCAAGAAAAGAACACGAAGCAAATCCACTAAACATGGTAAGTAATCTGTGTAATACAAGGGTTGCGTCGTTTGTAAGTTTTATGCGAAACAAGTCATCACTTTGAATAATTAATTGCTTCTTGTTTTAGCTGATGCAGACGCCCAGCACTGTGAGGGGTCTGATGATGTTGCACAACTCAAAACTGGCAAAAGAAACAGGTCGGCAGCAGTAACAAGTGATGTGGAGAAAAATAAAAATGATGACGCAATCAAATCATCTTACAGCCACTGGCTCATGAAGTCTGAACCTGAGAGTCGGATTGAAAATGGAGTGGACGTGAAGGTAAACCCTTTTGAGTGAGTGAGTGAGTGAGTGAGTGAGTGTGTGTGTGTGTGTGTGTGTGTGTGTGTGCTCAATCTGGATCCCGCCACAACGTCTTCTCTGAAGGAAGCTGTAGCGGTTGTGTCACGAGAATCTGAGGTGAACGAGGTTCCTATGGAGGACCTTGCTGAGAAAATCTGATAATCTCTTCATCCAGAAAATGACCGGGTCTGACCGGGCCGCCTATCCAAAGACTGTTACTTTAAGGGCATGTACAAGAGTGTGTTCTAAAGCCGCCTTTCCACTATCCAACAAACAACAAGCGAATGACTGGAAGTCATTCATTTCCAATGGAGAGTAGTGCGGGAGCTGCGTGGAGTTACGATCATATGCGTGTGTGGAAAATTCGTATCCGATTTGAGCTTCGAATGCGTTCAAATATTTGAACTCCTGCGGCTAGACCGTATGCGACCGCCTGACCGGATGTGATGTATTCTAATCAAAACTATGAGCACGAGGTTAGAATTACCAATATTTTCCCACTTTAACGTTATTCTGTAAACACAATTTCTGTAAAATGGCGCTTCAATTATGGCAGAAATAATTATTTTATAATTATTAAATAATTATGCACGTTGATTAGCCCCATAAAACCTACTGTTTTAATTTTGTGGGTCATTTGTTTTGTGTGGATATATTCATACATTCATTTTATTCATTAAAAGCGTTCATTTTGACATGGTGAATAAGCAGAGGGTGACGGTTGCTTCACAACCAATTTGAAAGTACTGTGCAACTGCCGCTAGGGGTAGAAATGCGACAATCATATCCAGATGTCGGAGACCATGAAAATGCAGCTTATCTCTTTGCGTACTGCCCATTTTGTTACTGTTTTTGTTTTTGTTTTTGTTTTGTTTGTTTGATTGCAAAAGTTTAACTTAAGCAAAAATACAACATCACAGATAACTACAACAAGTGGGGTATGGAAGCCTATTTACACTGCATGAAAAAGAAAAAAAAAACATGCTTCCATAACTCAAAGCTGTAAAGCAGCTTTGACACAATCAGTATTGTATAAAGCGCTATACAAATAAAGGTGACTTGACTTGACTTCTCAGGTAATCGTATCTTAAATATTTTTTACTGGAAAATAAGAGAAAATCCTCAAAATTATTATTTTTTTTCCAGTGCCTTCTTTCCATTCTCCCTCCTAGACTCTGAGTTAATTATCTAGTCAGCCCCACACAGCAGTCTGTTAAATCATCCTAAGTGCAGCCCATTTAGAAGCATATTCCACCTGGAAATGAGCAGGAATCTGATAAGCACTTGCCCTGACTGGTGAAGGCATTACTCATCTTGTGAGGAGCACGTATCCTTTCCTTTCTCATGCTTGGGTTTTCTCACTGCAGTAGGACAGTTGTTCATCAGTGATGTTTACTAAGGCAAACATTACAACAAATGTTGCTCATACTTTCATTTAGGGATTTGAACAAACTCCTAACCCTTAGAATTAAACTCTGGTGTATAACATCCAGCACCATTTGCTACAGATATGAGCGATACCTTAAATCATTCTGCTTGCTGAGGAGAGGTGTGCTATTAATAATCTAAACAATTGGATTATTTTTGCCTATAAAGCGCTATATAAATAAAGGTGACTTGACTTGACAAAATGCCAGCTTTTTAACTCAACTTAGTATGTCATAATTTAAACTTTTTCATCTCATTATTACTTATATATATCATAATTATGAATTAGTACAGGTGTGCCCAAACTCGGTCCTGGAGGGCCGGTGTCCTGCAGCGTTTAGCTCCAACTTGCCTCAACACACCTGACTGGAAGTTTCTATGCCTAGTAAGAGCTTGATTAGCTGGTTCAG
>NW_015546076.1:326076-329706 GCF_001515605.1 Sinocyclocheilus anshuiensis
GCCCTCCAGGACCGAGTTTGGGCACCCCTGAATTAGTGTCTCATATTCCTGACATTTTATGTCATAATTATACCGGTAACTGTCATTTTTATGTCAATTATGATTTAGTACCTCATAATTTTGACACTTATCTCATAATTATGACTTAGTATCTCATATTTTTGCTTTTTTTTAATGTGATGGAAACTTCCATATGAGGAAAAAGTACAATAATGCAGGAGCTTTTTTATTGAAGGAGATGTTTAAATGTTGTTACTAGGTGAAGGTGAACCTAATTATCCTGATTAATATCTTAAATGTAAAATGATGCTATATGATATAATATGACAATATTTTGTCATCCTCCAACTGCAGTTTGGAATTGAGGACCTAAAAGCCCTTCCCAGTCAGACTGGATGCTGGGATGGAGTGAGGAATTATCAGGTAGACTATAGCACCTTTCACACAGTAATACCAAAAAATTGCCGTAAAATTACAGTAAGTACCAACTTTACCGGTAAATACAAAAAAGCTCTGTTAACACAGGCAACGACGTTCTGTCTTTTTACCGGTAAAGCACAATTCACACATCAGTTTCAACATACTTTAGACATTTCTTTGACTTCCATAAACAGTGCAGAGTAAATGATTCATCTGCGTCAGAATGTTATGATTGGGCCAGAATAGACGTCTTACGTCAGCGCATTCTGAACTCGTACGTGCTCATACCGGTAATCTCATCTGTGCTCACACAGAGCACATTATCGGTAATTTACTGGCAAAGTTACAACTTCTCATACCACTGAATTTTCAGAACGGATTTACCGGTCCTGTTCACACACGATCTCTTACGGTAATTTACCAGTAAAGACTATGTGTGAAAGGGGCTTATGATGATTTGTTATGTTTATTAAGAAGCACATGCAGAACATTCACTTATACTCACACTTGAGACTTTTCTCCTCAGGCACGTAATTTCATGAGAGATATGAAGGTGGGCCAGCAGGCTTTCTTTTACCACAGTAACTGCAAAGAGCCAGGTATTGCAGGCCTCATGAAGGTGAGGAGTCTGTATAGAAGAAGCTTAACCCCTTAACATTTTTACCACATGCATAACATAAGGATTTTCATTACTTTTATAGATCGTAAAGGAGGCTTATGTGGACCATACACAATTTGACAAGAAGGACGTGCATTATGATCCCTCCAGCAAAGCAGACAACCCTAAATGGAGTATGGTGTGTGTTTACACAGACCACAAAAAGATTCATAAAGATAACTTTCTATTTTTGCCATCAGAACTGACCGCAGATTCACTCTGTATAGGTGGATGTTCAGTTTGAAAGGATGACCAAGCGTTTCATCCCTCTGACTGAGCTGAAGAAATATCACTTGCAGCACAAAGCTAAAGGTGGACCCTTAAAAGATATGGCCCTCTTCACCAGGGCCAGACTATCAGTTCAACCCCTTACTGCAGGTTAGTCGTATTCAATACACATGTAAAAAAATATATTCTCATTTTCATGTACTGTAGTGTAGCATTATTTAAAATGTGATTATAAATGTAAAATGTATTTATTCTTTAAAAATAACAATAATGTTAAATGTTATTTTTGTTTTAGCTAAAATAAAAATAATTTAAATTATTAGATATATTTTATAATTAATTAAAATTATTTTTAAATATCAAAATTAAGTCCTGATATTCAGCTGTATGGATTTAAAAAAAAAAATAATACTTTATTTTTTTTCTTGTCTTCAGAGGAATTTGACTTTGTCCTGAGTTTGGAGAATGAAGATCCAATATGAAAATCACCATAAAAGCCTGTTTCATCTCATCCTATTATGATTCTCTCTCACTTTAAATGTTATATAGTCAGTCTTTTCTTTATGTAATCTATACTCATGTAAACTTGAATTTTGTCATCCTCCAACTGCAGTTTGGAATTGAGGACCTAAAAACCCTCCCCAGTCAGACTGGATGCTGGGATGGAGTGAGGAATTATCAGGTAGACTATAGCACCTTTCACACAGTAATACCAACAAACTGCCGTAAAAATTACAGTAAGTACCAACTTTACTGGTAAATACAAAAAAGCTCTGTTAACACAGGCAACGACGTTCTGTCTTTTTACCGGTAAAGCACAATTCACACATCAGTTTCAACATACTTTAGACATTTCTTTGACTTCCATAAACAGTGCAGAGTAAATGATTCATCTGCGTCAGAATGTTATGATTGGGCCAGAATAGACGTCTTACGTCAGCGCATTCTGAACTCGTACGTGCTCATACCGGTAATCTCATCTGTGCTCACACAGAGCACATTATCGGTAATTTACTGGCAAAGTTACAACTTCTCATACCACTGAATTTTCAGAACGGATTTACCGGTCCTGTTCACACACGATCTCTTACGGTAATTTACCAGTAAAGACTATGTGTGAAAGGGGCTTATGATGATTTGTTATGTTTATTAAGAAGCACATGCAGAACATTCACTTATACTCACACTTGAGACTTTTCTCCTCAGGCACGTAATTTCATGAGAGATATGAAGGTGGGCCAGCAGGCTTTCTTTTACCACAGTAACTGCAAAGAGCCAGGTATTGCAGGCCTCATGAAGGTGAGGAGTCTGTATAGAAGAAGCTTAACCCCTTAACATTTTTACCACATGCATAACATAAGGATTTTCATTACTTTTATAGATCGTAAAGGAGGCTTATGTGGACCATACACAATTTGACAAGAAGGACGTGCATTATGATCCCTCCAGCAAAGCAGACAACCCTAAATGGAGTATGGTGTGTGTTTACACAGACCACAAAAAGATTCATAAAGATAACTTTCTATTTTTGCCATCAGAACTGACCGCAGATTCACTCTGTATAGGTGGATGTTCAGTTTGAAAGGATGACCAAGCGTTTCATCCCTCTGACTGAGCTGAAGAAATATCACTTGCAGCACAAAGCTAAAGGTGGACCCTTAAAAGATATGGCCCTCTTCACCAGGGCCAGACTATCAGTTCAACCCCTTACTGCAGGTTAGTCGTATTCAATACACATGTAAAAAAATATATTCTCATTTTCATGTACTGTAGTGTAGCATTATTTAAAATGTGATTATAAATGTAAAATGTATTTATTCTTTAAAAATAACAATAATGTTAAATGTTATTTTTGTTTTAGCTAAAATAAAAATAATTTCAATTATTAGATATATTTTATAATTAATTAAAATTATTTTTAAATATCAAAATTAAGTCCTGATATTCAGCTGTATGGATTTAAAAAAAAAAATAATACTTTATTTTTTTTCTTGTCTTCAGAGGAATTTGACTTTGTCCTGAGTTTGGAGAATGAAGATCCAATATGAAAATCACCATAAAAGCCTGTTTCATCTCATCCTATTATGATTCTCTCTCACTTTAAATGTTATATAGTCAGTCTTTTCTTTATGTAATCTATACTCATGTAAACTTGAAATACCAAAATAATGATATTAAAACATTTAAATGTTTTTGTTAATAAAATATTTGTTTGTGCTTCTGTCTCCATCATACCACTTAAAGTTGCTGTATGTAGGATTGACACCGAGTGGTTGAACTAGGTATTGCAGTCCAAATTCAAAATATTGGAGAGGGTTTTTTTC